>NC_090265.1:1232905213-1233265213 GCF_040414725.1 Anabrus simplex
ATCGTTAGTTGACATTTAACTAGTATCACGTACTGTATATGAAGTTTACTAATTCACGGAAGATTTCCCTCTATTCCCCTCCTCTATGTGGAAGATGGAGCACAAGAAAAACTGAACTGTTAGAAGAAGATTAAAAGTAAGCAGGCCATGACTATCTCATGTAATGCATTTTCCACGCCCTTTACCTTCATGTTTACGACCTGAACATCGCGTGCGTTCACAACACATTACAATAATCTAAATTCACTATTAAAATGTAACTATCGTCAGCTTTCTAGGGTGATAAATCTACCAAGATATGTACAAACACACCGGGAACACGGCTTCAGAAACGTAATTATCAGTCAAACATTGGTTACCCTTATGACGTTTGTTCTGGGTGATTTCCGACAAAAAAGTAATGTTACGAAAAATTTATTGATGAATGATTGTTTAACCCATAAACACAAGTGTGCGTGTAGCTCAGGCGGTAGAAACTTTGGCTTTCTGAGCCCAAACAACAGGTTTGATCGCGGTTGACATCGATAGTATTTGAAAGCGATCGAACACATCAGACTCGTGAAGATAAATTTACCGCCACGTAAGAGAATCCTGTGGGGCAAAATTCTGGCACATTGGTGTGTTCGAAACCGTAACATTTGGGACGTAAAACCAGCCAGACTGCTGAAAATTGCGTACATTCAGTACACATTAAAATAATCTAAATTCACTTTTAAAATGTAAACCGGGCGAGTTGGCCGTGCGCGTAGAGGCGCGCGGCTGTGAGCTTGCATCCGGGAGATAGTAGGTTCGAATCCCACTGTCGGCAGCCCTGAAAATGGTTTTCCGTGGTTTCCCATTTTCACACCAGGCAAATGCTGGGGCTGTACCTTAATTAAGGCCACAGGCCGCTTCCTCCCAACTCCTAGTCCTCTCCTATCCCATCGTCGCCGTAAGACCTATCTGTGTCGGTGCGACGTAAAGCCAGTAGCAAAAAAAAAATTGTAATATTTGTCAGCTTTCTGGAGTGAGAGATCCACGAAGATTTGTGTAAGCACAACGGAAACACGACGTTAAAATATAATAATTATCAGTCAAACTTTGATTTATTAAATCGTGAATTCTTTAAGGCCTTAGCCTATATTTGTGAACAAGAAGTAGCGACCACAGGATTCCACTTGTGCCATCACTTGACCAGTTCGACTCGTTGGCTGAATGGTCTGCGTACTGGCCTTCGGTTCAGAGGGTCCCGGGTTAGATTCCCGGTCGGGTCAGGGATTTTAACCTTCCTTGGTTAATTCCATTGGCCTGGGGGATGGGTGTTTGTGCTGTCCCTAACACCCCTGCAACTCATACAACACACATAACACTATCCTCCACCACAATAACACGCAGTTACGCACAGATGGCAGGTGCCGCCCACCCTCATCGTAGGGTCTGCCTTACAAGGGCTGCACTCGGCTAGAATTAGCCACAGGAAATTATTATATATATAATTCGCTGAGGCCATCAAGGACCACGTTAAGTCTTGTTGCATTTGACACTGAACTTGGCCTTCTTTAGAGCCCAAATTTCCCTCATTCTTTGTGAGTGGGCCTGCTTACGCTCCTCTGTCCAAGGGGCACCGTGTCTTCTCTTTGGTTGCTCGTCTCAGTTTAGCCCGTTCGTCAATATTTGCTTGCGGAAGAGATCTCTGATAAGGGCGTCTTCAGCTGAGACATGTAGCATTTGCAGGTCTTCTTTGGTATTTCTAAACCAGGGAATTGTGATTTTGGGGTTTGAATCAAAAAAGTGAAAGATTTCTTTAGTTAACTTTCTTCCGTCCATTCTTTTCAGATGACCGTAAAATCGTGCCCGTCTTTTTCTGATTGTGTCGGTAATCTTCTCTATTTTGCTGTAGACTTCCTTGTTGGATCTCTTTTGATGGATTCCATTTCTGTACTTTGATCCCAAGATTCCTCTCACAATTTTGCGTTCTCTTTTCTCCAGTTCTTCAAGGAGTCCTTTGTTGGCATTTAGAGACAGGGTTTCGCCTGCATATAGAACTACTGGCTTCAGAACTGTTTCATAGTGATGTATCTTGGTGTTTTGGGAAAGGCATTTTTTGTTGTAGATGTTTGGTAGGCTATTTCCAGTTTGCGTACTCGCTCCTCAAGTGCTTCTTTGTCCAGTCTATTTTTCATGATGATCTCACCCGTATTTGAATTTATTATTATTATTATTATTATTATTATTATTATTATTATTATTATTATTATTATTATTATTATTATTATTATTATTATTATTATTATCACTTGAGCAAGAGTCGTTTCCTTTTAACCCTGGCGGTATAAGGTTTGTGGGGCATAGAACTTATCATATATATTTGGGATTCTTGCCTTCTTTCCTGTATGAGTAACTCAAATGACTCGGCGCTGGTTTTACGAGGCGGAGTAGGTAGGTTCGATCTCCGCTCAGTTCGGTGATATTTGAAGGTACTTAGACGCGACAGTCTCACGCAGGTAGAATTATCACGAAGAAAAATAACTCCTAGTGTGCAACATTTCTGACACCTGGGTGTCTCCAAAAATCGTATAAGTAGTTAGTGGGACATAAAACCACGGTCTGCAAGCCTCTGTGAATTACCTAAAAGCCTCTGTTTGTAACTAGGTCTCCGGCCTCATTTTGTTCCAAGTCCCTTTCCTAAAATCCTTAAAAGGTGAGTCTAAACCGTCATCGCCTTGGTCTCCTTCTACGCCTCTTATCTTCTTCGGCCGAGTCCATTATTCTCCTAGTTATCCTGTTCTTCTCCATTCGCCTCACATAACCCAAACAAGAAACCTGTTTATGCATACCGCTTCATTCGTCGAGTTCATTCCTAACTTAGCCTTTATTTCAACATTCCGATTACCCTCCTGCCATTGATACCATCTGTTTGTAGCAGCAATCATTCTCACCATTTTCATGTCAGGTACTTCTAACTTATGGATAAGATATTCAGAGTCCACCCAGCTTTCACTCCTGTACAGCAAAGTCCGACTTTTTTCAGATGGTATAAAGATGGTTTCGTGTGGGAGTTGACTACTTTCTTACCGAATACCGTTGATCACAGGTGAGAGCTCACTGCATTAGCTTTCTTTGCACCCTGATTCAGTTTCACGTACTGTATTATTATCCTTGTAGAATACATGTCCTAAATCCTTGAAATGATCTACCTGGTTTTTCTTACTGACATCACCTCCCCCCCCCCACATGGAACTACAGCCCTTGAAAGGCCTTGGCCTACCAAGCGACCGCTGCTCAGCCCGATGGCCTGCAGATTACGAGGTGTCGTGTGGTCAGCACGACGAATCCTCTCGGCCGTTATTCTTGGCTTTCTAGACCGGGGCCGCTATCTCACCGTCAGATAGCTCCGCAATTCTAATCACGTAGGCTGAGTGGACCTCGAACCAGCCCCCAGGTCCAGGTAAAATTCCCTGACCTGGCCGGGAATCGAACCCAAAGGGGCCCCGGGTAAGAGGCAAGCACGCTACCCCTACACCACGGGACCGGCGACATCACCTTAGTCTTGAAAATACTTCCAACTCTTTCAAAGTTCTCAGGCGTTCAGCACAATCTGTCTGTTACATTATTATTATTATTATTATTATTATTATTATTATTATTATTATTATTATTATTATTATTATTATTATTGCCTTTATCAATAATATGTTTAATATTTGCTAATGTTCTTCTTTATGTAATGTTAAGAGGATCTGATATTGCTTCACCTCTGTAAACAACAGTCTCTACCAACATAGTCAACCCTTTTTAAAGACATTTTTATAAACAATAATGCTATTTTGCTTTTACGTTTCACTAACTACTTTTACGGCTTACGGAGACGCCGAGGTGCCGGAATATTGTCTCGCGGGAGTTCTTTTACGTGCCAGTAAATCTACCGACACGAGGCTGACGTATTTGAGAACCTTCAAATACCACCGGACTGAGCCAAGATTGAACATGCCAAGCTGGGGTCAGAAGGCCAACTCCTCAATCGGCTGAGCCATTCAGCACGGCATATTTTTATTTACATACTATTCTTATATATTCTAAAGAGAAGAATATCGCAAAATATTCACACATTAAGGTGTCTGTACGTTTCTTGTAAGTTACATTATACATGTATGTGGCTGATACGATAAATAAGATAAAACCAGTTTTCTCTAGGTAAATTAGTTGTCGCTATTGAACAGAGGTAGAGTATTCTACATATTATCCGAAGGGCACGGGTTCTATCCCGGCCAAAGAACCCAAGCTTCCAAAGAGAGGCAACAATCTTGCCATTTCTCTTCAAAGTTGTTGGTATGTTAAAGAACTTTGATGGTGCATTATGCATCTACAAGACATGAATATTGCCGTGGGAACCGTCCAGTATTTTACTTCATTGTTAGATGACAGCGAATAGGAACGTCGTCACGAGGATGACGTATCTGAGAACCTTCAAAAACCACCGGACTGAGCCAAGTTCGAACTTGCCAAGTTGGGGTCAGAAGGCCAGGCTTTCTAGACCAGTGTTTCTCAACCTTTATGTCTGAAGTTCCAGCGCTCTTGTTTCAGTTCTGTCAAGTGCCACTAATACCTAAATTCTAAAGACTACAAAGAAAAACAAATTTTAAAGAGTTAACAGCAGGATGCCTCCGTGGCTCAGGCGGCAGCACGCCGGCCTCACACCGCTGGGTTCCGTGGTTGAAATCCCGGTCACTCCATGTCAGATTTGTACAGGAAAAAGTGGAGGTGGGGTAAGTTTTCCTCCGGGTACTCCTGCATTCCCTGTCACATTTAATTCCAGCAACACTCTCCAATATCATTTCATTTCATCTGTCAGTCATTATTCATTGCCCTATCGGAGTGCGACAGACTTCGGCAGCCGGCACAATCCCTATCCTCGCCGCTAGATGGAGGCTTCATTCATTCCATTCCTGACTCGGTCAAATGACTGGAAACGGGCTGTGGATTTTCATTTTCAATAGTTTTCCGAAAAACGAATGTTTTTTGTAAGTGGACGTGTGTATAATTAGTGATAAACATTTCAGAAAGTGAGTAGAATAAGCACAAAAAAAGTGCAATGAGGTATGCGGCAAAAGGAATGATACTGAAATTATTGCTCATCTGTCGTCCACGTTTCCCTAGCCACGAATTGGTTATTGCTTGTCTATCTATATACTAATATATAAACAGGTAACATTTGTTTGTATGTAATGGCTAATCTCAGGAACTACTGGACCAATTCTAAAAAATATTTTATTAATGTAAATATTCATTGTCCCTGAGGGATATGAGCTGGATTTTATTTTCAAAACAATTTGAGGGGGGGGGACACGGGGGGAGATGTAAAAATACTAGGCTATTATAGGTGAAATATCGAATTTGTCGTACAAGGACGAGACAAAGCTCAATTTAAGCCCCTTGACGCAAAGAACAAAACCATGTTTTAAGGCTCCAAAACCAACCGTTATAGAGATATAGGCACTACACTACCCCAGCTCTAGGAACCGGATAGCCGGGCTGAGTGGCTTAGACGGTTAAGGCGCTGGCCTTCTGACCCCAACTTGGCAGGTTCGATCCTGGCTCAGTCCGGTGGTATTTGAAGGTGCTCAAATACGTCAGCCTTGTGTCGGTAGATTTACTGGCACGTAAAAGAACTCCTGCGGGACTAAATTCCGGCACCTCGGCGTCTCCGAAAACCGTAAAAGAGTAGTCAGTGGGACGTAAAACAAATAAAATTATTATTTACTAGCAAATGTACCCGTGCTTCGCTACGGTACTCTACATTGTATACGGATTCCTCCGTAAATTACTGTAAAGGCAGTGAGTAGGCCCGTACCTTGGCAGGGTGGGCTCGCGACCACGGACCCTTAGGTGAGTCTCCAAAGCGACTTCAATTTATTAATATATATATTATATTTCACCCCCCTACCCAGGGGTTCTAGGGGCGTCTTGCTCCCACAGTACTTTTTCCACATAGTAGGTTATATTTGTACGCCCCCACCGCAAAGGGGGCTGAAGTTGAACTTTAAAAAATCCGAAGTGTCAGTATTCATGTCAGCGACCCCGAAATCTATGGATTCGACACTATTTTCGATTTTTTGTATATATCACTCCCCCCCTCGCCACAAAGGGCGTGAAAATGAAAGGCCTCCACACGTAATACCGTGCGAGTTGAAATAGAACGAAAGTTGACCAAGGGAGGTCGAAAAGGATAGATGAAAGTGAGAAGCCTAGCACAAGGAAACAGAAGCAATGTCAGGACTCAGCTAAGGCCCCGCGATCGCCAACCCATACTCCCTACTTAACAGCCCCTGAGGTTGCTTGTAGTCGCCTCTTATGACACGGCATCATGATAGCACTCGAATTCGACTGCGACTGACAGTAGTAAAGGGAACGTGCCATTATAATGAAAATACCTTCCCTATTTCCAGTCATAGTGTAGTTGGGGAAGTATCATGAAATCGCAGGTGGCCTTGGGTGTTAGCAATCAAAAACGTGATGGAGTTTTTCCGTTTTAATGCCAGGCCACCGTGTGCACTTCCAGTCGCTGTCGAGTTGGAGAGTTCCCATTACAATGGGATATCTTGTTTCCTTTTTCCAATGATAATCAGTTGGGGAGTTTTAACTATAATGGCAAGCGGACTTGTCTACCGACAGTATTAGTCCAATTGGGGAGTTCGAGTAGAAGTCAGAGTCGAGCTGGGAGTTTTAATTATAATGACAGTTCTGCTTACTTATTTTTTTGCTATTTGCTTTAGGTCGCACCGACACAGATATGTCTTATGGCGATGAAGGGATAGGAAAGGCCTAGGAAGTGAAAGGAAGCGGCCGTGGCCTTAATTAAGGTACAGCCCCGGCTTTTGCCTGGTGTGAAAATGGGAAACCACGGAAAACCATCTTCAGGGCTGCCGACAGTGAGGCTCGAACCCACTATCCCCCGATTACTGGATACTGGCCGCACCTAAGCGACTGCAGCTATCGAGCTCGGTTGCTTACTTAGTGCCGGTCACAGTCGAGGTGGAGGGTTTCCGTTATTACGGTAGATCATTTTTGCTATTCCCAGTCAGATGAGTTGGAAAGTTTCGGTTAGAAAAGAAGGCCCATTTGTCTACTGTTAGCGAAATGTATTTAGGGTTCTTCAATATAATGGCAGGCCCACTGGTGGGCAGGCGGTCACAATCGAATTTCAAGGTTCCCATTATCATTATAGGTCGTCTTTGCTATCCCCAGTCACTGTTGATTTGCGAAGTTTTCATTGAAATGGCATTTCCGCTTGCCTATGGCCAGTTAGTATCAAGTTGGCGACTTTTCATGACAATGTCAAGCCTTCTTGCCTATTACCAATCAAAAATGTGTTCGGGCGTGTGGGTTATAAAAGTAGGTCCCCTTGCTACTGCCAAACCCAGTCAATTTGGGGGTTCCCATGATAACGGCAGATCTTCTTTCCTATTTCCGGTTATCGTGTTTTGATTATATTGCCAGGCCCCCTTGCGTATTGGCAGTCACAACGAAGTTGGACAGTTTTCATTGTAATATTATTCCAGTTTGTCTACTGCGAAAAACATTGAGTTGAGGAGTTAAAATTATATTGGCAGGCCCCCTTACCTTCTGCCAGTCACAACCGACGTGGGGTATTTTCATTACAGTGGCAGATCCTCTTGCCTATTGCCAGTCACAGTCGAGGTGGAAGGTTCCCTACCGCTACAGACAGTAGATTTGAGCAGCTTTGGTTATGATGACAGCCAACGGCCGTAGCCGTGTTGAAGCACCGGATCCTGTGAGATCTCCGAAGTTAAGCAACATTGGACGTGGTCAAGATTTGGATGGGTTGCCACGCGCTGTTGGGTGGGGTTAAGGGAATGGAGGAGCGGAAAGGGACTGGCCACCCTACCGTACGTAAACTCCGGCTCAGGCACACCTCTACGGAGGTTCGGACCTGCCTTCGGGCAGAATACACCCTTTAGTTATGATGTCAGGCATACTTTCTCTTATTGCCTGTCACAATGGACTTGCGCAGGTTTCATTATAATGGCCGGCCCACTTGCCTATCGATAGCCACAGCCCTCTTTCCTATATTCAGTCATAGTGTAATTGGCGAGGTTTGGTTATAATGGTAGTCCCGCTTGCCTACTGCGAGTCACAATCGAGTTGAGGAGTTTTAATTATAGTAGCAGTTCCCCTTGCCTACTACCAGTCACATTCAAAATGGGGAGTTTTCATCATCAATGCTGGTAGAGTTTACCAGTGCTAGTCACAGTCGAGTTTGAAGTTGCTATTATAACGGCCGATCTCCTTTCCTATTTCCAGTCATAGTCGAATTGGGAAGGATTTTTATAATAGCAAGCCCCTTACCTACTGCAATTCACAATCGAGTTGAGGAGTTTTAATTATAATAGTACTCCCCCTTGCCTACCACCAGTGTCAATCAAGCTCGAGAGTTTTCATTTTAAGGGCAGACCCCCTTACCTAGGGCCAATCGCAGTCAATTCGGAGAATTCCCATTTTAACGTAGGTCTTCTTCCCTATTCCCAGTCAGTGTCGATTTGGCCAGTTTTCATTATGTTGGCATGCCCCCATTTCTACTTCCAGATAATCAACAGTGTGCTTGGAAAAATTAAGTAACACTGATGATCTTCCCATAATTAGGAGTCTATTCGTTTATGGGATCAATTTCATTTAATTTGTCACCAGTACACGTACTGAAGCGAAGGAAGAACAGAGTCATTGAAGAACCTCTTGATAAACAATGTTTCGTGTTTTATTTTCTGGTGCACATATAAACAGGGACTTGCTGCTGCTGACTCGGGAACATGCGACGTACAGTTGCCCGTGGGAAAAGCAGGGTGATCTGAGGTCAAGTCCAGCAATACTCAACGTCTGGCCTTGGGATTTATTAATAGTCATCGCAAAGCAGAGGCTGACTGGAAACTGCAGACGCTTGAACTCAAACGGGTAGTTGGTTGGGATTAGTGGTATCCGCGGGATAAGAACTGACTCTCCTTCACCGCATCCAGTCATGATAGTTGCCTCTATCACATGTTTGTGGAGGGCGTTTACCTGAAGTCTTGTCCCATTGCACAAATTAGGTGGGCTGACATTGCGCATGAGTATGATTGGTGCGCCGATCTTTAAGGTAATTTTGTGCGATGGAAGCCCCGGAGCCGTTATAGAATTCAGTAACTCAGGAGGATAGTGAACTGCGTCGTCAGAGTTGATTACTTCATTGACAGACGTATAAACTGTCTCCTCGCCGTGGAACATTGTGAGGATAGTCGAATTAATGTACGCCGCTTGTTCATTAGTTGGAGTTAAGATCGCTCTGCAGCAGAGCCATGAGATGGGTTTGCTCCTAATATTTTCTACGTCCGGGTACACCGATGAAATGAGAGCTTCAAGGTTAGAAAGCGACAAACAAAATTCATCAGAAAGAGTAATGATCCCGTTACTGTCTCCCAGTGAGCCGTTCCCAATCGACAACAATATTTCAGTGAATGTATGTATGTTTTCATCACCACCTAGATGTACCCTCATATTCTGTGTCAGAGACAGTTTTTTGATATTTGGCCAAAGTGATGATCTCCTTAATGAAGCGTTCACTTCATCTGCTCTGCTCCCTCTTGGAACAACCGGTAACGTTTGACGAAAATCACCAGAAAAGAGGATAGGGACACCTCCAAAGAAGTTATCACTGTTTCGGATGTCCCGCAGCGTTCGGTCAACTGCTTCAATCGCCTTTCTGTGAGCCATAGTGCATTCATCCCAAATTATAAGACTGCAGTCTTGCAGAACCTTGGATATGTTACTTTGTTTTGTGATGTTACATATTGGTGACTCTGTGCAGTCAAGATCTATAGGCACTTTAAACATCGAGTGAGCAGTTTTGCCACCGGGTAAAAGAGTGGCTGCGATCCCCGAAGAGGCTACTGCTACAGCAATCTTACTATCCTGTCTGATCTTAGACAACAGTAAGTTAATCAGGAATGTTTTTCCAGTTCCGCCCGGAGCGTCTAAGAAAAACATTCTACTTTCCTTATTTCTAACACAGTTTAATATTTCCCGATATACTACAGTCTGTTCATCTGTAAGTTTTGGTTCATTTAATAGAACAAAAGACCTTAACGCTTCTTTATTGTAATTTGTTTCCCTGAGATAGTCAGCATTTAACGTTTGTAAGATCTGAGGGGAAGGAAGGCCGTAAATGTTCAAAGGCTGACCGCCAATCGATAGAACGTATTCTTCGAGGTCTTGAAGACATCTGTCTTCCACATGGGCGATCATTTCATGAGCAGTACCGTCGTTACAGGGGGAAAGTTGTCGTAAGAAATCTTCTGCTAGGCTCTCCTTATATTTGTTCCACAGATCCAACGGATCAGAGAGACTGCAAAAGACTAACAATATGCCAAAAAGCCGGCGAAGTTTTGCTGGGCTTTGTGAAACTATCGCCTCCTTCAGTGTCTCTTCCCATTGAGAGTCATCCAGGAGTAATCCATGGGCTTTGCATGCACTCCGATATGTAGGGTGAAGTATGCCATTGACGGTGCAAAGGTCAGTGAAGGATGTTGGTCCCCTGACAGTGAACAGAAGCATGCGTAAATAGAAGCACTCGGAATTATTAGGATGGACTGCATACACTCGGCTAATTACGTGCTGCTTTCTAACGCCCGAAAATGCTACCACAGGTACTCCTTTCTTTCTTCTTACAAATGTACCTTGCTGTTTGTTATACGTATAGTAAGAGGGAACGTCTTCATACAACAGTGTCTTAGCAAAATCATCTGTCTGACATAAGTTAAAGAATGCCATTAAGGTGGTGTTACGTGGATTTTCTACTATGTCATGAGCCGTTTCTGCAGTAAAGACAATTCTTTGAAAATTTTGTAGATGAACATCTAAATGCATTACTGGAGGATACCTTTCATGGATAGGAAATGAAAGAATTCGCCAAACTGCTTCTGAGCTGGATATGTACCTTCCGCTCTGATACTGGCACACTTCATCACTTTTGTCTTGCAAACCTAAGACTGCCTGATCGCTTCCTTTGTTGATGTACTTACAGATGTATTTGATGGACTTAACACTGCTACAGTATTCAACATTGATGTGTGTTTTGAATACCCTAGACAAAACAGGACAGTATGGCACTATCCATCTATTATCCACTTCCATATCCTGTCCATTTATCATAAGGCGTGCAGTGAAGCCACCCATAGAAGGAATCCTGCGCTTGTAGGATGGGTACCCATCGTTCCCTGTGACAGTTTCATTGACGAATGCTCGTGGGTATCGTTTTGAGCATCGTCCACCTTTCATACATGGTGAGCCTACGTTGAAAGATCCGCATGGTCCATGGACCATGTGACATTTAACTATGTTAAAAAGCTGTGGATCTTTATCAGGATCTGGAAATTCAGCACTAATAACCTTATCAATATCGACGGGTCGTATCTTGTCCTCAAGCCATAATAATATGTGGGCGTGAGGCAAGCCACGCTTTTGCCATTCAACAGAGTACATAAAACAAAGAGTTGGCCCAAATATTTGTTCTCTGGTTAGTAAGTCCATGAGAGATTTTAATTTCATGTGAAATACACGTGTAATAATGTCGTGACGATCATTCGCTGACTGACCATTATATACGGCATTACCAATTTCTTCCCATTTTGGATTAGTTGTAGCTGTAATAAAAAGATCTGGACATGAGTATTTTTGCACATAACAGAGTGCATCTTGAGATCGCTCGTGCATATATCGGGGTCCTCCAGTGAAAGTGGACGGTAAAATGACTAACCGTCCCAAATCTGCCATGTTACCCTCGTCCTTCCTCAGGGCGTCTTTAAGGTGAATGTAGCTCTCAGCCCTTAATTCCCTTTGGTGTGTTCTGATATAGACTAACCTTTCAGTCTCTATTTTAGCATACATGTCTACCCAGAACTGATTGGACAGTTGACGGTAACAATGTAAGTAGTTTACCTCGCCTTGTCTTATCATTATACGATAAGAATAAAACTGAAGAGAAGATGTTTTCTTGAGAGGGGTCTTTAGTTCTCCGGTTCGTGGGTCTACGTGGTACAGTAGGAAGTGGTAGCCATCATCTCCACGAGGGAACATCAGGGGATATTGAAGAGCGTCGTATGATCGGTGGGTTTCAGATATTCGTCTCAGGCCCTGGTCTCTTGTCCGAAGCACGATGTCTCGCTTATCACATTCGTGTCCAACCAATATGACAGCTATCTCGTTTGTTGTCGGCTGATTATAACAGCCTCTGTGCTCACCAGCAGGAACTCGGTCGGCGTGGATCACAATCTTGTGGGTGTCACCGTCCGGCATTGTCTCTAGAGTTGTCTTCAGTTCCTTGACATATGGGTTCACATCATGTAACATGCCCTGCAAATCATTAACTAAATGGGTTTTTAAATTTGGTATTATTGCTGTTCTTTGGTCTACCTGTGCTTTGTGGTCTGCAATGAAATATATTTGAAGATATTTAGAATTTTCATTGTTTGCAGGGAGAAGTGAACCTATTAAGTGGTATACTTGTCCTTGAATTTTGAATGTTGACATAAAATTTCCTTCCACTACTTTAGTAGCTCCGAAGCTTGTCATTTGGAATGCGCTGTTGTAGGCTCGCACAAATTGAAGAAAATGGCGAGAGTCAGTATGCGTCCCATTTAACAGAGAAATAAGAAGTTCCGGTAGAGGAGTTAGATGATTTAATTTAATTTTTCCGGAAGAGCAGCACATTCCCTCTGGCTCTTGCTTCCATTTGAGAGCCCTACAGAAAGGGCACACTTTACTCAAAGACCCTATATGGGCTCTTGGATGGTAGTCGATAAGAGGGTTATAAGCAAATGCACTTCGCTGCTTTTCATGCCATGGAATCATATTAGGACACCTAGATTCAATTGACGTTGAATGTAATTCTCTAACATTGGCATGTCTCACTCTATCTTCATCTAACCGTCTGAGATATTCATCAGTGGTCTCTGATGAACGTCTTTCTGCTGCACGTTGTCTTTTCTCTTCCTGCTGGACATTTTGCATTTCGTTTAACGATGCGTAGGTACTTCGTCGTTGTGTTAACGCCTGAGAATATTCCTCCGCAGCTAGGTTTTCGCGTGTGAGGGAATGGTGCTCTCTGTCATGCTCCATTCGAGCCATCCGCTGATCCTCTGATTCTGTTTCTCTTAAACGCATCTGTCTAAATCTTTGCGATCTGAGTATTGCCTCGCGGTCTGAAGCAGTCTCAGAAGCCCTAGATGTGGACTGGCGTGCTCTCTGTGAGCGAAGCCTGGCCTCGCGCTCAGAAGCAGTCTCCGAATCACGGTCAGTGCTCTTCCTCAGTCTGTCTGCATTGAGTCTGGCTTCGCGGTCTGAAGCAGTCTCAGACGCCCTAGATGTGGATTGGCGTGTTCTCTGTGAGCTAAGCCTGGCCTCGCGCTCAGAAGCACTCTCCGAATCACGGTGAGTGCTCTTCCTCAGTCTGTCTGCACTGAGTCTGGCCTCGCGGTCTGAAGCACTCTCAGACGCCCTAGATGTGGACTGGCGTGTTCTCTGTGAGCTAAGCCTGGCCTCGCGCTCAGAAGCACTCTCCGAATCACGGTGAGTGCTCTTCCTCAGTCTGTCTGCACTGAGTCTGGCCTCGCGGTCTGAAGCACTCTCAGACGCCCTAGATGTGGACTGGCGTGTTCTCTGTGAGCTAAGCCTGGCCTCGCGCACAGAAGCAGTCTCCGAATCACGGTGAGTGATCTTACTCAGTCTGTCTGCATTGAGTCTGGCCTCGCGCTCAGAAGCACTCTCCGAATCACGGTGAGTGCTCTTCCTCAGTCTGTCTGCACTGAGTCTGGCCTCGCGGTCTGAAGCAGTCTCAGACGCCCTAGATGTGGACTGGCGTGCTCTCTGTGAGCTAAGCCTGGCCTCGCGCTCAGAAGCACTCTCCGAATCACGGTGAGTGCTCTTCCTCAGTCTGTCTGCATTGAGTCTGGCCTCGCGGTCTGAAGCAGTCTCGGAAGCCCTCAATATCTTAACTTTTTTAGCTTTTGATATGGACCGTCCAATGTTAATTCGCTTCCTAGCAGGCATGGTCAAAGGAACAGTCACAAAAGTGTCGAAACCCAATCAGTAACTCTGTAATGGGCAGCAAAGTGCATGTGGTGGTGATTATTTTCTGTTGGTGACGGTGGTGTTGGTGATTATTGTTTTAACAGGACGTACAACGGGGCAACTATCCTCTATTAACACTAATCAGAAGAAAACTGAAAGAGATCCGATACTTCGAAGAATGAAGTTATCGGCAAAATAAAGGGAAGGGCCGCAATGAGCTCGAAAATATCAAAAACAGAAACCCCTCCCAGAGCAGAAACTGGGAAGGCAGTCAACAAAATAGAGGTAGTTGTGATTATTGTTTCGAGAGGTAGTACAAATGCGCAACAATCTTCTGTTAACACTAATCAGAACGAAATATGAAGAGATGCGATACTTCGAAGAATGAAGATATCGGCAAAAGAAAGGGAAAGGCCGCAAAATGCTTCCAAATAACAACCACAAACCCCGCCCAGAAAAGAATTTCAGATGCAGTGGTTCCCAATGAAATTAGAGTATCCGAAAATTTCTAAAGTGGAAATAAATTAACGTACCGTCGCAACACTTCTGAAACAGGAAACAATATTTCAGATATTTTTAAACGCAATAACTGACATGAACACTCACATAGATATGTTAACAATCTCAGTTAGAAAGTAACAATGTAATACAGAGAAGAACTAAGCGCCACCAGTGTGAATACCATTAAGCAGTCAAGTTCCTTTTGCTCAGAGCAATATTGATTTCGGTTACGCTTATCGACATGGATGATATAGACTGCTGAAGCTGACCGAAGTAGCTGTTGCCTGTGACTCACGGGTGGCCCAGATTGGTTGCGCAGTAGTGTCGTAGGACAGGTATCCTAATTAGGATAAAACCTTCAATACTGGTATTTTGAAGGTTTATGATGAGCCGAAATTATTATGTTATTATATTTATGTTTCGTGTCCATGGACGTATAACGTGCGGACGTACGGCACACAGATTTCCAATATGGCGTCAAGGAACAGCACCATTAGATCTCTGATGTAAAACATGTATAAATTCTATGTAGATTGTTTTAGAGAGCGATTGTTTTCTTTTTTGTATTCCGAGAGAGGCACCGAATGTTTTCTTCTATCTGACAGGATAAGTTCGTAGCGATAATAAAGTTGCTTTTAGAATACGTAAAAGTGTTCTCGTGTGATATTTTTATTGCGTAAAATAGAAAATCGCATATAGAGAACGACAGTAGATGTTGGTTTTCCCCACAGGAGCACCGTGACTGTGTAGCACACAACCGCACGTGTATCTTATTTCTTTGTTTATAGCTGTCTCTCTTATAAAGGAAAGATTTCCATGTAACATCTGTACGTAATTTCTTTCCTTATATTGCTGTTGGTGTATATAGTGACCTACTGTATTTTGCGTAGCGTGTGCATCGTAGTTCGTTTCTGTGAACCGCCTGTTGCGTGGTGAAGGTGGGAGGGGGGGGGGGGAGGAATACATCCGGGTTATTCCCTGCCTGTCGTAACAGGTGACTGAAATCGCCCCAGGGGTCCTTAACTTGGCAGGGTGGGCTCGCGACCACGGACCCTTTTAGGTGCACTTACTTATGCCACGCTCCTCACTTTAGCTATATTATCCGAACTTCCGTGGTCTATTCTTGTTCTTTGCAGACTCCGACGGCATAAGAACATTCGAGGCCTCATTTCCACGCCCTTCGCGGATAACTTAATTTCGGAAGAGTCGGATTCCTCCATTTTTGTCACTGATTACTGTTAATATAGGATGGTTGCCCCGTTGTAGTTCCTCTTGAAACAAAAATCAGCACCATCACCACTCTCTTCTCTCATCCGACTTGTGTTCTTATGTTTGAGAGATCTCGGGAGTTGGCCCAATTTTAAGATCGTATGCCGTTCCTGAGGCCAACCGAATGTGGAGGATTGTATTGAACAATTACGCCTTTCTGCTGGGATTCAATCAATCAATCAATCGATCAATCAATCAATCAATCAATCAATCAATCAATCAATCAATCAATCAATCAATCAATCAATCAATCAATCAATCAATCAATCAATCAATCAATCAACATACATACGGAGTAATTAAGGAAGAAAATAATAGTTAAGAAATCTGACATTAATGGAAAATAGATTATAATAACTGAGGATGACGACAAATATGTAAATACCAAGTGAATGTATTGCTCTTACTTATGCCCCTCAATAAATTATGCTGGTGTGAGTTATGGATATAAGAAAGCCGTAACAGAGGAGCAAATTAGGCGCAGGGATTCTTAGGTAAACATATAAGATGACTAATGGTGTTATTACTGAAGCTGTTCGAGAACGGTTATAGGCCTAACCTCCAACGATATTCCGCCATTATCCCGCAGAATGGCCGATTGACACCTCTCTTGTTATTCTACCGCCCCCACCCACAGGGGGACGTTGTCGGTCTGTCGGTCACTCAATGCAGAGCATGGTACCAGCAGAAAATTGTAAATTTCTCCGTCATGTGAAGAGTAAGGTAAATTATGAACATAACGAAAGTTGTTTATAATGAAGAGACGTTTCACGTACGGTAAACGAAGTTTACAGAAAATCAATAGTATAAGAGAAAAAGGAGGAAAACCATTCTGGTTTTCCTATAAACCCCCCATCTATTGTAATATTTTAAAATGATATGCACATATAAACATTCCCCGGGATGAGCATACTCTAAATATGAAGTTTGGTTGAGATCTATTTAGCCGTTTCGACGTGATGGCTTTCGTATAAACACCCCGTGTATTGAAAGATTTTAAAATGATATGCATATCGAAACCTTCCCCGGGATAAGTATACTGTAAATATGAAGTTTGGTTGAACAGACAAACAGACAGACAAACAGACAAACAGACAAACAGACAAACAAACAAACAGACACGAAACGTAAAAACCACCGATTCGGTCTTGAGTTGACCTAAAACGGATAAATATCTGAAAAATTGGCAAAACAAAAGAAATTACAGACAGCGGACCCCCTACAATTTTATTTATATAGATAATTTCGCTGCTGTAGAATCCTGGAGCTGACGTTGCCATGGTACGGTATTCTACATTGTATTCGAATATCGAAGTAAATAGTGTACATGCAGTAAATAAGATAGTTTTAAAATTGCATGTCTCTTAGCGTTATCCGAGAAAGAGCATGGGGAGGTCCCCGTACGTTTCCAATGTAAAGTGTTTGTTACGGATTTGTGATATAACGGCAGGCTCACTTGCCTACTGGCATTCACAATCAGGTTGGGAAGTTTACATTATAATTGCAGGCCCCATTGCCTACTATGCGGACAGAATCGATTTGGGGAGTTTTCGTTAAAATGGCAGCCCCCCTTTCCTACCTCCAGACAGATTACAGTTTTTATTATAATGGCAGGCAATTACCCTACTATCACTCGAAATTGAGTTGTGCAGTTATCATTATAATGACAGGCCCCTTTTCCTACTGCCAGCCAGCGTACTGCCAGTCACACCAAGTTGGTGAGTTTCCATCAAAATAGCAGGCCACTATGCCTAATGCCAGTCACATTTTAGATGAGTACATTTCTTTATAATGGCGGGCACCCTTGCCTACTGCCAAACACAATCGGGTAGGGGAGTTTTAAACAAAACTGCATGCTCACTTACCTTCTGCAAGTCAAATCGAGAAGGGAACTATTCATTACAATTGTAGGCCTTCCTTACTAATGACAGTTACACAGGAGTTGGAGAAGGAACCCTTTCCTACTGCCAGTCAAAGTCGGTGTGGGGAGTACTGATTACAATAGCAGACCGACCCTTTCTCGATCGCTAAATCGACATCAGTGAATATATATAGATCGACATACGAAAGTATATGCGTGTTTACAATATTGAAGACCTTCATTTACAGATTAACTGCTACTAAACGTACGTCATATCGACAAAGGATTATACCATAAGACACGCCGGATTTAGTGGCCTAAATGGCTGGTCCAATGATATGTCATCTATTCTTGGGTCAGATTTAGAAACGTGGAACAGGGTAAAGGTTTTGTAAGATCATCTCGCATTACATTACTTTTCGGATAATAATGTGACAGCTACATACGTAGCATTTGGCTCACATATGGCTACTGAGTGGGCCAATTTTCGTGAAGAGTTTGATGATTCTGTATTTCATATAAGTAACTGAAAGTATGAATAATGCATGTGAAAATTCCAAATTGACTTAACATCGATTAATAGAGAAAAATCAAACGTAAAAGGGATACAGATACGGCATAAAGTCATAAGACCAAGGTTGTAGATCATTCCAAATTGAACGGAGATTGTGCAATCCGTTACGTGATAGGAATTTCCGAAGGTCTGCACCATCATTAAAATTGCCTGCATATTTCGATATTCTTCGGGGATAAAAAATGAAAAATTTAATGATATAGGATTTTTCATTCGTTACAGGCTAAAACGTATAATTTTGTCAAATTTCAATTATCTTCTTATTCTTCTGGCAGATTATGCCACAATGTGGATTTTGGGCGAGGCGGGTAAAAATTAGGACTTTAAGGAAATCAAAAATTATGGAGATTGTTATTATTACCCCTTAAACGGAAAGCTGTACGAAAATTTCGCCAAAATAGTCAGTGTAGAGGTACACAGTCGTTACGATTTGATTTATATAGATAAGGAATCTGCTCCATGTAAAACACCTTTTGGGCTATGTCCGCTGGACTTAACCTGCAAAAGTGACCATTCATGATATCTCCCTTATTAATCCTCCTGACGAAAAAATGCACATGAAAAAAAAGGTTTAGAGGTGGAATTCCATCAGGTTTGGTCTATTTCCAGTCAGGTTGGTCTTGTTCTGTATATATTGTGGAAGAGTAAAATCACCATTTCGGTTCCTTATAAACCGCCAGTCCATTCCGGAACATGAAATGTTATTTACGTTTAAAACCTACCTTTGGACAGGTGGATGCTAAATATAAATTTTGTTTCGAATGTCTTCAGTAGTTTTCAAGTTGTAAGGAATACGCTTTACACGCACCCGCTCGTGAGTTAAGTCCGATGGGACTTGTACAGAAAAACGGTCCTTTAATGATATCTCCCTTATTGATCCTCGTATCGAAATGATGCACATGAGAAAAAAAGGTTTAGACATTAATTTCTACCAAGGTAGGTAGACTTCCATAAACTTTTGTTGTGTATATTTTTTGGAAGTGCAAAATCACTGTTTCGGTTTCGTATAAACCCCCAGTTAGTTCAGGGATTTAGAAACAATATTTGCCCTGAAACCTATCAAGGACAGGTGTATTCTAAATACGAATCTTGGTGGAAATGCATCCAGTAGTTTCTAGCATTCACGTACATACGGCGTAATTAAGGAAGAAAATAATACAGTTAAGAATGTTGAAACTAATAGAAAATGGATTATAACTGAGGACAGCCGGATAACGACAAATAAATAAATGCCGTGAGTTATGGATATAATAAAGCGCTAACAGAGGAGAAATTTAGGTTCAGTGATTCTTAGGTAAACAAATATGAAGATGACTAATGGTGTTATTACTTAATCTATTCGAGGGCGGTTATAACCTCCAACGATATTCCGCCAATATCCCGCAGATGAGCCGATTGATGCCTCTCTTGCCATCTACCCAAGGAACAACCACGAATTTAAAAGCATGATGAGGAAAATGGCAATACGTTACTTCCCTACTGGCATGCAGTCAGAGACGTTGCCATGGTAACCTGTAGGTTCGTTGTCGGTCTGTCGGTCACTAAATGCAGAGCATGATACCAGCAGAAAATTGTAAATTTCTCCGTCATGTGAAGAGTAAGGTAAATTATGAACATAACGAAAGTTGTTTATAATGAAGAGACGTTTCACGTACGGTAAACGAAGTTTACAGAAAATCAATAGTATAAGAGAAAATAGAGGAAAACCACTGTGGTTTTCCTATAAACACCCCGTCTATTCAAAGATTTTAAAATTATATGCATATCGGAACCTTTCCTGGGATGAGTATACTCTAAATATGAAGTTTGGCTGAGATCTATCCAGCCGTTTCGACGTGATGGTGGGAAAACCACTCTGGTTTTCCTATAAACCCCCCGTCTATTCAAGGATTTTAAAATGATATGCATATCTAAACCTTCCCCGGGATTAGTATACTCTAAATACAATGTTTGGTTGAGATCCATCCAGCCGTTTCGACGTGATGGTGGAAAAACCATTCTGATTTTCCTATAAACCCCCCATATATTCAAATATTTTAAAATGATATGCATATGGAAAACTTCCCCGCGATGAGTATCCTCTAAATATGAAGTTTGGTTGAGATCTATCCAGCCGTTTCGACGTGATGGTGGAAAAACCATTCTGGTTTTCCTATAAACCCCCTGTCTATTCAAGGATTTTAAAATGATATGCATATCAAAACCTTCTCCGGGATGAGTATACCCTAAATATGAAGTTTGGTTGAGATCTATCCAGCCGTTTCGACGTGATGGTGGAACAGACAAACAGACAGACAAACAGAAACAATTTTATTTATATAGATTTTTACACTCGTTCTTCACCCCCTTTCCATCCCCGCCCAAAGGAGTCCTACGAGTGCCTTACACAA
Organism: Anabrus simplex; assembly: GCF_040414725.1. Classification (NCBI taxonomy): domain Eukaryota; kingdom Metazoa; phylum Arthropoda; class Insecta; order Orthoptera; family Tettigoniidae; genus Anabrus; species Anabrus simplex. The sequence goes on from NC_090265.1 coordinate 1,232,925,903, forward strand.
CAGTATATTTTTTTCCCAGATATTAAGTCTTATTTGTACCTATTTTGGTTGACAGCTATGCCCAAACGTACATGCATAATCTCACTGCTCTAGAATCCTGGAGCTGACGTTGCCATGGTTACGGCAGTTCATTTCTTTATCCGATTCCTAGAGCAGGGGTAGTGTGGTGCCAATATCTCCGTAACGGTTGGTTTTAGGGCCTTAAAACATGGTTTTCGGGCCCGTAGGGCTTACCGAGTTTTGTTCTTTGCGTCAAGAGGATTAAATTGAGCTTTGTCTCGTCCTTATACGACAAATTCGATATTTTGCCTATAATAGTATAAGAGAAAATGGAGGAAAACCGTTTTTCCTATAAAACCCCCGTCTTTTCAAAGATTTTAAAATGATATGCATATCGAAACCTTCCCCGGGGTCAGTATACTCTAAATATGAAGTTTGGTTGAGATCTATCCAGCCGTTTCGACGTGATGGTGGAACAGACAAACAGACAGACAAACAGACAAACAGAAACAATTTTATTTATATAGATACTAGCAAATGTACCCGTGCTTCGCTACGGTATTCTGCATTGTATACGAATATTGAAGTAAATACTGTACATGCAGTAAATAAGATTGTTTTAAAATAGCATGTCTCTTAGCGTTATCCGAGAAACAATATGCAGAGGTCCCCATACGTTGTTTCCAGTGTAAAGTGCTTGTTACGGATTTGTGATGATAACGACAGGCTCACTTCCCTACTGCGATTCACAATCGAGTTGGGAAGTTTACATTATAATTGCAGGCCCCATTGCCTACTGCGCGGTCACAATCTATTTGGGGAGTTTCCGTTACAATTGCAGGCCCTCTTTCCTACCTCCAGACATATTACAAATTGAAGAGTTTTTATTATAATGGCAGGAAACTTCCCTACAACCAGTCAAAATTGAGTTGTGCAGTTATCATTATAATGATAGGCCCCTTTTCCAACTGCCAGCCAGCTTCCTGCCAGTCACACCAAGTTGATGAGTTTCCATCAAAATAGCAGGCCAGTATGCCTAATGCCAGTCACATTTTAGATGGGTACATCTGTTTATAACTGCGGGAACGCTTGCCTACAGCCAAAGACTGTATGCTGCATGCTCCCTTGCCTTCTGAAAGTCAAATCGAGAAGTGAATTATTCATTACAATGGTAGGCCTGCCTCATTAATGCCAGTTACACAGGAATTGGAGAAGGACTCCATTCCTACTGCCAGTCATAGTCGGTGTGCGGAGTACTGATTACAATAGCAGACACACCCTTTCTCGATCGCTACAAAATCGACATCAGTGAATATATATAGTTCGACATACGAAAGTATGTGCTTGTTTACAATATTGCAGACCTTCATTTACAGATTAACTGCTTCTAAACGGTACATCATATCGAGAAAAGATTGTACCATAAGACGCCGGATTTAGCGGCCTAAATTGCTGGTCATATGATATCTCATCTATTCATGGGTCAGATTGAGTTAGAAACTTGGGTAAAATTTGTGTAAGATTATCTCACATTGCATTGCTTTTCGGATAATTAAGTGACAGCTACATACATAGCATTTGGCTCACATATGGCTACTGGGTGGATCAATTTTCGTGTAGAGTATGATGATTCTATCTTTCCTCTAAGTGATGGAAGGTATGAATTATGTATGTGAAAAGTACTACTTTACTTAAGATCGAGAAATAGAGAAAAGTCAAACGTAAAATGGATATAAATACGACAAAAAGTCGTACGACCAAGGTTGTAGATCACTCCAAATTGAACGGGGATTGTGCCATCCGTTATGTGATGATACTTCCCGAAGGTCTGCACCATCATTAAAATTGCCTCCATATTTCGATATTCTTCGGGATAGAAAGGGAAAAATTTAAAGCTCTTGGAAGTTTTCCGCCCGTTACAGGCTAAGTCGTAAAATTTTGCCAAATTTCAGTTTTCTTTCTCGACTGGCAGATTATGCCGCAATCTGGGTTTTCAGTGAGAAGTGTAAAAAGTAGAACTTTCAAGATACTAAACCAAAAAATATGCAGATGATCATTATTACCCCTTAAGCGTGTAGCTGTACGAAAATTTCGACAAAATAGTCTATGTACAGGCACACAGTAGTTACGATTTTATTTACATAGATAAATAAGGAACCTGCTCCACGTACAACACCTTTTGGGCTATATCCGCTGGACTTAACCGGAAAAACGGACCGTTTATGATATCTCCCTTATTAATCCTCCTGTCGAAAAAATGCACATGAAAAAAAGTTTTAGAGATGGAATTCCATCATGTTTGGTCGATTTCCAGTCAGGTTGGTCTTGTACTGTATATATTCTGGAAGAGTAAAATCACCATTTCGGTTCCCTATAAACCGCCAGTCCATTCCGGGAACATGAAATGTTATTGACGATTAACACCTACCGTTGGACAGGTGGATGTTAATATAAAGTTTGACTCATATATCTTCAGTAGTTTTCAAGTTGTAAAACATACGCTTTACACGCACCCGCTCTTGAGTTAAGTCCGGTGGGACTTGTACCGGAAAACGGTCCGTTAATGATATCTCCCTTATTAATCCTCGTATTGAAATGATGCACATGAGGAAAAAGGCCTAGAAATGAATTTCCATTACGGCAGCTAAATTTACATTAAGTTTGGTTGCAAAATGACGGTTTCGGTTTCGTATAATCCCCCAGTCAATTCAGGGATTCAGAAACAATACTTGCCCTAAAACCTACCAAAGGACAGATGGATTCTAAATATCAAGTTTGGTGGAAATATATCCAGTAGTTTCCAAGTTTTAGACAAACAGACAAACAAACAAACAGACAGACACCAAAACAGAATATATGCAGATGGTCATTATTACACCTGAAACGGATAACTGTACGGAAATTTCGCCAAAATTGTCAATGTACAGACATACTCTAGAAGTGTAGACCTTTATTTCGATAGTTACTGCTTTGCAACTGTACGACGTATCTACAAACGGACTTCACCATCAGACGCCCCTTTCAGTGCTCTACATGGTTGGTCCTATGACATCTTCTCGTATCTCCTTTATTTATGGGTTAGATTGAGTTAGATTCATTGAATGGGGTGAAATCTTGTACAGTTTTTGAATGCTACTTTATATTTTTGATTCTCATGTGACAGCTAGAATCATAAAATTTGGCTATAACATTGCCAATGGTCATGTCAATGTGCGTGCCGAATGTCATGATTCTACCTTTCCTATAAGTGTGCCAAATGATAACATATACGTGTAAAAGTACAAAATCAACTTGTGTTTAATGTATTAGGGATAGAAATACGACGAAAAGTCACAGGACAAAAGTTGTAGATCTCTCCAAAATGAAACGCAATTTGCTTTGTGACTTTTGATACGACTTACTGATTAGCCACCAATTACCCCGAAACGAAGGTCTGCACCGCCGTTAAAATTGCATCCATATTTCGGAATTTTCCTGGGCCAGAAGTTATACATTTGCATAGCTTAGAATATTTCCTCAAAGGAAAGAGTGTACAGCATTCGGGATTAGCACTCGCATACATACGTGGTAATTAAGGAAGAAAGTAATACAGTTTAGTAAGTTGAAATTAATAGAAAATAGATTATAACAGAGGACATCCGGATGACGACAAATATATAAATACCAAGTGAATGTATTGGAAAATCAAATGCTCCTCAATAAATTATGCCGGAGTGAGTTATGGATATAAGAAAGCGGTAATCGGAGAGAAATTTAGGCGCAGGAATTTTTAGGTAATCAGATAAGAAGATGAATATTTGTGTTATTACTTATGCTATTCGAGGACGGTTATAACCTCCAATGATATTCCGCCAATATCCCGCAGAATGGCCGATTGACGACTCTCTTGCTTTCTACCCAAGGAACAACCACGAATTTAAAGGAATGATGAGGAAAATGACAATACGTTACTTCCCTGCTGGCAAGCAGTCAGAGACGTTGCCATGGTAACCCATATACTCGTTATCGCTCTGTCGGTCCCTCAATGCCGAGCATGGTATCGGCAGAAAATAGTAAATTTCTCCGTCATTTGAAGAGTAAGGTAAATTATGAACACAACGAAAGTTGTTTGTGATGAAGAGACCTTTCACATACGGTCCACAGAGTTTGCAGAAAATCAATAGTATAAGAGAAAATGGAGGAAGACCGTTGTGGTTTTCCTATAGACCCCCGTCTTTTCAAAGATTTTAAAATGATATGCATATCGAAACCTTCCCCGGGGTGAGTATACTCTAAATATGAAGTTTGGTTGAGATCTATCCAGCCCTTTCGACGTGATGGTGGAACAAACAAACATTTTTATTCTTTTTATTTTGCTAGTTGCTTTACGTCGCACCGACACAGATAGGTCTTATGGCGACGATGGGACAGGGAAGGGATAGGAGTTGGAAGGAATCGGCCGTGGCCTTAATTAAGGTACAGCCCCAGCATTTGCCTGGTGTGAAAATGGGAAACCACGGAAAACCATTTTCAGAGCTGCCGACAGTGGGGTTCGAACCTACTATCTCCCGAATACTGGATATTGGCCGCACTTAAGCCAAACAAACAAACAAACAAACAAACAAACAAACAAACAAACAGAAACGAACAACTTTATTTATAAGATTATTTTTATACCACTCCCCTCGCCCCCTGCCAAAAGGGTGCTAGGGGTGTCTTACCCTCACGCGGTTTGTCTCCTGATACTAATTGATAAGTGTACCACGTTTGGTGAAATTGCTCCAGTGGTTTAGGAGGAGATGTGTCATATACACACCCACACCCACACACCCACGCACACACATACATCAATTTTTATATATAGTAAGAAGAAGAAGATAATATTTTTATATGTAGTTTTTCGATTAATTTTATATCTCACCCCCTTCGCTCCCCACTTGGATTTGCAAAAAATCCGGAGTAATACTATTCATCTCAGAGACCCTGAAATCTATGGATTCGAAACTGTTTTTAATTATTTCTATATCTCACCCCACCCCCCCACCCTTTGCTCCCAACCTAAAAGGGGGCTGGATTTTAAAAAAATTCTAGAGTATCACTTTTCAACTCAGCGACCCCGAAAACTATGAATTCGACACTATTCTCGATTATTATTGTAACTACCACCCCCCTGAACCTCTCCCTTAAGGGCGCTAGGGATGGCTTACCCCCCACAGTGATCGTCTCCCGATAGTAAGTGATTCGTGTACCAAGTTTGGTTGAAATTGCTCCAGTGGTTTAGTTGGAGATGTGTCATTTACACACACACTTCCATTTCTATATATAGTAAGATTTTTACACTCGTTCTTCACCCCCTTTCCATCCCCGCCCAAAGGAGTCCTATGAGTGCCTTACACAACAGTATATTTTTTTCCCAGATATTAAGTCTTATTTGTACCTATTTTGGTTGACAGCTATGCCCAAACGTACATGCATAATCTCACTGCTCTAGAATCCTGGAGCTGACGTTGCCATGGTTACGGCAGTTCATTTCTTTATCCGATTCCTAGAGCAGGGGTAGTGTGGTGCCAATATCTCCGTAACGGTTGGTTTTAGGGCCTTAAAACATGGTTTTCGGGCCCGTAGGGCTTACCGAGTTTTGTTCTTTGCGTCAAGAGGATTAAATTGAGCTTTGTCCCGTCCTTATACGACAAATTCGATATTTTGCCTATAATAGTATAAGAGAAAATGGAGGAAAACCGTTTTTCCTATAAAACCCCCGTCTTTTCAAAGATTTTAAAATGATATGCATATCGAAACCTTCCCCGGGGTCAGTATACTCTAAATATGAAGTTTGGTTGAGATCTATCCAGCCGTTTCGACGTGATGGTGGAACAGACAAACAGACAGACAAACAGACAAACAGAAACAATTTTATTTATATAGATTAGGAACCGGATAAGGGAATGAACTGCCGTATCCATGGCAACGTCAGCTCCAGTATTCTTAAAGCAGTGAGATTATCTACAATATATCACGAAAACCTAACATATTACAGACATGAAAATTGGTATTTGGAATCTCCTTTAAAAATAAAATAACACAATTTTTTTGTTTCCAGAAAATCTACTTAAGGGGTGAAAAGAAGCGAGGAAGGTGTTGAATTCTTTATATGAGGATACATATATTTTTGAAACTGAACATGTTACAGACGCACAGTGGGTAATTTCTAGCATCCAGCCGGCCAAAAATTGTATTTTCAATCCTTGTCTTTGGTGCGCATTTTCTGTGAGTCGTGTTTATAAGACTCTTGGGTACAGTAATTAAGTATTGAAAAGTCGCGCTGTCTGATTATCTAATCTCACCGAAGGCCTAAAGTGGCTCTCCTTCGTCAGGGCATCATATTCTGGCGAGGCGAGCGAGCAGTTGTTATGTGAGGGCTCAGTAAAGACGTCTGAACTAAATAATTCTTTAGCTTGCAATGTGATTATATTAGTTGAAGGTATGTATTTTTATATAGTATGTAGCATTTTCTGAAAATTACTATATTGTTGTCCGGAATATGCACTTAAAATTCAGGTACACGGTATCCAAGCGCTATCTAATTATACAAGTTTGAGCTGATTTTCAAAATGGATTGCCTTTGATTTCCGCAATGAAAGTCTTTTGGGTGAGTTATCTATACTTCAATGAATAGAAAACTGTGACTTTTTGCTGCGACCAGGCGCGACCATGAGAGTAATAAATTTTTTTCAGAAACCATGTACTCTGTAACCCGGAGGTCGGTTTTCGAGCTGTTGAGGAACAGCAGGAAATATAAGCGGAACGATGATATTGCAAATGTTGTAATTGAACATTTAGGCTTTGAGGATTGTTCCGAGGGTATATCCAAGTCAATAAGGAAATCTTTTAGTATTTTGTGTGCTAAAATTCGATCTCAATGGACAAAATATAGTAGAAAAAGGGACAAATTGATGAAGTACAACAAAAGATGGTTCGAGCAGAGAATGAGCCATGCAGAAGGACATGCATCACAACAATGTCAGGATGAACCTGCCAGTACTGTAGCTCATTCCATGTTAAGAAAACAGTATTGCTCTCATGACAACAGGGTTGCCATATCGAACGACTCCGCTCAACGCCATCACGGGAAAACGGCGACACATAAATTTGTGAAATTCAGTATGTAAGTTCAAGACAAAAGGCTGAAGAAACTAAGCTACAAATTACTTTTATGAACTAATGGGGACGTTGGGTTTACAGGGGCCACTTTTGGTATGTACAGAATCAGAGGTAAACTACGGCACACTGAAATATAATGCAAATTGTGAGAGAAAATAGACAAATAATTTTAGGGGCTCGAGGGGCGGAGGATGTATTTAATTCCATTTAATAAATTTATACAGACAATAAAAGCTAGAAAACAGACGCAATGACTACAAAAGATCATAGTATTAATTTTAAAGGAATAAATCACACACCTGGGCTTGCGCATAACTCTCATTCAACACAATACATTTACGCACTGATTTAAAGCCTAAAATACACACGCAATAAATAAATACTGTAGATTACTTCACTACAGAAGTTCAGGGAGGAAACTCTTCTATTGGTTGGTATCCGAAGCAAAGTGCTGTCAATACCAATGATGGAAACCGCTAGAAGATTCTTCAGAGAGGCTTCCACTTTTACGGATATTACCATCTACGTGCCACCGTAGAAACTCTTTCGTGTGGGTATGCCATTGATTAAGTGGCATTTGACATGTACGCAAAGGAAACTATACAATTATACTTACAAGAATACAAATCGTACTACATGCCTGTAGCTTTGCACAAACTCTGTATTATACTTATTGGACAACTCTCCTAGGAAGCCCAGGAGACCAGGAAAATGACAATAGGAAACCTTCCAGAAAGACACAAATACTACCTTTTCCATAGGCTGCTTATATCATCGGACCCTTAGAATATATTACCAGCTTAGGGAAATCAAGGAAAAGGATGTTGATTCCGCTTTCGCGAGAAGTGCTCAACTTACTGTCTGAGCCTCCTGTATCTGGTTCTGCCGAAGGAGATAATGACAGTGACGATAGCGATTCTGATGTAACTGCATCTAATGAATAAATTGTTTGGCAAGTACATGTATTCCTGTACCTGTTTTTAAACATACTAAACAGCATCTCCCACTATTAACATCTATTTAATATCTTAGAGCTATAACAAAATTGATTAAAATTACAAAGGTTACTAATTCTATTCCTGGCGTAGTAATTTATTCTTTGTGCTTGATTGACCACACACTTAATTATCTCCAATAATAGCAGTTTCATACTAAGTTTTAAGTAAATCGGTCCATTAGTTCCCGAGATACGATTTTTGGCCGGCTGGATTCCTGAAATTACGCACTGTGAGACGTTAAAATTGGCACTTGGAATCTTTTTTAAAAAATAAATGAACACACTTTTTGGGGAAATCCACTTAAGGGGTGAAATAATAAAAATGTGGGTGAAATTTTAAAATGAGTATCTTCTTCTTCTACCGCTTTTCCCACACTTGTGGGGTCGCGGGTGCGAACTGTGTCGCATATGTGGATTTGAACTTATTTTACGGCTGGATGCCCTTCTTGACGCCAACCCGTGTGTAGGGATGCAATTACTATTGCGTGTTCCTGTTGTGGTCGGTAATGTGATGTGTTGAGTGAATATGAAGAGGGGAGTGTTGGGAGAAACACAAATAACCTGTCCCCGGGCCAGATGAATTAATCACACGGGATTAAAATTCCCAACCCAGCCCGAAATCGAACCTTGAACCCTGGAAACCGAAGGCCTCAACGCTGACCACTCAGTCAAGGAATGGTTCAGTTTTTAAAATGAGTATATCTACAGTATATCTCATGAACTTAACATGTTACAGACGTGAAAATCGGTATTTGGAATCTTCTTTAGAAGATTCACATTTCAGATTTAGCTCAGCCAGTAACCTGGTCACCTTTGCCCCGAAAGGCAATGACACAATTTTAAACTTTAAACGACAACTTTCAGTTTAAAACTGTAGAAAATCACGGGTATCTTACTATTCATAATAAGAGATTATTCATTTGCCAAGAAACGGGCCAACACTCAAGTGCAGCCACACAAGTAGCTACTACTCCTGGTACAGCTCCCGATGGCATAAATCATCTCCATCTGATTACGTAATGTATTTAGCCAGTGGCTACTGTTCCAATACAATGGACGGCTGTCTCCGTCCTATTGCTACATTTGTCATAGTTCTGTGTCAAACGGCCCGTATCCCTCCTCGTAGAACAGATTCACATCGACGTTATTATTATTATTATTATTATTATTATTATTATTATTATTATTATTATTATTATTACCGAAAGATTATTGTAGTTCATTTTCACGTAATTCTGAAGAATGGATGTATCTTACGAAAAATACACCTTCAGTTCGTAGGCAAAACGACTGTGGAACAATGATTATTTTATTCCGAGTCGAACACTCATTTGAATCCTATAGAACTGGAAAGATTTACAACCCTATCCTATTTAACATCTAGGATATAGAAGCGAGCGACCAACTTGTGAAATTCTGACTTCGTACATCAAACAGTATTAGATGGGTACAATGTTTTAAAAATATTTTTAACATTGGGAACAGAAGATCAACCTTCTTATAAAATGTTAAGCACCGAGATCGATAGGTGCAGTCGCTTAAGTGCGCCCAGTATACAGTAATCGGGACATAGTGGGTTCGAGCCCAACTGTCGGCGGCCCCGAAGATGGTTTTCCGTTTCCCATTTTCACACCAGGCAAATGTCGGGGATGTACCTTAATTAAGGCCACGGCCACTTCCTTCCACTTCCTAGGCCTTTCCTATCCCATCGTCGCCATGAGACCTATCTGTGTCAGTGCGACGTAAAGCAAACAGCAAAAAAAAAAAAAAAAAGAAAAAAAAAGTCAAGCGCGTTTTTGAAACGAATTCGGAAGAATGAATGTTATATGAGTCAAGCCCTATCTAAGCCTCATATGGGAGAAATATCAACACCTAGGACAAAAAATAACCTTCTTGTTAAAAGTATAACTTCGTACGTCAAACGATTTTGGAGCGATGAATATGGATATGCAGTTCATCAGAACAATTTTCGTTGTGTTCATTTTCCTGTGCATGTATACAAGGAAAATGAACCTTATAGTACCAAACTGTAGAAATGTATGTTTGCGTGAAGTATTTACACACTCCTACAGTATACAGTTTTTAACGTTCATTTTCGTTTACACCTCCGCATAGGAAAATGAAATCAACGAACATTGTTCTGATGGCTACATATCCATATGTGGCAGGAAGGTTTGACAAATCTTAAGGAAAATAATGAACAGGAAGAGCATTTTGACGATATGTATTAAACTAGTTGAAATTTTATTAATAATTTGAGAGGACGAATTCTTTCAAAATATAGACTGTCAATGTGGGCAAGAATTCGTAGTTACCTTTAATGGTACAGAGTCTCAAAAAATGTTCCTCCAGCCGAGTACTAAGTTTAAACCCCTTAGTTTTACAAATAGATTTTGTTGACAATGATGAAAAAGAGTCGGAAATTCGGTCCGAGATCTCGGCTGTTACGAATCTTTGGTTAGTTTTAAAGCAATATCTGCATGATCACAATCCTTATACCCGTGAAATATTTCGAAGCAATATACACTGACTGACAGAGCAAATGCAACACCAAGAAGGAGTGGTTCGAAAGGGATGAAAGTTGGGGAAAAAACAGAGACGGCACGGACGAATAATTGATGTTTACTTCAAACCGATATGCAGGTTACACAATGCGCACGGCATCGACTCAGTAGGATGTAGGACCACCGCGAGCGGCTATGCACGCAGAAACACGTCGAGGTACAGAGTCAATAAGAGTGCGGATGGTGTCCTGAGGGATGGTTCTCCATTCTCTGGCAACCATTTGCCACAGTTGGTCGTCCGTACGAGGCTGGGGCAGAGTTTGCAAACGGCGTCCAATGAGATCCCACACGTGTTCGATTGGTGAGAGATCCGGAGAGTACGCTGGCCACGGAAGCATCTGTACACCTCGTAGAGCCTGTTGGGAGATGCGAGCAGTGTGTGGGTGGGCATTATCCTGCTGAAACAGAGCATTGGGCAGCCCCTGAAGGTACGGGAGTGCCACCAGCCGCAGCACATGCTGCACGTAGCGGTGGGCATTTAACGTGCCTTGAATACGCACTAGAGGTGACGTGGAATCATACGCAATAGCGCCCCAAACCATGATGCCGCGTTGTCTAGCGGTAGGGCGCTCCACAGTTACTGCCGGATTTGACCTTTCTCTACGCCGACGCCACACTCGTCTGCGGTGACTATCACTGACAGAACAGAAGCGTGACTCATCGGAGAACACGACGTTCCGCCATGCCCTCATCCAAGTCGCTCTAGCCCGGCACCATGCCAGGCGTGCACGTCTATGCTGTGGAGTCAATGGTAGTCTTCTGAGCGGACGCCGGGAGTGCAGGCCTCCTTCAACCAATCGACGGGAAATTGTTCTGGTCGATATTGGAACAGCCAGGGTGTCTTGCACATGCTGAAGAATGGCGGTTGACGTGGCGTGCGGGGCTGCCACCGCTTGGCGGCGGATGCGCCGATCCTCGCGTGCTGACGTCACTCGGGCTGCGCCTGGACCCCTCGCACGTGCCACATGTCCCTGCGCCAACCATCTTCGCCACAGGCGCTGCACCGTGGACACATCCCTATGGGTATCGGCTGCGATTTGACGAAGCGACCAACCTGCCCTTCTCAGCCCGATCACCATACCCCTCGTAAAGTCGTCTGTCTGCTGGAAATGCCTCCGTTGACGGCGGCCTGGCATTCTTAGCTATACACGTGTCCTGTGGCACACGACAACACGTTCTACAATGACTGTCGGCTGAGAAATCACGGTACGAAGTGGGCCATTCGCCAACGCCGTGTCCCATTTATCGTTCGCTACGTGCGCAGCACAGCGGCGCATTTCACATCATGAGCATACCTCAGTGACGTCAGTCTACCCTGCAATTGGCATGAAGTCCTGACCACTCCTTCTTGGTGTTGCATTTGCTCTGTCAGTCAGTGTACCATAAACCCATTTGACACCTACAGTGTAAACGAGCAACCTTCTTGTAAGATTACAACTTCGTACGTCAAACGGCTTCGAGGGATGAGTAATTTCTTTGAGACCCACCCCATCCAGTCATAACCCCTTAGGTGTGTTTTGTTCTAAGACAACTCTTTGTTTAGAATCTAGTTTAATTTTTAACATTGTCAGTAAAACGGTTTCAAGGAAATTAATATTTTTGTCATCAGGCATCACTCCCCGGTCAAAATCAATTGAATACATTTGAACGCCGCGTCCGTCATATTTTAAGGGGCCGAAACAAGTGGACGAGATCACAAAGCCAAATCATGCTGTGCAGAAAATATTTACACAATTTTCTTTATAGGAAAGCCTGAAAGGTGTATAATATTTAAAAGTATAAGATCTTGTTGGTCAAGAAACCAGACCTCGTATGTCACAATGCACTTCCTACCATTTTAAGACTGGTCACGCCACCCAGTCATATGTGGATTAAGATCACCCCTCGTTGAATGGACATTTTATCGAGAAAGAAGCAAGCGTACGAAATTCCACCTCACCTGAATCATATCTCTAACATACAAACGTCCACAACGGAGCATCAAAGAACAACATTATTTGTTAATATGCCATTCCTTAAAAGCAATGGAAGACCTTCTATCTCGTGCTTATTAATGAAGATAATGTGTTTCCATACCCCAGAATGGACAGAAATGATTCCTTCATTTCAATGAAAGTATTTGTCACTGAACAGTATCACTGCATTGGTCTTGTAACCCACATCTGGTACCATTTTAAGATTCTCAAACGTTCCCTTTTTCTCACTATATCTGTAGAAGTCAACAGAAGTCAGTCGGGATGTATGTAGTTTGAATTCATGTTGATAGATATAGCTGTGTACCTACGTCATTATGGCGAATATACTGTATATGAAACAATAACTTTGCTAATATAAACGATTTTAAAAGTAAAAAGTGTCGTGATTGTGAGAGATTCATTGTATGTTTTGTGAAGAAGAGAGAACAACCGATAAATGGTAACAATTTCACCTGTTGAGACGTACTCGTTTTCTCAATATCACTGTGAATGAGTGAGAATAGGGATTGTGTATATTCTACCAGAAAATGCCCGTAGTTTATAGCTTGAAGAGCATGAGATGAACGCAAGGCGTGTACAGTACATTAAATTGGAGAGGTTACAGAGAGTGGGTGGGTTTTACTTCTTATGAAGTTCATGTCTGTTTTATACTGCTGATTTATTAAACAAAGTCAAGATTATATCACCTCAGTTCAGTTGGAAATCAGTTAGGCACGATTTGCTTCCGTCCTGCAGTTGGCGATGTCTGGCGTCGAACCGCTGCTCTTTCCATCCTCACCATAGAACACCTGTCGGCACCACGGAACCACGTATCAATCACTCAAGGGCTGCTCTGGACCGCCTTGAAGTTCCAGATGTTCTGGAAGGTCTCAGAGTTCAAGTTGCAGGTTTCACTCGCGTGGAAAAATGGAGCAAGCACATGTATTACAAGTCCCCCAGACTTGTAAGATGGACGAATAAGGAGGTGTAATTTATAATAGATTTTCACTGTTCCCATTAAGGGATTAAAGAAATGCTGATATTTCGTGTTGAATATCAATGGAATCAGACACCAGATACTTCTTTAAAGTGAGCTGCACTAGTCTCTAACTTGAGACGAAAAATTAAATAACTCAAATAAGATTTTTGCAGCCGAATGTTAATGGAATCAAATTCGCACATTTCTTAGTATTATTTGCACTTGTGAAATTAAGCACACACAAAAACAAAGATAATTAGTGCTTTAAAATTTGGACAATTGAAGACGCAAACACTCGTCGGCCCCTCTAGCATTTCAAGATCACTTTCATTTTATTTAATGTTATTTGGAGAGTTGATTCATTGAAATGAACATTGCTAGATGCCATAAGAGTATTATTCATACTGAGTTAAATAACAGTCACTTCAACTGGGTGTTAGAAGTAAATCGCCTAACGTGTGAAATTATTCCCGTTCACACAAACCTTTTCATTTATATACGACACTGTTAGAATGCAAGCTATTGCGCAAAATTTGTCCCGTTCACTCGTAAGATTGCGTTTAAAGACGTGAAATAATATTGTTAACTCAATTTCTGAATAGTGAAAAATCGGTTTCGTCCACACTATATCCCGAGTTCAGAAATAATGTGAAACTATTTCGCACGAAGACTTGCACTGACAAGTTAGGAAATTTATTAATATTTCCAAGTTTTATTCGTGAAAACTCTAAGTATCGATGCACGGTTTATGAAGGTAATAATTATAAGTTCTGATACACAAGATTTTAGTCACTTTTAAATGTTCAGAGTATCGCACTTGCTAACTACACGCTAATTCCGTAGACAAAGAAATGTAAGTATGTGTTCTCACTATTACCTTTGCAGAGTATCGAAGACTTCTACTCTATGACTTCGACGTATCGTAGCATTCATAACCACCAGCATCAACCGTACAGGTTCGACTGTGGGACAAGACTGATTTGTGTCCATTTCTTACGTTTCTTTTATACTGAAGTCGCGAAGACTGCAACTGTTTCATTTCTCTCAAGAACTTTCTCAATCCATGATAGATTTTAATGAAACTTGGTAGTATTGGAGGTATTAAAATGGGATGTACAGTGATGTTATTTTCATATTCGTATCGTAATTAGTATGCGAGTTATTACGGGTAGATGGTATGGAACATTCTACTTGTGACGTAACTTAGCCTTGGCGAGTTGGAGCTGGCTCCTACGTCACTCGCCACATGTTCGCTGTAGCCGGCTGCTCGCTTGGCGCGCGGCACATGTTTTAAAGTTTGAAATACTTCAAACCCAACTCCAGACCAGCGTTTCTGGAACAATATATACGTTATTGGGCTGCAGTGGGAATTAATGGTAGAATGAGTTCTTAGTTCAAGACACCTACAGGGGTTAGAAAAGTTTGTAATCTTTCACATTTGTTGTTCGTTTACACGGTCCATCTACTGAAATGTACAAAGTGGTAGGGAGGGATTCCGTTTGGTGGAAATGTGTTAAGCAGTTTGGCTTAAGCCGACGACTTGTTATATTGGCAGATTGTGCTGAAAGCCTGCAGTCTAATATATTGGAACTTGAAGTTAGGTGCGATGAGTATGATATAAAAGTTAGCCCTTCCAACACTAAAGTCATTAAGGAAGGAAACCTAAGAGAATTGCATGTCATGTTGGGAATAGTAAACGGGAACAGGTTGATAAGGTCACATATGTTTATTCTCTCAGGATAGTAGCATAGTAAATGAGCAAAGCCACTGTCTTCGTGATGTACAAGCCGTACTGTACAGTAGATCGGATGACGTCAAGCAAAGAGGCGAACAGTTTCCTCCGTCAGACCTGGGCAATGCAAGCACATGATACGTCTGTGCCTTGTAGTTAAGAAATATTCTAAAATGTTGTATTAATAGAACAGGCGAGATCATTAAAAACTGTAATTATTTGATATCTCGTAAGTCATGTCTAGGTGATTTTAGGAGAAGCAGGCTTGAAATGTCATCAAAGTGGTTAAAGCATAACGATTGTATTACTCGTCCACGTAAGCAACAAATCATAATTATTGTGCATTAAATAAAAATGTGGAGACAACGATTGTACACAAATAATAATAATAATAATAATAATAATAATAATAATAATAATAATAATAATAATAATAATAATAATAATAATAATAATAATATAATAAGAAGAAGGATGCACCACCATACCTCTGGCAAAGCAAAGCAAAGTCATCTCCGTACAGGCCATGAAGGCCCTGGGAGTGGTGGAAGGTAAAGGCTTCCACTATTCGTAACCTCGGCACTTGATGGGGTAGAGTGGTTAGCTCTACCCCCGGCCACCTTTGCCCCCAGGAATTAACCTGGTACTCATTTTTGGTGTTGGCTGAGTGAACCTCAGGGCCATATGCACCTCCGGAAGTGGAAATCTCATTTCTTAAATTTTACGACTTCCTGACGGGGATTCGTACCCACGTCCTTTCGGGCGAACCAAGTACGCCTTTACCGTCCAGGCCGGGCAGCCCCTCACCATACCTCTAGAAGAACATAATTCGTGGGTTTCTTTTCTTGGAACTCCTGGCGTTATCCTTCAAGGAATTACGTTGCATTGCTTGTAATATCTAAATATTGTCTACTAGCAATAGTTTAATTTAATTTGTTTCCAAATTGTTGCCAAAATCATTTAATAGAAGGTTGGATTTTATAAATCGCGCCTAGTTCTACATTTTGGACTTGATTCTCTTTTTATTGCACGTTCTCAATATTACCTGACACAAGAAATAACACAAACGTAGTCTTACTTGGTTACTGATCATCTATGTTACTTCTAGGATTGTACTTTATCAACAATAAAGTGCTCTGCCATAAATCTACACAACAAGGGAAAGGTCAAAAGCAGTACACACCCTCAGCTCGGAAAAATGAGTGAAACATACTCCTGAATTCCTCGTAATAGTTACGTTTTCGGTTAGGATTTTCTTCTCCCATAAGTTTCTTCTGCCCTCATTCGAATGAAATGAGAATATTGGTGTATAGTCACTTGTATAGATGGATATTCGTCATGATGCGCACACCTTTTTGGCAGTGTGGCAATGTATTTAAATTATTGACATATTTACACAAAATGTGGTATATAGTAACGATTCAGTGAATAAATTCCACGAGAAGCATTACGTTATTTGAATTTACATAACAGACCACATGAAAACGAGATACCTAACCTAAACTATTAGGTACCATAATTTCAGTAAAAGAGCCTCCGTGGCTCAGACGGCAGCGCGTCGGCCTCTCACTGCTGGATACCGTGGTTCAAATCCCGGCCACTCCATGTGAGCTTTGTGCTGGACAAAGCGGAGGCGGGACAGGTTTTTCTCCGGGTACTCCGGTTTTCCCTGTCATATTTCATTCCAGCAACACTCTCCATTCTCATTTCATACCATCTATCACTCATTAAAATAAATCACTTTGGGAGTGGCGACCCCATCGTAATAAGAGCCTATATATGATTCATTCATTACATCCCTGACCCGGTCAAAGACTGGAAAACAGGTTGTAGGTTTTCATTTTCATTTTCATTCAATTTCAGTAAAAGCTGTTCATGTAAATGTAATTTAGGGAACAAGCATGTAATATACTTAAAAATAAAGGTCTGCTATCAACAGTCACAAATATCCAAAGAATGCTCTCGATTCAATTAGTATGTATTACGTTCACAAATACACTTTATAACTTTCATTTACACCGCCCTAATCAATCAGCTGACAGGCTCGGCACGCTTCCAACAGTACGACCTTTACATCAGGAATGAAGCGGCAAAGCTAATGCAGTGAACTCACATTTGCTCAACAGTATTTTGTAAGAAGAAAGTCAGCTCACGGAGGGAACTGTCTTTACACCGGTCTGTTTTCGTACCAACTTTGTTTTACGGGAGTGAAAGCTGTGCTGACTCAGGATAATTATTCATAATTTAGAAGTAAGATACATGAAAGTAGAGAGAATGATCACTGGTAGAAACAGGTGGGAACAATGGCAGGAGGATATTCGGAATGAGGACATAAAGGCTAATTTAGGAATGAACTCGATGGATGAAGCTGAACGCATAAACCGGCTTCCGTGGTGGTGGGGTCATGTGAGGCGAATGGAGGAGGATAGGTTACGTAGGAGAATAATGGACTTTGTTATGGAGGGTAAAGGAAGTAAAGGGAAACCAAAACGACGATGGTAAGACTCAGGCTGTAATGATTTAAAGAAGTTGTATAGAACTAAACGTGGTCAAATAGCTATTTACAGATAGAGGATTGGGCGACGTTTAGTAAATTCACAGAGGCTTGCAGACTGAACGCTTAAAGGCATAAAAATCTATAATGATGTATGTATGACGTATGTTGTGAAATTATATGTTGCTCATGCAGACAATTTATAAGTTATTCTATGTAACTCTTAAAAGTAACGCACTGTAAGAAATGAGAGAGAATTAAATATTTCATTATTACTTTAATCTAATGAATTTATTATTATTATTATTATTATTATTATTATTATTATTATTATTATTATTATTATTATTATTATTATTATTATTATTATTATTGTCTATTCTTAGTATATGTTACTTGTCTGGCAAGGACATTCTGCTACGGTAATCAAGTAGACCGAACAGCCAGCGACTCAACACCGATTGTTGAGCGGCGGTAAATAACTCAACTCCCTATGGGGACCAACGGCTTCGGAGGGATGAGTCCCTTTACGTGGGGTAATTGTCCCCAGGGTGGAGGAAATGCCACCTGAACCCATAAAGCAGCGTCTGTTATCTATGTTATGAGCGGCTGTCTCTTATTGGTGGGCAGCAGCAGTGTAGGTGAATGTCCAAGGCGGATGAATACCCAGGTGTCAACGGCAAGGACATTATGACTGCGCAGGAGAAGGCAATGGTAAACCACTCCTGTATTATTAACAAGAAAATTGTATGGGAAGCCTATCAGTTGTTTCAAGTATGGTAGCCAATGGTAGAACCCCCAGGCCAGTAAGTACCGAATATGCTACTGGGGAAGAGCAACAGTCACTTACAAGTAATCTCGGTTTGAATGACGTGAATGGGGTAAATCGTTCTGGAAGCCCACTTGCCGATGTTGTCCCTGGTGAAAGAAACGATCTGCGCTGTATGACAACGCATTATATCGCAACATGGAATGTTCGAGGAATGCGTAAAGGGAAACTTGACATGGTTAGGAATGAAATGATCAGATTAAACATTGATCTGCTTGGTATTAGCGAGTTGCATTGGACAGGAAACGGATTCTTCAAGTCGGATGACTTTACAATTTATTATTCTGGAAATGATAACAGAAAATGAATGGTATAGCTTTCATTGTGAACAAGAAAATTGCGGCGACTGTGGAAAATTACACAGTAGTCAGTGACCGTATTTTAGCCATCCGTTTATGAGGGGAGCCACTCAATTTCACTATTTTACAAGCATATGCTCCAACGTCAATGGCATCAGAGGATGAAAATCAATCCTTTTATTCTATATTAGAAGAAAATCTACATCAGATGCCTAAAATGATGTAATTTATATCATGGGAGACCTCAATGCGAAAATAGGGGCACAAAAAGATCTCAGCGTAACTGGTGGCTTTGATCTAGCGGAGCGTAAAGACGCTGGTGACCGGCTGTTCCAGTTATGCATGGAAAATCAGTTTAGAATCATGAACACCTGGTTCAAACATCCTAAACGTCGGCTGTATACCTTGACATCCCCTGACGGTGTATTTCGCAACCGGATTGATTACATTTTATGTAGCCACCGCTCGAGTAGCTCCACCCATTCTGCGAAAACCTTTCCTGGTGAAGACTGTGGCTCAGATCATCAACTACTTGCAGCAAAAATTAGAGTTAAATTTTGAAAAATTAAGAAGCATGCTCCTCCAAAAATTTGATGTCTTTAAGGTCCAAACTTTGTTGAGCTTAAGAACAGATATGAATTGATTGAGCCTGATGAAAAGCATCCTGATGAGCTATGGGAAGAAATAGAGTCCATCATTACTTCAACAGCACAGGAACACGTACCGTATAAGAAACCAGAGAAGCGTCACAAATGTCTCTCTGCACATACCATACAAATCGCAGATCAAAGGAGACCAGCCAGGCTAGTGGTATTCGAGATCTCTCTAGACAGCTGAACGCGGATCTTCAACGAGTTGCAAGGAAAGACAAGGAAATACACTGGAATCAGCATGTTAACTATCCCAGAAATTTCGATGAAATTATTAAAATAATGGAGGAGCCAGAGGGTTATTACGTGTTTACTATTTCCAAAAGTAAGGGCATGTACACCTTCCCACCTTCAACTTGGAGAGCCCTAATTCATAGAATCGCCGATGGTCGGACTCGACTGAACGGATGACATCATCATCAGTATATCGTCGCTACAGGGTCAAAACCTCCTATGTGAAATATTTTAGCTTAGAACTTTGGCCGGTAAAGTTCTGTCATCTAAGGTGCAATATTTTGTGAATACTGTCAAGGCATTCTCGCTCTTCATAATGTATGTGCTGCGGGTCAGTATATCTCCAAAAATATTATCACATAGGAGGATTTGTCCCGGCAACGACGATATGCTAAAATTCATTGAACCCACACTTTAAAAACTTCCTTTTACTGTAATGTACTTTAATTACATACATGTTCTTAGCAAGCCTGTCCGCCTCGGACGTTTGCGATCAACGTAGCTATTCTGGCTTTGTACATTGCAATTCGGAACAGTTCTGCAGATGTTTTGTTGAACCAGGTTTTAAGGTTGTCGAGCCAGGAAATTCTTCTACACCCAGATATTTTTCCTTCTATTTTTCCTTGCAGGATAAGTTGAAGCGGCTCATATCCTTTCCGATTCCTCATGACGTGTCCAAAATATTGTAGTTTACGACACTTGATGGTGTTGATCAGCCCTCGCCTCTTGTTAGCTCGGCGTAGAACCTCAACGTTTGTAACTTTCTGAGTCCATGATATTCTTAAAATTCTTCTGTATAGCCAGAGTTAAAATGCTTCCAGTCTAGCAGTCCATGTTTCCACACCATAAAAGAGAACTGAAAACACATAGCACGTAAGGAGCCGCATGTTACTATCCATGGTATGGTCGTGATTCTTGAAGGTTGAGCTCATTGAGTTGAAAACACTCCAATGCGACACTTTATCTCTTGCGAATTGTCCGATGCTTCGTTAATGATGGTACCCAGATATGGATACTGTGAAACTTTCCCTATACTTGATCCATTCAGGAACAGATTCACGCCTCGGATGTTCTTCTTACTGATGATCATAAATTTTGTTTTATTAGTGTTGATGTCCAGTCCATATCTCTTGCTTGTTTCAGAAATATTCTTCATCAACTTCTGTAGCCCTTCCATGATATCTGCAAACAAAATTGTGTCACCTGCGTAAATACATACTCAAGTATGTTCTGATACATTAAAACATTAACAGTCCACATCTTCAGGTAAATATAAAATATATTGTATTTGAAAATTAATATTTTTATTGCATAGTATTAGACTAATATTTGGTTTCTACTCCTTCCTTAAAGTGTACAAAACATGAAATACAGGCAAATGAACGGATTAGAACGAGGCTGGTTATAGCCAATCGTTGCGTCGCGGTAGACATTCGTTGTATTAGTGCGAGGTTAAACCAGTCGCAAAGAAAGAAAAGGTCTCAAAGTTCCAAGAAGGAACGTATCGGCAAAAGAAAGAGAAGGGCTGCGAAGGGCGCGAAATGAAAGACTACTTAGGCCTCACAAACCAAATGCTGTCGGAGTCGGAAGAGAACTAGAGTTGATCGAGGGAGGTCAGAGGGGGAAGATGAAAGCGAGCGGAGTGGAAGTTAGGATACCGTGATCGTCAGCCCACGCTCCAAGTTGAAAGCCCACCGAGCTCGATAGCAGCAGTGCGGCCAGTATCCAGTGTTCGGGAGATAGTGGGTTCGAACCCCACTGTCGGCAGCCCTGAAGATGCTTTTCCTATTTTCACACCAGGAAAATGCTGGGGCTGTACCATAATTAAGACCACGGCCGCTTCTTTCCCACGCCTAGGCCTTTCCCATCCCAGCGTCACCATAAGACTTACCTGTGTCGGTGTGACGTAAAACAAATTGTAATTACAGTAGAGAGCCCCTTGTCCCATTTTATGCAGTCACCTTTTACGTCAAGCAGTGAGTGTATTCTACGTCCACCGCCCACAGGCGGTCTAAAAGCGTACAAGTTTTCACTTTCCTTGGCAACATGTAGAAATACTCAGCGTGTTAACTATCCCAGAAATTTCGATGATATTAACTCCTTCCATTCAGTCGTACGTGCAGCCGGGGTACAATTTTTGTGTGGGAAGGTGTACATGCCCTTACTTTTGGAAATAGTAAACACGTAATAACCCTCTGGCTCCTCCATTATTTTAATAACCAAATTCTATGTTCCGCGCAGTTTCATCTTTATTATATTTCAGGGTTTTTTATTCCGTTCGTTCCTCTCGCCTTAATTTTCCGCCTTCCATCGTCCCTATTGTTTGTTGATTTGTTGCTTCATCCCTCTGTTCTGGCCAGCCATCACTCTCGCTATTGTCCGTGTCTGGTGCGAGTAGGGTATGAAAGAAGTCAGGTGGAATAAACTCACCCCCACCTCACCTCACCATCCCATCCCACCCCCTCTCGCTCGACTTAACAATCACCCCGCCCGTCGCCGTCTCCCGCTTCTGACGTCGAAATAGAATTTCCAGCCCGCTGCAAATTGGAGTGACTTTGGAATCAATAGAGGAGCTTGGCGCTAGCTGCAGTCGCCCCCTAACAAAGTGTTACCTTACTTACCCCCAGGGGACACATATTTAACCTGCCCGCCACATGAAGCTAATAAGTTGCAGCAGCTCTCAACCGCTCCTGTCCTTACCATAATGGTACTATGTTCTCTGCATTACACTCTTGAAACAACCAGAATTCTTGTCGTGCCTAAGACAATCCCCTAAGTTACTGTCAAAAAATGTCACGCTAGCCGTTGCAGAATCCTGAAAGAATTTTTTTTTTATAAAATTCTCACGTGTTGAATACTTTTTTCTAACAATGAATAGACACATACATGCACAGATACTTGGGTACGATCCATTGGCCATGGTGATGGTTTGTGATAATTTATTTGTGCGCATGGAGTTAGCTACTCCTTACTTCAGAGGCGAAACTCATTTCGCAAGTGTATGTGTTTCGGTGTCCAGTGCCATGATGATGACGAAGAGGTAGGGTGAGTATGAAATCCTGTGACGGCGCATAACCCACTCCTGTCAAATAACACCAAGGGGGCCTGCTCACGGCTTAACATGCCCATCCGACGGAAGAATTACCATCAACAGCGTCATATGTCCCCACTCCATATGAACACAGCGGGAAGGTTTGGCATGCAATCTAGTAATTAGGAATTGTACTATACCACCAACTCTTCTACTCCACCAGCCGACATTCTAATCGTGAATACGTTTGACACCAGCGGGCCTCGAACTAGCTAGCGTTAATGATCATAACTGTCAGGTGAGCTGTACAATGTAAACGCGCTTATTATTTAACTTTATTCACTCCTTTCAGAGACTTTTAAACTTATCCAAAGCATCACCTACCAAGAGCTTAAGCTTGAACGCTATTGTTTTATTAGTAATGCATAAAACAAACCTGGGACTTCCATGTAGGAGTCGGTTTCATTAACACTAGATCACAGGCCTGGCTGTCTTCTGATATGACTAATAAAATGACCCTGGCACATACCACCCATTAACCAGCCTTGTTGTGCCAAGATGACTGCTATGGCCTGTTAATATTGCAGTGTTCGTAGTCAGCGAGACGATATCCTCAATCGCCTTTCTTGGCTTTTATCATCGGGCGCATTTCCTCATCACAGACAACTCCTCAGCTGACCTTTCCAGGCTGAGTGAACACTATTGCTGCTCTTAGCCTAGAATGAAATTCCCTGCTCAAGCTGATGAATGAGTCTGGGATCTTCGGGTAAGACGCAGGATTCCCAAACCTTACACCACGGTTGTTCCTTTTATAACTAATATTAAGGGGTTATTTTTCTGGGTTTGAACGTGAATACTTGACGACAAAAACATGCAACCTCCCTTTTAAGTATTATTCTAATATATTATCTTCTAATGAGTCTTCCAGATCTTTATCATTTTTGTGTTATTTATTCCCCCATATTACATTTGCATATTTCAATTTAGTTCTTTTTTAGTTAATTTAGATTGTCTAGCTCATTGGCTAAACAGTCAATGAAATGATGATTGGTTCATAGAACCCGGGCTTTGTTCGCGGCTAGGCCGGGGTTATTCTAGCAATAATGGAAAGTGTTACACCATGAACACCTTGACCGAATGCCACCAAACTGATGCCCCTGTATATCCATGCACGTGAGATATGTTAATTTAAATTTTATCCTCATACGACCTAATTTTTGATACAGAAAAAAGCCGTTCCTAAAGATGGCGGCTGGCGTGTGTACGTGATGAATCTTATGTGTGTCCAACGTTACTGTCTCTCTCCAGTAGGGATCGCAACACAGCATGCCTAGAGGACGTGAACGGGCAGCTTATCACCATCTTTCGGACTTTGTGAAATTCGAATCATTGGCATGAGGGATATGGGAGCATCATACCGACAGACTGCGCAGAACGAAGGGTGAGGAGTTGGACTCAGGACAACAGTGTGGAACGAAAAGCAGGCACGGGTCCTTCCAGAAAGTCTACACCACGACAAGATTGTGGGATTCTTCAGCTGGCTCTGACGAACAGACGGATGACAATAGATGAAATCCGGGCAGAGATTACAGGCAGAGTGTCACCACGAACCGTACGGAACAGATTATTGGAAGCTGGGTTGCAATCTCAAAATGCCATACGTTGTTTATCGCTGACACCAAACCTCAGACAATGGGTACTTGCATGGTGTACAGCCAGAGTCAACTGGGACGTTAAGTTGCATTCTATAGTGTTCAGCGATGAGTCTCGTTCCGGTTTGTGGCGGTCAGATCGACGCGAACATGTCCGTAGACGACCTGGTGAAATATCACAGGAAGCAGCGACTATCGAGACGCATACCTCTCCATTTCCTGGAATCATGGTGTGGGGAACAATTGGATATGGCAACAGGACGGAGACTATGTAAGTATATTGGAAGAACGGTAAACCCTGTTGTCATACCTTTCATGACGAGGGTGCCAAATGGCATATTCCAGCAGGATAATGCAAGAACTCTCACTGAAGTTCACACCAGAAACGCCTTGAGGAATGTACGGATTCTTGGCTGGCCTGCCCAGTTCCCAGATTTGTCACCCATAGAGCATGTCTGGGGTGTGATGGGAAGACGTATACGGTCATACCAGCCTCCAGCCAGCATTATTCATGAACCGACATAGCATGTGTTTCAGGCATGCCAAGAAATCCTTCAAGATGGCATTCGGAGGCTGTTTGCTTCCCTGCCACATCGAATACAACAGTGTATTCGTGCCCGTGATGGTCATACCTCATACTGATTACGACGATGATGATGGATAGTTCCGAATGTACTGAAAGTTTAATAATTTAATACCTGTTATGTGATGAACATCTCCACAAAGTGTGATATACACTGACTTAGCAAATGTCATGGGATAGTCACCTAATAGCGTGTGGGGCCTCCTCTGGCCCTGCGAACTGCAGTGAGACGCCGTGGAAGTGAGTCGACAAGTCCCTGGTAGTCCTCTGGACGAAGCTGACACCAAATCGTTTGCAGAGCGGCCGCCAATGCTGGTCTGATCGTGGGTGCAGGATCCATGGCACGGAGCCTGCGTTCCAGGACATCCCAGATATGCTCAATAGGGTTCATATCGGGGCTCCTGGGTGGCCATGGCAGTCATTGGACCTCCGCTGCATGTTCCTGGAACCATTCCCGGGCGTCGTGGGAGCGATGTGGCGGCGCGTTATCATCTTGAAACACGACAGAACCGTCTGGGGGCTGGAAGGCCAAAAATAGGTGGAGATGGTCTCCGAGCAGCTCAACATACCGCTTACCATTCAAAGTCTCTTCGAGAACAACTAGCGGGCCCGTTCCATACCAGGAAAATGCACCCCAGACCATAACAGAGACACCAGCGCCCTGGACCACACCTTCGAGGCAGGCGGGATCCATCGCGTCATGTGGTCTGCGCCATACACGGTGCCTCCCATGGTGCAGTTGAAATCGTGATTCGTCCGACCATATCACGTTACGCCATTGTTCCAGTGTCCATCCCTGGTGACTGGCGACAAATGCGCGTCGTTGTGCCCGATGACGTGGCACCCATGTGCGGCGCCGGCTCCCATACACCATAGAACCCATGTTCGAACGGATTGTCCACTGGGAGACGTGTCTAGCACGGCCTACGTTGAATTGAGCCGTGATTTGGTGCACGGTTGCCCGTCTGTCACTATTGACAATCCGTCTCAAATGTCGGCAGTCACGGTCATCGAGGGTGGCTGGACGGCCGGTCGTTCGTCTGTTGTGAACGGTGACACCCTCATTCAACCATTCACGATACACCCTGGACACGGTTGATCGTGTGAACCCGAATTCCCGCACCACTTCTGAAATCGCACTTCCCATCCGTCGGGCACCGACCACCATACCCCGTTCGAACGGTGTCAGGACGTTCCATGTTACAGCTGCCACATGCACAGCCACTGCTCACAAGGTCTCCTATACAACTGCCGCTGGTACAGGGGGCGTGTGGTGCGCAGACAACACACCTGCGCATAAGTGCTCCGCTATCCCATGATATTTGCTCAGTCAGTGTATATCGGAGTGGTACTCATGGTGTAGCACTTTCTAATTCCGCTAGTGTGTTAGCCTCTGGCTCGGCGTTTGCATGTTTGTGATTCTCTTAATACATATCTTCACTTACAAAAAATGTGTAACACTACCGACCACCAAGAAACACGCGATAGTGAATACATCTGTCCGTAAAGGGTTGATGTCAGGAACCATTTTGACGTGAAACAGCCCTTAATTCACATTAGTGCCGAACACAGATAACAGGCAAAAAGGCTAGGAAATTAGGTACTTAGAATATTGTCTTTATTTTTCGTTTAATTCCTATCTAACGAGTGATTTAATTACTGTTTAATTGATCAACCATGTTAATTAATACGGAATTTGACCACGAATTGACAGATTGAAAAATCTAGGAGATTGTTTTAATTTTAAAGAAACAGCAAGAATATGAACATAGTTAACAACAACAACAATGATAATACATCTATTGAGGGTAATAATAATAACAATAACAAAATGCCGTTGTATATGTAACGGTTGGTTGGTTGGTTGGTTGGTTGGTTGGTTGGTTGGTTGGTTGGTTGGTTGGTTGGTTGGTTGGTTGGTTGGTTGGTTGGTTGGTTGGTTGGTTGGTTGGTTGGTTGGTTGGTTGGTTGGTTGGTTGGTTGGTTGGTTGGTTGGTTGGTTGGTTGGTTGGTTGGTTGGTTGGTCAGTCAGTTGGTTGGTTGGTTGGTTGGTCGGTCGGTCGGTCGGTCGGTCGGTCGGTCGGTTGGTCAGTTGGTTGGTTGGTTGGTTGGTTGGTTGGTTGGTTGGTTGGTTGGTTGGTTGGTTGGTTGGTTGGTTGGTTGGTTGGTTGGTTGGTTGGTTGGTTGGTTGGTTGGTTGGTTGGTTGGTTGGTTGGTTGGTTGGTTGGTTGGTTGGTTGGTCGGTCGGTCAGTTGGTTGGTTGGTTGGTTGGTTGGTTGGTCGGTCGGTCGGTCGGTCGGTCGGTCGGTCAGTCGGTCGGTCGGTCAGTCGGTCGGTCGGTCGGTCGGTCGGTCTGTTGGTTGGTTGGTTGGTTGGTTGGTTGGTTGGTTGGTTGGTTGGTTGGTTGGTTGGTTGGTTGGTTGGTTGGTTGGTTGGTTGGTTGGTTGGTTGGTTGGTTGGTTGGTTGGTTGGTTGGTTGGTTGGTTGGTTGGTTGGTTCGGGTCATTGAGCTTTTAATCAAGATCAATTCATGACAAGGAGGAGAAAGATGTTTCCCTCCTTCGAACTGTGAGAATATCCTATAGATTAAATGGGAGAGAAAGCCTTGAAAGGCTCAAAAAGAAAGCCAGACAAATTGAATACTTCGCAAAGGAACAGGAACGGACTAAGTCAGACTAAACGGATTAATAATAATAATAATAATAATAATAATCATAATAATAATAATAATCATAATAATAGTAACAATACCGAGCAAGTTGGTCGTGCGCTTTGGATAGCTCAGCTGTGAGCTTGCATTCGGCAGTTAGAAGATTCGGACCCACTGTTGGTAGGCCTGAAGATGGTCATCCGTGCTTTCCCATTTTCCCACCATGAAAATGCTGGTGCTGCTTCTTAATTAAAGCCACGGCCGCTTCCTTCCTACTCCCAGACCTCTCCCATCCCATCGTCACCATAAGACCTATCTGTGTCGGTGCGACATTAAACAAATTGCTAAAAAAGAATAATTGAATGTGACTGTTACGGAGTTATCCGTGGAATGCAGAGGTGAAAGAAGGTGCGGGCTGGAATGGGCCTAACTACAAGTCCGAAAGATGAATTAAAATTTCAATAAAGGTTATATTTTCAATAGACAACAAGATTTAACAAATTTTCACTAGGTGAAATAACAATTAAAAAAACACAGGTACAATGATAACTTTACAAACGAAAGCACAAGTTTCGGGGTCTTTACAAGTTCTGGTTTCGAGCCTCAGTTACACAATCCTTGAGCTACTAGCCCAACTTTACCAAGGTACACTCATTTATTCAAAGGGCAGAAAACTCCTCCATTCAAGGAGCACTTGTTCCCAACTTTTAACCTCAAGCCTCCCAGAGGCACTTTTCAAACACAAGAAAGAGCTGACCCGCTCTCAATTTTTCAAGCCTATTAAAGGCAACACCAGACTATTACACTAAATTGCCATTAAGGCACCGCTTACATCAAAAGACACGGGGGGTATCTCTTACCCAACCTACTGGGCCTTCGTAGAAAAGAACAGATTAATTAAATGGCACAAAATACCATGAGGAATGGAGGCGTTGCTTGCACTCCTACATGAAACCTTATAAAACATAAGGGGCACTAGGCCGAGTAAACAGGGGCTATTCCCACACTAGGGAGGTGACTCGTATAAGAAAATTTTAATACATTAAGAGTAGAAAATCGGTTATGAAAACGTAGTCACCTTAAATCAAAAATGAAGGGGAGCTCGAGAGGGTAAAGCACTCTCTATCCCCGATTTACAGTTATAGTAATAAGAAAATTTTACATAAGCCGGTACTAAGTTACATTGAAAAGGTTTCAGACCTTCCCCGAGGGTTCAACTGCTGAGCTAGCAAGAAATAAAGATGTTAAAAAGCCATTACCTTTGTTGAAGAGCTGCTGCCCGAAGGAAGAGGCGCTACCCGCTCCCTGCTATACTTCCATACACTAAGCTAGATGTTGTTGAAGTGCCCGAGAGCCCGGAAAATCAGCAGTTTTAATACTCTCGGGGAAGATTCGAGACCTTTCATGAATAATTAAGACACACCCATAGGCGTTTATTGGCTGACTAAAATGTACACATCCAAATTGGAGAAGGAAGACGCAATTGGCTGAAAATTAATGACAGAAATTATTGATTGGCTAACTTCAAAACTGGCGGAAAGAAAATACTTATATTGCCAACCCACCGAAATTTAATAAGGAACAAGCTTATGAATACAAAATTTCTTGAAATAAAGTTCTACCACTTCGCACCAGAGTGCATGGTCATAGTTTTTGTAGAGATATCTATCAGAGAATGTCCACGCTTCTTGATAATTAGTAAACAAAAGCAGTTCGAAATTAACACAGTGACATCTTCTGAGAAACTGTTGAGATAATTCAGTTTTTAAGGTTCAGAGTTTCTGCTGTATGGGAGTACTTTAAGGCGGAAAATTCAAATGTGCGGCGTAGAGGGGTACCAACCGGTACAGTGACTATTGCTAGTTGATGCAGCCCTAGTTAGGCAGACCCTCCTTCGAGGATGGCAGCATCTGCCGTGTATGGAAAACTGGGTGTTAGTGTGTGAAGATAGTGTGTGTGTGATTTGCAGGAATGCTGGGGACAGTGTTAACGCCCTCTCTCCGAGCCAAGGGTCCGACTCGTTGGCTGAACGGTCAGCGTACTGGCCTTCGGATCATAGGGTCCCGCGTTCGATTCCCGGCCGGGTCGGGGATTTTAACCTTAAATGGTCAATTCCAATGTCACGGGGGCTGGGTGTATGCGTTGTCTTCATCATCATTTCATCCTCATCACGATGCGCAGGTCTCCTACGGGTGTCAAATAGAAAGACCTGCATCTGGCGAGCCGAACCCCTCCTGGGATATCCCGGCACTAAAAGCCATACGACATTTCATTTTTTCCGAGCCAAGGGATTTAATCACTTAAGATTCAAGCTCCTCGCTCTACCCGTGAATCGAACCCGCGGTACCAAGGACCGTAGGCCAAGACCCTGATCACTCAGCCACTGAGTCAAACGGCTAGAGAGTAAAGCTAAAGGAAAATAATCTTGTTCGATATTGGCTCAATCTGGTGGTACCTGAAGGAGTTCGAATACATCTGCATCGTGTCGGCATATTTACTAGCACGTGGAAAAACTCCTGCGATGCAACATTCCGGCACTTTGTTGTCTCTAAAAACCGTAAAAGTAGTTAGTAGGACGTAAAAAGAAAAAAATATCCGGTGGAAGTAATGAGAAAAACGCCAGACTCATTTGGAACCTTGTGGTTGTTACACATGAGTCACAATATCTCCTGGAGTAACTTTCTTTTCTTTGAAGGTCAAGAGTAACAGTCCCTTAAGTTATAAATAGGAAGCCTACTTTGTTATTTGAAAGGAAGGTGGTGCGAAGTGACAGAGTCAACATTGAATATAGCATATTTATATAGCCAGTGAAGGCAGTTCCATCGTACTACCTATTACATTAGCATAGTGATAGAAATAAATGTTCCAATCAATGCTGAGTACTTATCATCGAGTTTGCAGATTTTCAGTACAGCACTCACACCCAGCGAGTTTATACTACAGCGCCATATGTATTGTGATTAAAATACGTTTTTACTTGATGATTAATTGAAAGATGACAGAATCACCCATTAGCAAAAATGAATTGGAAATAAAATTAATAGTTATTTATGGATCACACCAAATCTGCTGCAATGAACTACCATTTTGCAACAAATGTACCTGTACCTGACATCCTGTGATTCCAGCCATTTGCACTCACTAAATATCCAGGGATGTTGAAATAGGCTGGGATAAAATTTACCGTCCATGATGTGGTAGGGTTGTCGACGGCTGGAAGGGTTGTATTCACAATAGCTCCACTGTGTTGGCGCTAGGGTGAGCACAAAGCGACCTCCATCTGTGAATATAATAATACAATGTTTTAAAGCGTTTTGGAGGTCATTGCATTAACAGCTCTCCCACTGTCTGCCTGACATCAAAGCATCCATTCATATTGGTTATTTATAGCTTTTAAAGTTTATAATCAAAGATAAATTTTGAAAGTTACTGTTTTGTGAATTCCGCCCGACTCCTTGACTGAATGGTCAGCGTTAAGGCCTTCCGTTGAGAGAGTCCCGGATTCGATTCCCGGCAGCGTAGTGGCTTTTAATTGCATCTGATTAATTCTTGTGGATCGGGAAGTGGGAATTTGTATTTTTCCCAATAATCATATTCAGACAACACGCTACACTACCAACAAGCGCAGGAACATGTGATAGCAATTAGACTATACCCCTCCACTTAGGGTTGGCGTCAGACCAGATCCACATGTGCGACACAGTTCATACCCGCGATCCCATAGGTGTGCGGGAAAAAGCGGTGGTAGAAGCTGTTTTGTGAATTACATCATCATACTCGTTCTTGGTAAAGTACTAAAAGTTGATGGGTAATTGTTTCTTATAAATCACTATAATTACAATTTATCCAGACACTGCCTGATCACATTATGGGCTAGGAGATTAATTCACAAACTTTCAGGACTTGCACTTCTTTCACAAAGATCTAGGCTGAGTAAATTCCCTGTTAATCACAAACTGTAAACACATGGAAAATAAGTTTAGAACACATATGTTATGCATATAGCCTACGGGTGAGTTTTCCTTTTACGGCGATATCGTCTCTTGCATCTTAGTCACCAATCATTATCTGCCTGATTTCGATCTGTAAGACAACTACTTGTTATTGTTTTATTTATTTCGTCCTTCCTCGATCGCTTAGATCTCTCTTTCTGCTCTCTCTGTGGTCCAGTTTCTAATGAGAATCGGTAATTTGTATTCTGGTACTTTATGTATTTAGAACCAAAACACATTAAGTCAAAAATCTTATCGGTGCAAAAAGATTATTTTAAGGTTCCATAGTTTTGCATTACAATATCTGCTCACAGGATAAGAAGTTTAACATTATACAATTGTTTCTTTTTTCTTTTTATATACGAGGCATGTTTATGTACCGTTTTTCAGTATGGCCGCTGCACAATTTCGGTCGTCGTTCAGAGCATGCGCGCTCAGTACGTATATCTGTACGCTAGCTAGAAACACCATTATGGAAACATTCGCCTGTATTTACATTTGTTTGTCCATATTGAAAATGCCTCTGACAACTAACGGCTCCGCCGAGTGTCAAGTATGCGATGAGATTCGTTTTCTAAATGCAGAAGACATGAAAGCTGTGGAAATACATCTGAGATTAGTGAAGTGCATGGAGAACTCATTCTGAGTGAAGAAACGGCAAGAAAATGGGTTAGAGCATTTAAAAAAGGCCGTACTAATGTCACGACGGGAAGCGTAGTGGGCGACCGTCTGTCATTACTGAAGACTTGGTGACTACCACTTTTTCCTGCACTTGAAAAGCATTTAGGTGGTCAGCGCCACGGTGATGATGATGACCTATAAAACGACCGTACTGCAGTGACTGGCACATCAGGTGGCAGATTTCTATGAGGATGGAATTCAGAAGCTGGTTTCACGATATGACAAGTGCCATAATATGCTTGAGAAGTAGCTTAAGGTACACGGTTACATGTAAAAAAAAATGTTCACAAAATTGCATTACTTTTTTTCTGTATTGAAACGGTGCTTGCTTAAGAAAAATGCTTCATGTTTTTATTTTTTCCTACATGGCAGTGCTTAGGCTATGAAGTTTGCTACAGAGAGAGGCAGAGAAATGTTACCAGTACGTTAGGTGATGCTGCTGTGCAGGTGGACGGGGGAAATTTTTTCTTTGTTCGTTTACAAGTAGAGTTTTTTGTTCGGCTCACTTTGTTAGTGTTATTGTTTCTCCTACATTTGCTGTCGAACCCTATTTGTGTTAGCTACACGTATCGTGACGCGTAGTATTGTATAGTGGATATTTCTAATGGAAGAATTTCTCCCAAAGAATAAATCGTACGGCAGAACCGTTTGCAAATTTCTACGTCGTTCCCGTGGCACTGCAATGCCTTCGGGAAGGTACATAACCGAATTATTCAGGAAATGGCGAAGGACAGGGTCTGTTTTAAACAAAAGGGGAGAACCACTGAAGAGAGTATTAACTTAGGAGAAGCCCGTAGGTATTCAAGCAAGAATGGTTATCAGTCCGAGAAAATCATCACGCCGAATGGCGCAAGAGTGCGGCTTTTCACCACGATCGGCGTTACAGTGATTGAAACTGCCTTATAAAGCTTCAGTGGTTCGTCAGTTATAACCACGGGATCCACCCGCTCGAGTGAATTTCAGGCGGTGGACTATGAATCTGTTCAAGGTTATGTCGGACGAAGCTTATCTACATTTGAATGGGGGTGTGAATTCTCAGAATTCAAGATACTGGAACCCTGACAATCCTCATATAGTGCACTAAATTATTCCTCTTCACGTTCGGAAAGTTGGTGTCGGGTGTGGGATTGCTACGTGCAGATTAATTGGACCTGTTTTATTTTATGATACAGTTAACTTGGAATGCTAAGTGCAAAACATACTGCAGCCATTTTTTTTAAATGTTGACTGAGAAAGAAACGCAGTGGACTTACTTACAGCAGGATAAAACCTCTGCCGGTATAGCTCATCAGTCATAGCATGCATTAAAACAGGTGTTCGATGAGAGAATACTGTAATTAGTCGTGGATTTTGGTCATCTCGTTCCCCCGATTAAAGTGTTTCTGAATTTTTGTGAGAAATATTTAAGAAAAGAAGGTATGAAAGAACAATGCACACACTCTTGAAGCCCTGGAGAAAGAACATGACAAATTTCAGAGGTGGATATGCAACGAGTGTCTCAGAAATGTTTACGCCGATGCAACTTTTGTATCGAGAACGATGCATATCATTTTCAACAGCTGCTTTGATGAAAGGTAAGATCTGCATTATTTTTCACCCACTTTCATTGATGTCTCTTAACTTATAATTTAAAACTCACACCAGGCAAATGCTGGGGCTGTACCTAAATTAAGGCCACGGCCGCTTCCTTCCCATTCCTAGGCCTTTCCTGTCCCATCGTTGCCATAAGACCTATCTGTGTCGGTGCGACGTAAAGCAACTAGCAAAAAAAAAAAAATTAAACTACCGTAATGAAAATGAACGCCTGCTAAAGCTTACCAGTGTATTCAGTAACGGGTTTTGGGCAATCCGTTCCTCCGACGTCCTCTGAAAAACGCAGTAATTTTCGCTGCCTCTTCCTGTATTATGCTGAACCATGTGGTGAAATATTGTTATTCAATTTGTAGAACAATACAAATACTAGGCCTACACATTTAATCATTAGTTGAAACATCATATTTCTAAAATCACTATTATAAATTTACAATTTCATATCCTTATTGGTAGTTTAGAATTTAATTTTAGGTTTGTTACACTTTATATGTCCGCCTCTGTGGTGTAGTGGTTAGTGTGATTAGCTGCCACGCCCGGAGGTCCGGGTTTTGTTTCCCGGCTCTGACACGAAATTTGAAAAGTGGTACGAGGGCTGGAACGGGGTCCACTCAGCCTCGGGAGGTCAACTGAGTGGAGGTGAGTTCGTTTCCCACCTCAGCCATCCTGGAAGTGGTTTACCGTGGTTTCCCACTTTTCCTCCAGGTAAATGCCGGGATGGTACCTAACTTAAGGCCACGGCCGCTTCCTTCCCCTTTCCTTGTCTATCCCTTCCAATCTTCCCATCCCCCGCAAGGCCTCTGTTCAGCATAGCAGATGAGGCCGCCTGGGCGAGGTACTGATCATCCTCCCAAGTTATATACCCCAAACAAAGTCTGAAGCTCCAGGACACTGCCCTTGAGGCGATAGAGGTGGGATCCCTCGCTGAGTCCGAGGGAAAACAAACCCTGGAGGGTAACCAGATTAAGTAAAGTAAGTACACTTGATATATTTTCTGTAGTTGTATGTACCATATTAAACCTTTATTTTTAAACAGCCTCGGAGTGGTAATGTCTCTGATTTCAGCTGCGGTTGGCGCACTCAAGACTGATTGCAGACTGACTGGCGTCCGCCAGTTGAGTTCTTTATATAGGTCTAGACAAGATTCTATTAGTTCCTACTTTCTGATCATTCTAGGTACCTGCTCCATTATTAATCAGCTTCCATAATCTTCTAGGAGGTTCTTTATCGCGAGCCTGAACAGCTCATCGACGCTATTGTTTTGCTTGCTGATGGCCCAGTCCACTTTTTCGGCATCTGCTCCGCAATTATTACCTCTCTCGCTGCATTACTGTCGACCGTCCCGCACTCGGCCTTGATTGTCACAGTATTTTCTCCCTCTTTAAGATGAACATCCCTTTCCCCGGCCATTGACTATAAAGTTTGGTAACATTTCAGCTATATAGTCTATCCCTATATATTTACAGTGCTGTATTGTACAGTCGCTCAAAATAAAAATTCATGGATGATATAGTATAAGGTCTTCGCAGATACACTTTTCTCAGAAACAGCTGAGCCTATAGATATAATGTTAGTTGTGAGTATCCGCAGGGTTTGTATCTACATGGGAAATTAATTATATTTTGATAATAATTTAAATTAGCCGGCCCCGTGGTGTAGGGGTAGCGTGCCTGCCTCTTACCCGGAGGCCCCGGGTTCGATTCCCTGCCAGGTCAGGGATTTCCACCTGGACCTGAGGGCTGGTTCGAGGTCCACTCAGTCTACGTGATTAGAATTGAGGAGCTATTTGACGGTGAGATAGCGGCCCCGGTCTAGAAAGCCAAGAATAACGGCCGAGAGGATTCGTCGTGCTGACCACATGACACCTCTTTCCGATGTAATCCATTCTTTACTTAATAATTTAACAGTTATATAGGATTTTCCCTTTCTAATTTTAATATAAAGTTTATTATCAAGATAATATTTAAAAGGTATTCATAGAAAGACGATTACACATATAAAGTGTATTTTCCTCATGCAGAACACTTATTTTCTATTTTCTACGGTCACAGTTTACCCTTTAATATTTTCCTGCAAAGCCGTATTTCCAATACTTCCCGTATAAAGGTGAAAATAATGTATGATTCGAAAACGATCGACTGTAGGGCATATGTTCATTGGGACTTTTTATGTTGCTTTGTGGTGTCCTATTCTCCCCCGATTTCTTCCCTTATGTTTGAGAACACCCTGCAGAATTTGTGTTAAAGAAAATAAAAGAGAAATGTTCAACAAGAAAATCACAGTTCAATGAATCAGCAGGTCATCAAATGTCATTAAAGACCTCAATGGGATTGGTACTATTATCGTTCAGCTCCCTGACACAGAAGAACAGTTACCTTTATCTAAAAATAGGTACAATTAGATGCGATAACCTCCAAGATTAATGTTCGCGCATAGGATCTGAGGAACATCAACATAAGATAAGAAAAGACGAAATGTGTTGTTCTGATAAGATAATAAGCAAAATACGGGTGCCGGGCGTGCTGGCGCCTAACGCAGGTTCCGGAAACACTCCGGCGCCGAGGGACAACTGACAATTACGTCACAAGCAGACTTCAAACAAATATAAGTATTTGCAGCCGAGCGTATAGCAGTTGCTAGAATACCTGTCAGTGCTCAAAACAGTCGTGGCGCCAGTCCGCTTACTCGAGTCCCACGTGCAACATATTCCGGAGACATCGGTATTATGATCTCGCTGACACTGTCTGCGGTTGTTTGATATAAGGTAGCAATGATTCTGTCTCAAACGCTGTAGCTGTTAATTCTCTGGCAGAGATTGGCAATTAGAGCTCACACTTTAACTAGTATTGTTTGGGTCAACCTTCCGTAGCCTGATTTAATGCAGCTCCCCATGCCACCGTGTTATATATGGAACTGTTCATTTCTACATAAATGCTACATCTTCACTAATCTGATTGTCATATTCATCACTTAGTCCTCCCTTATCGTCCTTACCCTCAAAAAAAAAAAATTCGAAAACTAACTCAGTGAGGTATGAGTGTCTCAAGATGTCTTCTATCAATCTGTCACCTCTCAAAATAATTCACTATCCCTTTGTGAGCTTGTAATCGGTAGATAAAAAATGAAATGGCGTATGGCTTTTTATGCCGGGAGTGTCCGAGGACAAGTTCGGCTCGCCAGGTGCAGGTCTTTTGATTTGACTCCCGTAGGCGACCTGCGCGTCATGATGAGGATGAAATGATGATGAAGACGACACATACACCCAGCCCCCGTGCCAGCAAAATTAACCAATGATGGTTAGAATTTTCAACCCTGCCGGGAATCGAACCCGGGACCCCTATGACAAAAGGCCAGCAGACTAACCATTTAGCGATGGAGCCGGACAATCGGTAGGTAATGGATTCAAACTCTACCTTCAGCCCTGAAAATGTTTTTCCGCGGTTTCCAATTTTCACAGGGCCGATGACCTCGATGTTAGGCCCCTTTAAACAACAAGCATCATCAATTTTCACACCAGGTGAATGTTGGGACTGTACCTTAATTAAGATCATGGTTGCTTCCTTCGTAGTCCTTAAACTGTCCTATTCTAACGTCACCATAAGAACTCTCTGAGTCGATGCAACGGAAAATAAATAGCAAAAGTGATCGGTGTTGAAATTATTTTCTTTTATTTCCTTTACGTTACACCGACACAGACAGGTTTTTTAGTGGCGAATGGATAGTGAAGGGCTAAGACTGGGAAGGAAGCGAATGTGACCTTAATTAAGGTGTAAATGTAGGGAAACCACGGAAAACCACCTTCAGGTATACCGACAATGGTTTACAAATCTATTATCTCCCGAATGCTAGCTGACAGCTACATGACACAGACCGCGTAGCCATTTGTTCTGTTCATGAAAGTGTGATTTGTAGAAAGGATGAAGTTGAAGAACGACCTGATGTAGTAAATAAGAAGTTGGAAGATGGAGAATTAGAAACAGTATGGAGATAAATGTGATGACAAGAGGAGAGGAAGAAGATTTTTTTTCTATTTGCTGTACGTCGCACCGACATAGATATGTCTTATGGCGACGATGGGATAGGAAAGGTCTAGGAATTGGAAGGAAGCGGCCGTGGCCTTAATTAAGGTACAGTCCCGGCATTTGCCTGGTGTGAAAATGGGAAACCACGGAAAACCATCTTCAGGGCTGCCGACAGTGGGGCTCGAACCCACTATCTCCCGATTACTGGATACTGGCCGCACTTAAGCGACTGCAGCTATCGAGCTCGGTAGAGGAAGAAGAGAGAAGTTCTTCGTAATCAGTCGAAGTCCATCTGCTGTTAGACTTTTATTCCACTTCTGAACCTGCTCTTGATTCTTTTGATGCCACTCAGCAGGCTGTAGGACAGGGCCTCTCAAATGCCCAAAATGTCACGCGTGCAAACTGAGACGCACAGTTCCTGTGCACAGTGCATCTGTCCAACTCGGCTCGACTGGGACCGACGCTTTGTCTCTGCGCTAATCGGCTAAGCTTGGCTCAACTCGGCTCGGATTTGGAGCGCTACGGAGTAAGTGAGGAAGAGGGAGACAGGCGGAGCTGCGAGACAGGCGTGGGGAAAGAGGGAGACAGCGCTATTGCTCCAAATCGAGGAGTGGGAATCTGCACTCTGGTCAATCAAGCGAAGTCGTCTATTGCACCGTGCACAGTGCATGCACCGGTGCATGCACTCTGAGATGCCCTGCTATGAGATCATCAGCGTACAGAAGTAACCATGGAGATAATGACTGCATATTGGAGGTGACGTCACAATATGAAGAGAAGTGGTGACAGGGACGATCCCTGGTCGGCACCGATCCGAATGGGGTATAGTGGTGAAATTCCAGCCGAACACCGGACGGCGGTGGTAGAGTGTTGATACAGAAAATTTATCCAGCGGACATACTCCTCAGGGACGACGTGTGATCTAATTCCATACCAAATCATTTTATGAGAAATGGGATCAAAGGCTATTTCCAGGACTAGGAAGGCAATGTGGAGTGGCAAGTTGTACATTTCCCGGTGCCATTCTATAAGCAACAGAGCTGCAGTAATGGAATAAATCGTTCCACATCGTTTCACAAAGCCACACTGGTTCGGTATGACGTTGACAATATTCGGTAGGCGCTGATCTGTGATGCGTTCGAAGAGCTTCATGGCATGACATAGCAGGCGAATAGGCCGATGGTTTGCGCAATCATTGATGTCACCGTTGCCCTTTCAGATAGGAACTGTAATGCTTGGTGACTAGGACGGTGGTAGCACTTCTACGAGAAGTTGGTTGAACATGGTTACAATGAGCTCAGCACCTTGTTGTCCAAACAGATTCCATGCTTCAGCTAGAATATCGTCAGGTCCAGTGGCTTTTCCAGTTTTCACTTACTGCATGACCTCCTGAACTTCCCAAGAGATGATGAGTGGGTCAGATCCTGAGATTGGTGTTGTATTGTGTGTTGGAGGAGCGAAAATCCTTCGTTGTAGATCTTGGAAAAGTGCCTGCTCCAGCATTTCAGGATTGCATTAAGTTTCCTGAGTAGATTTTTCACTTTATCCGTGATATACGTTACATGGCCAATATCTTAGGTGATGACGTGATCCAGCCAGTCGGTAAGTACCTCTTTCTGGCATACGCAGATGCTCATTCAGGTCCTTGAACTGAGCAGCCTTAAGCCAGTGTCCTGCCAAATTTTGGAGGCACACTTCTTCTCTTTTATAGCAGCCTGCACCTCGTCATTCCACGACAACGTTTATTTGTCTATATAAGATGGATATAAATATATAAATTATACCGAAAGAGAATTAGGGATGCTCTTCGTGTTATGTAAAGAACGATGGCGCAATCAGATTGGCGGAGAAAATTCTTATTTTCGAGAAAGTGTGGTTACTTTGTTACATCCGCGCGAGGGATTCAAATTGACGAACTCGCCGTATTTCCTGTGCGAATGCACAAGTTTCTTCATTCAACTTATCTCTTGCATACGATATCCACAGTTTCCTTATTAAGCAGCCATGATTGCACACTCTGTACATGAACACGTAGTAATTACGACACAATTGTCAATTAATGACTGCATCCACTCATTTCTCCTCTCGTATGTGGGTTTGAATAACTTTCTTTATTATTTAACATGCGTGAAGATGCAACGCTGCCATCACACGATCGTGCATTCATTTACTCTCAACATTGTAAATGGATGAGTAAATGAATGAAAGTAACAATACGCCCAATGGTTTGATTACAGTAAATCTTCAATATCCCTCCCCCCACTTTTACTTGGATCTTCATGTAACAAGAAAAGTCCATGGGAGTTAAATCGGCTGGGCGTGGAGACCAATTAACGGGCCCACTACGGCGTACCCTTCTCCTTGGATAATGATAATTTATGTGTTGCCTAACACGACGAGTGAACTGCCGTGGTGCGCCACTAGGACACATCCACATTCACTGCCGAATACCGAGAGGTACATCTTCCAGTATTCCAGGCATTGATTCTACCTAGAAACGTTAGCATTCCTCATCGTTCAGGCGAGGAGGAAGGACACAAAGTCCAAGTAAATAGTTACTAACAATGCCGGCCCAAATATTGACACTAAACAGATGCTGAAATATGCGCACAATTGTCATATGAGGGGTTTATCCCCCCCCCTCCTTCAAGCAGTTCTCTGACAATAGACACGAAGATTAAATGATGAGGTGAACGGCGGTTAGGATTCCGGACGTCATATGGCAGTGGGGCTTCTTTCCCGTTGCCATTTGCTGCGCCATATTCTTGGTGCATATCATTCATTTCTTCTTTGGTGTATCGAAACCGAGCCATTCTCATCAATTTATACCTCAAACGTAGTAGATAATTTGGACAAAGAACTGTATACTGTCTACAACGACTCGGAACTAACTACGGTAAACGAACGAGAATCTTGTATATTCACATCGAGCATTAACTCTGTCTCCGTCTATCATACACTCCACGCCTCTCCCTTCTCTGAAGCACAGAAGCGGGCAGCGATTGCGCTCTGGCACAGCAAATACGATGAGTTTGTCAATCTGAATAGCGCAACTGGAGAAAAAGTAGTAATCTCATTTTTATCGAAAACACAAATTATATTCGCTCATCCAGTTGCACCATCGTTATTAATATTATACGAAGAAAATCTCTGATTTTTGGATAGCAGGCCCAGTGGTGTAGGGGTAGCGTGCCTGCATCTGGGTTCGATTCCAGGCCAGGTCATGGATTTTCCCTGGATCTGAGGGCTGGTTCGTGATCCAGTCAGCTTACATGATTAGAATTGAATTTCACGCTCCAGGATACTGCTCTTGAGGCGGTAGAGGTTATATCTCGCGCTGAGTCCAAGGGAAAACTCAACCCTGGAGGATAAATGGATTAAGAAAGAAAGAAAGAAAGAAAGAAAGAAAGAAAGAAAATGCCTTACTAATGTATTGTAACGTGTTGGCGGGGTAAATAAGTAAATAAAAATACATCACCTGGTAGCGTCCTATTTCTAAGATTTATTAACTAAGCCAGGGCCTCTCAAACGCCCAAAATCTCACGCGTGCAGATAGAGGCGCAAGAGCTCCGTGCACTGTGCATCGCTGCCGCTCGGCATGGCTCGGATCAACGCTTTGTCTCTGGGCTACTCGGCTAAGCTCGGCTCAACTCGCCTATGCTCGGCTCAAGTCAGCCTGGATTTGGTGCGCTACGGCGCAAGTGGGGCAGAGGGAGACAGGCGTGAGGAAAGAGAGAGTAAGCGCTATTGCTCCAAATCGAGGAGTGGGTGGTCTGCACTCTGGTCAACCAAGCCAAGTCGTCTCTTGCACCGTGCACAGTGCATGCACCACGCGCATGCACCCTGAGAGGCCTTGAACTAAGCACTACAATTACAGATTTACACACACACAGACGATAGCTGAGCCACAACTTACACACTCACACGGTTCGCGCGCTCTCTTTCTTCCTCAGTTTCTCATGTTCCATCTACAATGACACACACACACAGTCATCAATTATTTACACTACACTCACTCAGCCACTCAGTCACACTCATTAGCGCCGTCACGGTCCACAGCCTACACGCTGGTCTCGCAGGTCGGGATAGTATCCGCTGTTCACTCAATCCGTCGAACCCCGTTCGCAGTCCGCTCACGTCGGCACCCAGTGTTCCCTTCGCGCTGCTCCAGAACACTCCAGGTTTCTCCTCCAGCAGCCGGCCGCAGTGGACACACACACACGACATCAGGGAAACAGGAACGAGTCCTCGGCTCCAACAGGCAGATACTCCATCAGACTGACATCTCAGCCCAGGCTATCACTGACTGCGCTCTTCGCTAACTCACACTAGCGAACTCAATCTCGCTCTCGCTCACTCACTCCCTAACTGACTCTCACTCACTTCAGGCAGGTCGTTCCTCTCTTATATACCCGCGCTGGCCCTTCTAGAATCGTCCGGATGTTCGAGGGATCCAGGATCCTCGCGAGATGGAACACTTCAGATTAATAGTCGAGTAATTTCCGTCGTCCCATGCGGCGCGACCACGGATAGAAGAGAGAAGGGCCGGCTCAGCGCTTAAGTGTTGCTCGCGATTGGCGCGGTCGAGCGTAAGGGGGTTGGGGCGATGGGTGACGAGCTTGGCCCGTACAAAGTTGGCATGGAGGACGCTATAACCTTTACAGTATTAAACGATCAACATTTTTTTCACTATGCTGTTTGGTAACTAATATGTAAAATACACAACTCTGGTTTAGAAGCTTGTATTTCCAACTATCTATTATAAAAATAATAGTATTACAAATTTATTTCATTTGACTGTTAGGTGCATGTTTTGCACCCGTCCACCTCCCGAGTCCCAGACTAGCATTTATCTCAGGGGTGTCGGTTCATTATTTAAGTCATCAAATATAAATATAACGGCATAATAGAACACGGGAATGAACGGAGCAATTAAAAATTAAAAATGGGGAAGGCTCGATTGTAAACTTGAATTTAAGGACTCCATGATAGGACTAGGAAGTGACTGTTAACTTTAAAAAGGGCATCATCTAACTACAATAAAAAGATTATGAGAATGGTTTCCTTTGAAATAATTGCCAGAAAGAGCAGTTTATTACGCCATCCGACGTACGAAACTTTGATACATTTGGCAACGATATTTAAATTCCCACACATGTTACATAAATAAAATCACTTGCTATACCGCAAGTGGTATCAATATCGTGCTGGGTTGCTTCTGAAATAAAATGACATTTTGAGGTATAATTTACGGATCGATTCCATTTGAATCGAACCGTTGTTCAAGGATATAGCTTCCTTCTATCGGGAGCCCGAGCATAACCCATGTTACGGTCGGCTTCTCGATTTAACTAAGATGATGTACTCCGGCTATATACATTTTTCCGAGACCGGTACTCGGACTGCGTAATGTTTCTCGTGAATTACGAAAAATGGATTACACGGACAGTTCCTATCTTACGATGTCCAGCTGATGCCATACCACTGAATTAGCATTTACATTTTATTTACACATGATCTGAGATGTTACAAAGTAGCCTCAGTAGACTACTGCCACAGATGAGATAACGAGAAGCGGTGGGAAATACCGTGCGGAAACCGTACGATAACGAGGTAACAACTGACTATAATATTTCTCACTCTTATTATTCAAACATACGAGTAGAGGGATGTTGTCACCAATTAATTAATTCACTATCGTCAGAATATTCATGAAATTATCATCCTTGAAATTATTATTATTATTATTATTATTATTATTATTATTATTATTATCTATATAAATAAAATTGTTTCTGTTTGTCTGTTTGTCTGTCTGTTTGTCTGTTCCACC
Source organism: Anabrus simplex (assembly GCF_040414725.1). Classification (NCBI taxonomy): domain Eukaryota; kingdom Metazoa; phylum Arthropoda; class Insecta; order Orthoptera; family Tettigoniidae; genus Anabrus; species Anabrus simplex. The sequence goes on from NC_090265.1 coordinate 1,232,969,810, forward strand.
ATCACGTCGAAACGGCTGGATAGATCTCAACCAAACTTCATATTTAGAGTATACTGACCCCGGGGAAGGTTTCGATATGCATATCATTTTAAAATCTTTGAAAAGACGGGGGTTTTATAGGAAAAACGGTTTTCCTCCATTTTCTCTTATACTATTATAGGCAAAATATCGAATTTGTCGTATAAGGACGAGACAAAGCTCAATTTAATCCTCTTGACGCAAAGAACAAAACTCGGTAAGCCCTACGGGCCCGAAAACCATGTTTTAAGGCCCTAAAACCAACCGTTACGGAGATATTGGCACCACACTACCCCTGCTCTAGGAATCGGATAAAGAAATGAACTGCCGTAACCATGGCAACGTCAGCTCCAGGATTCTAGAGCAGTGAGATTATGGATGTACGTTTGGGCATAGCTGTCAACCAAAATAGGTACAAATAAGACTTAATATCTGGGAAAAAAATATACTGTTGTGTAAGGCACTCATAGGACTCCTTTGGGCGGGGATGGAAAGGGGGTGAAGAACGAGTGTAAAAATCTATATAAATAAAATTGTTTCTGTTTGTCTGTCTGTTTGTCTGTTCCACCATCACGTCGAAACGGCTGGATAGATCTCAACCAAACTTCATATTTAGGGTATACTCATCCCGGAGAAGGTTTTGATATGCATATCATTTTAAAATCCTTGAATAGACAGGGGGTTTATAGGAAAACCAGAATGGTTTTTCCACCATCACGTCGAAACGGCTGGATAGATCTCAACCAAACTTCATATTTGGAGGATACTGATCGCGGGGAAGTTTTCCATATGCATATCATTTTAAAATATTTGAATATATGGGGGGTTTATAGGAAAATCAGAATGGTTTTTCCACCATCACGTCGAAACGGCTGGATGGATCTCAACCAAACATTGTATTTAGAGTATACTAATCCCGGGGAAGGTTTAGATATGCATATCATTTTAAAATCCTTGAATAGACGGGAGGTTTATAGGAAAACCAGAGTGGTTTTCCCACCATCACGTCGAAACGGCTGGATAGATCTCAACCAAACTTCATATTTAGAGGATACTCATCGCGGGGAAGTTTTCCATATGCATATCATTTTAAAATATTTGAATATATGGGGGGTTTATAGGAAAATCAGAATGGTTTTTCCACCATCACGTCGAAACGGCTGGATGGATCTCAACCAAACATTGTATTTAGAGTATACTAATCCCGGGGAAGGTTTAGATATGCATATCATTTTAAAATCCTTGAATAGACGGGGGGTTTATAGGAAAACCAGAGTGGTTTTCCCACCATCACGTCGAAACGGCTGGATAGATCTCAGCCAAACTTCATATTTAGAGTATACTCATCCCAGGAAAGGTTCCGATATGCATATAATTTTAAAATCTTTGAATAGACGGGGTGTTTATAGGAAAACCACAGTGGTTTTCCTCTATTTTCTCTTATACTATTGATTTTCTGTAAACTTCGTTTACCGTACGTGAAACGTCTCTTCATTATAAACAACTTTCGTTATGTTCATAATTTACCTTACTCTTCACATGACGGAGAAATTTACAATTTTCTGCTGGTATCATGCTCTGCATTTAGTGACCGACAGACCGACAACGAACCTACAGGTTACCATGGCAACGTCTCTGACTGCATGCCAGTAGGGAAGTAACGTATTGCCATTTTCCTCATCATGCTTTTAAATTCGTGGTTGTTCCTTGGGTAGATGGCAAGAGAGGCATCAATCGGCTCATCTGCGGGATATTGGCGGAATATCGTTGGAGGTTATAACCGCCCTCGAATAGATTGAGTAATAACACCATTAGTCATCTTCATATTTGTTTACCTAAGAATCACTGAACCTAAATTTCTCCTCTGTTAGCGCTTTATTATATCCATAACTCACGGCATTTATTTATTTGTCGTTATCCGGCTGTCCTCAGTTATAATCCATTTTCTATTAGTTTCAACATTAACTGTATTATTTTCTTCCTTAATTACGCCGTATGTACGTGAATGCTAGAAACTACTGGATGCATTTCCACCAAGATTCGTATTTAGAATACACCTGTCCTTGATAGGTTTCAGGGCAAATATTGTTTCTAAATCCCTGAACTAACTGGGGGTTTATACGAAACCGAAACAGTGATTTTGCACTTCCAAAAAATATACACAACAAAAGTTTATGGAAGTCTACCTACCTTGGTAGAAATTAATGTCTAAACCTTTTTTTCTCATGTGCATCATTTCGATACGAGGATCAATAAGGGAGATATCATTAAAGGACCGTTTTTCTGTACAAGTCCCATATGACTTAACTCACGAGCGGGTGCGTGTAAAGCGTATTCCTTACAACTTGAAAACTACTGAAGACATTCGAAACAAAATTTATATTTAGCATCCACCTGTCCAAAGGTAGGTTTTAAACGTAGATAACATTTCATGTTCCGGAATGGACTGGCGGTTTATAAGGAACCGAAATGGTGATTTTACTCTTCCACAATATATACAGAACAAGACCAACCTGACTGGAAATCGACCAAACCTGATGGAATTCCACCTCTAAACCTTTTTTTTCATGTGCATTTTTTCGTCAGGAGGATTAATAAGGGAGATATCATGAATGGTCACTTTTGCAGGTTAAGTCCAGCGGACATAGCCCAAAAGGTGTTTTACATGGAGCAGATTCCTTATCTATATAAATCAAATCGTAACGACTGTGTACCTCTACACTGACTATTTTGGCGAAATTTTCGTACAGCTTTCCGTTTAAGGGGTAATAATAACAATCTCCATAATTTTTGATTTCCTGAAAGTCCTAATTTTTACCCGCCTCGCCCAAAATCCACATTGTGGCATAATCTGCCAGAAGAATAAGAAGATAATTGAAATTTGACAAAATTATACGTTTTAGCCTGTAACGAATGAAAAATCCTATATCATTAAATTTTTCATTTTTTATCCCCGAAGAATATCGAAATATGCAGGCAATTTTAATGATGGTGCAGACCTTCGGAAATTCCTATCACGTAACGGATTGCACAATCTCCGTTCAATTTGGAATGATCTACAACCTTGGTCTTATGACTTTATGCCGTATCTGTATCCCTTTTACGTTTGATTTTTCTCTATTAATCGATGTTAAGTCAATTTGGAATTTTCACATGCATTATTCATACTTTCAATTACTTATATGAAATACAGAATCATCAAACTCTTCACGAAAATTGGCCCACTCAGTAGCCATATGTGAGCCAAATGCTACGTATGTAGCTGTCACATTATTATCCGAAAAGTAATGTAATGTGAGATGATCTTACAAAACCTTTACCCTGTTCCACGTTTCTAAATCTGACCCAAGAATAGATGACATATCATTGGACCAGCCATTTAGGCCACTAAATCCGGCGTGTCTTATGGTATAATCCTTTGTCGATATGACGTACGTTTAGTAGCAGTTAATCTGTAAATGAAGGTCTTCAATATTGTAAACACGCATATACTTTCGTATGTCGATCTATATATATTCACTGATGTCGATTTAGCGATCGAGAAAGGGTCGGTCTGCTATTGTAATCAGTACTCCCCACACCGACTTTGACTGGCAGTAGGAAAGGGTTCCTTCTCCAACTCCTGTGTAACTGTCATTAGTAAGAAAGGCCTACAATTGTAATGAATAGTTCCCTTCTCGATTTGACTTGCAGAAGGTAAGTGAGCATGCAGTTTTGTTTAAAACTCCCCTACCCGATTGTGTTTGGCAGTAGGCAAGGGTGCCCGCCATTATAAAGAAATGTACTCATCTAAAATGTGACTGGCATTAGGCATAGTGGCCTGCTATTTTGATGGAAACTCACCAACTTGGTGTGACTGGCAGTACGCTGGCTGGCAGTAGGAAAAGGGGCCTGCCATTATAATGATAACTGCACAACTCAATTTCGAGTGATAGTAGGGTAATTGCCTGCCATTATAATAAAAACTGTAATCTGTCTGGAGGTAGGAAAGGGGGGCTGCCATTTTAACGAAAACTCCCCAAATCGATTCTGTCCGCATAGTAGGCAATGGGGCCTGCAATTATAATGTAAACTTCCCAACCTGATTGTGAATGCCAGTAGGCAAGTGAGCCTGCCGTTATATCACAAATCCGTAACAAACACTTTACATTGGAAACGTACGGGGACCTCCCCATGCTCTTTCTCGGATAACGCTAAGAGACATGCAATTTTAAAACTATCTTATTTACTGCATGTACACTATTTACTTCGATATTCGAATACAATGTAGAATACCGTAGCGAAGCACGGGTACATTCGCTAGTTATTATTATTCAACGGTTCCTGGCACTGTCACGTTTGGTTAATGTCGTCATTATTATGCGGGATGCAAACACAAATGGTTATTACTGTTATTATTATTATTATATCCCTCTTGTGGTTATTATTATTACTAAATAGGTGACACCAGATTTTATTATTATTATTCACGTCACTCAAGAGGTTATTATTATTTATGAACCGGTCACTTCCGCCAAATATATTAAGATATCGGTCGCAATTATAATTATTTCACTGATCAACCAACGGCATCATTACTGTTATTATTATGACAATTATTATTAAGCTGACCGCGATGATTTAACATCGTCCTTACATTGTTATTATTATTATCGGTTGCATACTATCATTTAGATTCCCGTTTAACATCTTTATCAACGCTCATTTAATTAAAGCGGTCCAATCCTTTATCTGCAATATTTATTATTATTATTATCATCACGACATCATGATTGTCATCGCTCGTCATTACAATGATTACAATATACGATCATTTATGTGGACTCTGAACTCTCATTATCCTTAGATCCGTAGTATCTCGACGAATAGCTGTGCAGTCTATTTATTTCGTACATGCTGTCACGGGTTCGAATTCTACCCGCTACGTAACTCAGTATTTCTCTGTGACACTGCCCGTACATTTTACACTCATTTCAATATCCTAAGTGTCTCTCGTACGGAATTTATTTCCTTTTCTATCTCAATATTCCTTGATTCATTTATTTCTCACAGAATTATCAACTGACTTATTTATTCCACTTTTGACATCGTACGACCTTTTATTATCTGACTGCAGATTCTTTAACATTTTTCTATCTCATTTTGATCTACGCCTTAGTTCATTCTCCACAAATAATCGTAACATCTTGAAATTATATTTACCAAAATTTGACAATCATGGTTTCGTAATATTAGTCCTACGTGTTCCGGCTAATGAATTGCAACTTTAAGACACGACATTTATACGTAAAAAAAAAAAAAATTGGACCGTAATTTAAACCACACGTTCATTAACATGTACGGATTATTAGCACCGATCTACATTTCAATATTATTAATTTATCAAGTTAAATTACCACGCACTTTAATTCCGAATTAAAAACGACATACCGTCATTAAATGATTTCCGACAAGCTCAACACCTGATCACTTAAATTTATTATTACGCATTGATCACTAAAAATTTCCAATATCTCATGAATTATTATTATTTCCAAATTATATAAAAAAATTCTTCTAAAAAAGTAGTTTTATTTTTATTTATTATTATTATTATTAATTTTAAAAAATTTAATTTTCGCCTGTTACACGGTAGTCCACTCTTAATATGTTTAACGCATAACCCCTTTTACAGTTTCGATTCATTCTGGCACTAACCAACTCCAGATACGATTTACTTGGAATATTATTATTATTATCGCTTCTCACAAATTTAACAACTTCACTTTGAAAATATGAACATACTAATCAACAACAAACACAGCTGGTATGACGAGGCTGGACTTTCCTTCAATGTCATTACATAGCTCGTTAAAATGACAAACAGAAAAGCACATATCGGGTCTATTTAACTATAATAACTAAAATCAAATGTAAAGAAAATTATTCTTGACTACAAAGAAAATAAGAATACATGCATGACTTAACGTACTACTCTATATCTACAAAATTTACATCTACAACAAACTGAACACATAAAAAGACCCGATTATTTACATTGTTATATTTACTACTGTCCGTGCTACAAATTTAGGATGGGATTGTTAAGCGACTCATCTTGTTACAGAAGGTAACCAAGTCTAATCAAATTATTCCCATTTTTCCCAATCACGATAACATTTCCCAAATATTATTTACAGTTTAGTACTCATTTTACTTATCGGTATTCCATTACAGCTTTGCAGATGAGAGGCTCCTTTCGGCCCCTCTCTGCATTTTACTCCTCCATTCTTGATGGCGTAGTTCCACAAAAGATTTCCTGGCACATTACCATTTTACACTAATACCTTAATTATCACAAAACTTCACCATTGACAACGTTAACACTGAACACTTTAACTTTTATACAACAAATTAATATCCTAGACCCAAAAATTTAATATTTACACTATTTTAATCTTCGTCCAATTACCGCACAATGGACCTGGACACGTACGATGAGGTGTCAAATTTTACGCCCGTCGCGATTTATGTCGTCCGACGCGATACGCCCGTTTCATACGGCACTCTTGAAGTGTTCATGATAGCGGTTCGATATTGCAAAGTACAGGCTATTATTCCCTTAAAGTACTGTTCGTCACACAGTCTGTTATTTACGCACTTATTGCGGTGCAATTTATATTACTCTCTTACAGTGCAATTAATTTACTTCACTGATATTTATAACTGACAAACACTGTCCTACGTTAACTATTTCCAGTTCATGTTGCTTGAGCGCGATCACATTTTATAAACACTGGCGGATGCTCGCGCCATTAAATGTTGAGTTACTGTACGCCCGTAGAATTCTAAGTTAGCCGCGACCGACAGTTCAGCTCCAGAGATTCAGTTCAAGTGTGTTGGCGAGGATCCCTTGTCCCGTATATATGGATGAAGCTTTCTCCCGCGGATTCATTGACGTCATACCCCTGAGGGAGGGGGTGGATTTTTAATATCGGCCCTTGCACTCCGAATTGGACGTTAAAATTTACATCAAATTAATCCACTCCGCTAGCATATTTGCTGGATTAAATATGAACTCCTAACGATCACAGATTTAGGAGATACGGGTGGATTTAGCTCCTCACATTTCGCGCCTTTAGAAGCGTCCCTTACAACGTGGTCTTTGTCCAGCCAATGAGATTCAAGCTGTCTGGTTTCCGAGAAATCCAGCCTCCAATTTATTTAATTTGCCAATAATTATTGATTATTTTTCCATGCGTGACATCTAATAAATTCATTACATCAATCCGTGTACTTACTGATTAATTTTGAAGTTACGAGAATATCTCATCCATCATTCCTTAAGATGGTATCCCTGAGTCTTCCATCAAATTTTTACGATTGGCCGGCAAGCGGTCACGTGATTTAAATCTCCACCTGCCCGAACCTAGGCTAGCGAATGTCCTGGCAACCGCTGTAGCTTTCCATGACGTCACGGAATTTCCGTCCTGCCAAAAATATCCCAGTGCATTACTCACGTAGCGAGCTTCCTTTGTATCACCTACCCCCTTTCTCTTTCTGACCAAGACTTATTTGTGGACTCGTGTTTCCCTGTTCGCCAACTAATGAGATCCCCTGCTGTGAAGTAGCTGAATGTTGTTGTGTCGAGCTAATCCGTCAGCCTCCAGTCTGTCGTCCTTCCTCGCTCATATTTCGACACAGATGAAATATTTTCAACTACACTTCTGTATTTCAATAAACGTACCATATATTATTTTATCAATCAAATCATGACTGACTATGGACCTATGTCACTCGGGTTCAGTATTTAGATAACATTGTATATACAGTATTGTACCCATTGCATTTTCTGACATGTTCCAAAATGGCGTCAAAGTGGAGGTATGGACCACATAGGCCAGAATTTTATGTACGCCTAATGAACCATAAATAAAAAGTTCAAAGGAGGCCAAGACCAAGTAAAGAGCGCACAAATTTTAAAGGCTGTGAGGAGAGAACAGAATAGTATCAATTGAATTGTTTGAAATGAAACAAGTAGAATATATTACTACACCTACTAATTGGATGAGATATAGAACGGATATACATCATTTTAGATGCGTCGGAAAAGAAGAATAGTTGCCGAGATAAACGAAATACGCAAACATTACCCGTTATAAAGAAGAAGATACGGCATAATACACGTCATACAACGTAGAAGAGAGGAATCGCAGCGTAAAGCAAATTTTGAATTAAATACGTTCACCAACAATACGATATGTAGAAAATTATGAAAATAGAGCTTGGAGGACAGAAAAATATTCATGAATCAGTTCCAAGAAGTGAAATTAAAAAATTCATAAGCCCTCAAGAACAAAATTATCGTATGAAATTATAGATTAAAAAATAAGGCAAGGACAAAATCGAGGATACACTGAACACAATGTCAAATATTTGGCGTAAATCAGATTAGCAAGGAGAATACGAGAGTACTGACGAGATATTTTGATTCTAAGAAGCTCCAAAATGAACTCTTACTCGCTGGATTTATTTTATGTTAATACTAGCTCAAGCAAGAAGATGACCATGGCTTGCTAATTTCGAGGTGGACTGAGCTGGAGATGAATATGTAACTAGCCAGCTGACCAGACCAGATGAAGGATAGTGCTCCAGCTGACCCCTAGATCCAGCCAGCCGAGGACCAGAGATGTAGCACGGAAAGCTACAAAGAAATCGCCATACTCGCTAAATGACGAGCTAAGTTTGCTAAATATTGGTTCTTTATTAAGTTAGTTGTAAAATCTCGTAAAATTTATAATAAGGGTGAAATATTTAAAATAGCGAGTGACTCAGTGAAGTGCAATGTTTAAATTAATGTCTTACGAAGTTAAGTTGCGACAAGATCGATATATCTCGAAGAAGTGATTATGTTGAATATATTATAATAGCTAATTAAATTATGATTATTTGCAAGGAGTGTAGATTTCGCACAGCAGAATGAGAGTAGTTGAGTGCATTAGATTTCTTAAACGGATTTTGAAGCCGAACATGCTAATTAAGCATCATTATGTAATTATATCGAAAGGAAGTGTAGTTTATATGGGCTATTCCTTGTCGTCTTACGTCATGAGATGGTATTACGTAATGCTAGAGATTAAATATTATTCTGTGTGAAGAATTATGATCGAATGAAGAGAATATAGTTGCAACGAAGTTTAATACATCGCAGGAATTGTGTTAAATATGAAGAAGTTATGATATGAATAAAAGTAATTATGTTGTTATTATAATTGATTGAATTGAGCGATATATAGAAGTGAATGGAGTTATATGAAGGAATTGGAATAAAATATTAGGAACATAGTTGCAATCAAGACGTAATGAAGGATGTTGAATGTTAATATTCAGATTATGGATCAAATATGAGAAGCAAGTGCATTGAATGAGTAATACTTCGAGGGAATAACATGAGACAAGGTATGCATGGCAAACCCAGACGCGTACATTAGAGTATATGGTTTCTGCTATATGAAAATACAGCTGTGCTATAAGGAAATATTGATAGGAAATATCATACAGAGGTAATGCACGAACTGAAGGATGAAATGAGTGTGTAGCTACGTAGAATAACACCGACGTCAGAGATAAAATTGAGCTATCGTATTTAAAATTGAGAGGAGTCACTTAGATTAACTTGTTATTGCAAATAAGACCATGTAAAGTCAAACACGTAAAGAGAGGATGTTAACAAGATTAATTAAGAACCACTTTAGTTAGTAATCAGGTTTATTTTATTTTTATTTTTGAAAGATACAGGATATTAAAGAAAAGATACTGGATGATTTTAAAAATACGTAAATATATTAAGATTAGGATGGTAGGTGCCAAGAGATGGCAACAGAGATTAGTAACCTTAGCATGTCATTCAACGAAAACATCAAAGAAGATGCGATATACATAAACACAATTTAGATTGCGTGATTTAAAAGAAAACATTTAAAGATGAATTGAGTGTATACTGGTCAGTGGTATGATTGATTTTATTTTTTTTAAATTTGATTATTATTTAATTGATGTAAATGATTAACTTAATATCTTCGTATCAAATGAGAATGTGAGAACAGATGTTAGCTCAAGTCAGGATTGAGTTTCAACTTTACTAAGCCAGCGCTGACTTAAATGAAACGTATACATACTGTTAATTTATTTTATGATTTATTTGGACATATTGGAAAAAGGTACTTTCTGTTTTCTTCATAATGCAATTAATTTAATAAACTTATTATTGATTTTTAAATATGTAGGTGATTTATAGATAGTTGTTGTAGGTTAATCTAGTTTCAAGTTGATTTTTGCGATTTATCATGCGATAGAATGGAGACGTTCATCCGGAGATGAATTATTTTCGCACACGGTCGACTTTCTCTTTGAATTCACGTAAAGCCGAGTTATTTCATGAAGATTTACCCTGAGATGTTGACGAGCTATCGAAGTATTTTTCTGTGTATCGTACCTGGACGCAGGATGGGCGCAGCATTAAGCATTTAATTTTAATTGCTTTATGTTGTATCAATCAACAGTACTTGGTCTTTTCGCAAAATTATTACGTCTTGCTTTAATTTTTATGTTTACATTTTTAAATGTTATTATTGAAAGAGGTTAAGTGTAAAAGAGGGCTGTGAGACCCATAAATGTAAGTCAAAAATAAATAAATAATTAAGGCCACGGCCGCTACCTTCCCCATCCTCACACTTTATCATCCTTCTGTCGCAGAAAATCATCGATGAGTTAGTGCGACGGTAGACCAGTTATAAAATAAACATCCAGCTTCCATCCAGAAGAATTAATCAGACGCGAATAAAATCCTCCACCAGGCACGGAATCAACCCCGAGGCCCTCACCCCGACCGTTCAGCCAAGGAATCGGTCCTTCGTCACATTAACACAATTACATAAATGCATTATTAAAGGGAACTGTAGCATGATATTAGATTTCAAAGGCGATGTAACGATGTTTAAGGGTATATTATTATTATTATTATTATTATTATTATTATTATTATTATTATTACTAGCATGGTACCCCTGCTTCGCTACGGTATTATACTGAAATTTATAACTGAATGCTTATTGTTTTAGATATATAATCCGCCGAAATTCGCGATCTGACACGTTTTCAGCGAGAATCCACCAAAATTCCCGATCTGACTCGTTTTCTATTAGATTACGGCACGTTTCCTCCCATTTTTCAATCTTCCTTTCCAGCAATCGATTTCGTACTTCCCGGGCTAGACTCAGGTATTCTTCCCGGTCAGTTGGGTCTGTAAATCTTTGCCATACCGTATATTCCTATAATCATTTTTAATCTGGATAAAATCCTTCAGGAGATGCGGCGTGGTGTCTTATTGGGAGCCATGGCGGCACTGAACCCGCGGCCGGCTGCATTCTTAGTCATTACCCGTCCAGGCGCCGTTTCCAGCGCGGTCCGCACATTTGACGACGGTCCGGAACATTATTATTTTTTTTTTCTTGCTAGGGGCTTTACGTCCCACCGACACAGATAGGTCTTATGGCGACGATGGGATAGGAAAGGCCTAGGAGTTGGAAGGAAGCGGCCGTGGCCTTAATTAAGGTACAGGCCCAGCATTTTCCTGGTGTGAAAATGGTAAACCACGGAAAACCATTTTCAGGGCTGCCGATAGTGGGATTCGAACCTACTATCTCCCGGATGCAAGCTCACAGCCGCGCGCCTCTACGCGCACGGCCAACTCGCCCGGTATTATTATTATTATTATTATTATTATTATTATTATTATTATTATTATTAATGTTATTCTTATTCTTCTTCTTATTATTATTACTATTATGTGTTGCTGGGATGAATGATGACAGGGAAAACCGGAGTATCCGGAGAAAAACCTGTTCCGCCTCCGTTTTGTCCAGCACGAATGTCACATGGAGTGACCGGGATTTGAACCACGGAACCCAGCTGTGAGAGGCCGGCGCGCTGCCGCCTGAGCAACGGAGGATCCTTATAAGTACATTAAGAACAGTAAAATCAATTGGTCTCACCTCCTTTTACACCCCACCGCCGTTAGTTTTTACTGCCAACCCTCCCCCCCACCATCCCCCCAAAATTAAAAGAAGGCGTGTTTCTTTATGTTTAAGGGAGATTCCAAACACCAATGTTCATGTCTATTACCTTCAGTTTTGAGATATAAGTATCCCCATAAATATAATTTACTTTTGTCACTTCATTTCAAACTACTCCCCCCACCCCTAAGCGAATTTTCCCGCAAAAAATACTTGTTTCTTTAATAGTGAAGGATCTTCTAAATACCAATTATCACGACTCTAACTTCTTCACTTTTAGATTTATGTGTCCTCATGAAAGGAATTCAACTCCTTTACACTCCCGCCCCCCAAGATGGTTTCCACCCCAAAACGCGTTTTTCTTTGTTTTTAAAGGAGATCCAAATACGAATTTTCATGTCTGTAACAACTTTAGTTTTTATTAGATGTATATATTCTCATACAATTAAAGTCAATTAATTTTTCAATTCTTTCACCCCCTCCCCCCGCTTCATTGGATTTTCCGAGAATACGTGTTTCTTTACTTTTAAAGCAGATTGCAAATATCAAATTTCACGTCTGTAACATCTTCATTTTTAAGATATCAGTAGCCTAAATAAAATAATTCAACACCATTTTCAGTCACTTTCACCCCCCCTCCGCCCAAGTGGGATTTCCGAAAATTAAAAATACACGTTTCTTTATGTTTAATAGAGATAAAAATACCATTTTTCACTTCTGTAACATGTTAAGTTTTTTAGATATACTGTAAAAATTCTCATTTTAAAATTTCACCCCTTTGGGTTCCCCTTAAGTGGAGTTTCCAAAAACAAATCACCTATGTTTCTTTACATTTACAGGATATTCCAAACACCCACTTTTTACGTCTGTAACATTTTACGTTTCCAAGATAATCTTTCAAAAAATTCACCCCAATTTGTCACTTCTGTTTAACCGCCATTAATAGGATTTTCCAAAAACTAAAAAAATACGTGTTTCTTTATTTTTAAAGGAGATCCCATATACAAATTTCCAGTTCTGTAATATCTTCCGTTTCTGAGATATATGTATCCTCATTAGAGGCATTCAACCCATTTTTCACCCTTTTACACCCCTCCTATTGGGATTTACAGGAAACAAAAAATACGTGTCCCTTTATTTTTAGAGGCGATTCTAACTACCAATTTTTACATCTGTAAATTTTAAAGTTTTAAGATGTAGACACATTCATTTAAAAAAATTCACCCCCCTTTTCACAACTCAATATTTGGATTTTCCCAAAACGAAAAAATACGTGTTTCTTTACTTTTAAAGTAGATCCCAAATACCAATTTTCAGGTCTGTAATATCTTCAGGTTCTGAAATATAAGTAGCCTCATTAAAGGCATTCAACCCATTATTCACCCTTTTACACCCTCCCTATTGGGATTTTCCGAAAACAAAAGAATACGTGTTTCTTTATTTTTAAAGGAGATTCTAAATACCAATTTTTACATCTATAAACTGTAACAGTTTCGAGATATAGATACACTCATTTTAAAAAATCACCCCCTTTTCAACCCCCCATTAATTGGATTTTCCAAAAACAAAAAATACGTGTTTCTTTATTTTTAAAGGAGATCCCAAACACCAATTTTCAGGTCTGTAATATCTTCAGTTTCTGAAATATAAGTAGCCTCATCAAAGGCATTCAACCCCTTTTTCACCTCTTTTCACCCCTCCTATTGCGATTTTACGAAAACAAAAAATACGTGTTTCTTTATGTTTAATGAAGATTCTAAATACCAATTTTTACATCTGCAAACTTTAAAAGTTTGGAGATATAGATTCACTCATTTTAAAAATTCACCCCCTTTTCACCCTCCCATTAATTGGATTTTCCAAAAACAAAAAAATACGTGTTTCTTTGTTTTTAAAAGAGATCAAAAGTACCAATTTTCAGGTCTGTAACATCTTCAGTTTCTGAGATATAAGTACTGATATCCTGATTAAGGGCATTCAACCCATTTTCCCCATTTTCACCCCTTTTCACCCCTCCTATTGGGAATTTCTGAAAACAAAAAAATACGTGTATTTTTAAAGAAGATTCTAAATACCAATTTTTACATCTGTAAACTTTTAAACTTTCGAGATATAGACACACTCAATTTAAAATTTCACCCCTCTTTTCACCCCCTTAGCGAAGGAATATCCAAAAATCCTCTCTTAGCGAGCACCTACATCTTAATATGAATATATCCCCAAAATTTCATTTCTTTACGTCCAGTAGTTTTGGCTCTGCGATGGTGAATCAGTCAGTCAGTCAGTCAGTCAGTCAGTCAGTCAGTCAGTCAGTCAGTCAGTCAGTCAGTCAGTCAGTCAGTCAGGACAAGTTATTTTATATATATAGATTACTAGCAAGATACCCGTGCTTCGCTACGGTATTATACTGAAATTTAGAATTGAATGCTTATTGTTTTATATATAATCCGCCGAAATTCGCGATCTGACTCCTTTTCTGAGAGAATCCGCCAAAATTCGTGATCTGACTCGTTTCCTAATAGATTATGGCAAGTTTCCTGCCATTTTTCAATCTTTCTTTCCAGCAATCGATTTCGTACCTCCCGAGCTAAGTAGAGGTATTCCACCCGGTCAGTTGGGTCCCTAAATCTTTGCCATCTTTTCCTATAAGCATTTTAATATGGATCAAATCCTTCAGGAGATCCAGCGTGGTGTCGTCTTGGGTGCCTTGGCGGTACTGAACCCGCGGCCGGACTGCAATCGTAGTCATTACCCGTCCAGGATCCGTTTCCAGCGCGGTCAGCACATTTGACGACGGTCCAGAACATTATTATTATTATTATTATTATTATTATTATTATTATTATTATTATTATTATTATTATTATTATTATTATTATTATTATTATTATTATTATTATTATAGATGTTCTGGACCCCTGCACCATTGTCGCGCGTAGGCAAGTGTGCGGGACTTCTGGCCATACGAATAACATACTTCCGTGCATTATTGACCTTATTATGGAGGCGAAAATTTGGACGGTCCATCTCATTCCTATCGTTTATTTCAAATATGTTTAAATTTTTATTTATATGCCAGGAGAATCTACTGTAATCTAAGAACGTTCTCCGAAGGAAAAGATGGCTCTTGTAAACGAACCCGGGAAAGAATAAAAATGATCGATTTATGATCAGAATAAGTACATCGAAAATCTACAGCCTGTTTCCAGTCATTCGACAGGATCAGGAATGGAATGAATAAAACCCCCATCTAGCGGCGACAATAGGAATTGTGCCGGCAGCCGAAACCTGTCGCACTCCTCTGCGGCAATGATTAGTGGATGACAAATGAAATGAAATGATATTGGACAGTGTTGCTGGAATGAATGATGACAGGGAAAACCAGAGTATCCGGAGAAAAACCTGTCCCGCCTCCGTTTTGTCCAGCACGAATGTCACTTGGAGAGACCGGGATTTGAACCACGGAATCCAGTTGTGAGAGGCCGGCGCGCTGCCGCCTGAGCAACGGAGGCTCCTTGTAAGTACATAATGAACAGTAAAATCAATTGGTCTCACCTCCTTTTACACTCCACCGCCGTAAAGTTTATTTACCTTTCCCCCCTCCCCCCCAAAAACTAAAGGAAGGCGTGTTTTTTTATCTTTAAAGGAGATTCCAAACACCATGGTTTACGTCTATCACCTTCAGTTTTGAGATTAAAATAATTAACTTTTTTCACTTTCACACTCCTCTCCCCTCCCCACCAAGTGAATTTTCTGGCAAAAAATACTTGTTCTTTTAATAGTAAAGGATCTTCTAAATACCAATCATCACGACTGTAACTCTGTAACTTCTTCAGTTTTTCATTTATGTGTCCTCATGAAAGGAATTCAACTCCTTTTCACTCCCGCCTCCCAAGATGATTTGCCCCCAAAACACGATTTTCTTTGTTTTTAAAGGAGATACAAATACCAATTTTCACGCCTGTAGGCCCTAACAACTTTAATTTTTAATAGATGTAAGTATTCTCATACAATTAAGTCGATTAATTTTTCAATTCTTTCATTTCTCACCCCCCCCCCCCACTTTCATTGGATTTTCCGAGAATACGTGTTTCTTTACTTTTAAAGCAGATTCCAAATATCAAATTTCACGTCTGTAACATCTTCATTTTTTGAGATAACTGTAGCCTAATTAAAAGAATTCAACACCATTTTCAGTCACTTCCCCCCCCCCCCTCAACCCAAGTGGTATTTCCGAGAACTAAAAATTCACGTTTCTTTATTTTTAATAGAGATAAAAATACCATTTTTCACTTCTGTAACATGTTCAGTTTTTTTATATATACTGCATAAATTCTCATTTTAAAATGTCACCCACTCTTTAATTCCCCTTAAGAGGAGTTTCCAAAAACAAATCACCTATGTTTCTTTACATTTACAGGAGATTTGAAATACCACTTTTTACGTCTGTAACATTCTACGTTTCTCTGATATTCTGTAGATATAGTCTTTCAAAAAATTCACCCCAATATGTCACTCCTGTTTAACCGCCATTAATTGGAATTTCTAAAATAAAAAAAATACGCGTTTCTTTATTTTTAAAGGAGATCCCATATACACATTTTCAGTTCTGTAATATCTTCAGTTTCTGAGATATATGTATCCTCATTAAAGGCATTCAACCCATTATTCACCAATTTACACCCCTCCTATTGGGATTTACAGAAAACAAAAAATACGTGTTCCTTTATTTTTAAAGGAGATCAAAAGTACCAATTTTCAGGTCTGTAATTTCTACAGTTTCCGAGATATAAGTACCGGTATCCTGATTAAAGGCATTCAACCATGTTTTTCACCCTTTTTCACCCGTCCTATTGGGATTTTCCGAAATCAAAAAGATACGTGTTTATTTATTTTTAAAGATGACTCTAAATACCAAATTTTACATCTGTAAACTCTCAAAGTTTGGAGATATGCATACACTCATTTTAAAAATTCACTCCCTTTTCACCCCCCGATTAACTGGATTTTCCAATAACAAAAAAGTACCTGTTTCTTTCTTTTAAAAGGAGATCCAAAACACCAATTTTCAGGTCTGAAACATCTTCAGTTTCTGAGATATAAGTATCCTCATTGAATGCGTTCAACAGTTTTTCACCCCTTTCCACCACTCCTATTGGGATTTTCCGAAAAAAATACGTGTTTCTTTATTTTTAATGAAGATTCCAAATACCAATTTTTACATCTGCTAACTTTCAAAGTTTTGAGATATAGATACACTCATTTTAATAATTCCCCCCCCCCATTTTCCCCCTCCCATTAATTGGATTTTCCAAAAACAAAACAAAAAAATACGTGTGTCTTTATTTTTAAAAGATATCAAAAGTACCAATTTTCAGGTCTGTAATATCTTCAGTTTCTGAGATATAAGTACCGGTATCCTGATTAAAGGCATTCAACCCCTTTTTCACCCTTTTTCGCCCGTCCAATTGGGATTTTCTGAAAACAAAAAAATACGTGTTTCCTTATTTTCAAAGAAGATTCTAAATACCAATTTTTACATTTGTAAACTTTTAAAGTTTTGAGATATAGGTGCACTCATTTTGAAATTTCACCCCCCTTTTCACCCCTTAGCAACGGAATATCCAAAAATCCTCTCTTAGCGAGCACCTACATCTTAATATGAATGTATCCCCAAAATTTCATTTCATTATGTCCAGTAGTTTTGGCTCGGCGATGATGAATCAGTCAGTCAGTCAGTCAGTCAGGACAAGCTATTTTATATATATAGATTATTATTATTATTATTATTATTATTATTATTATTATTATTATTATTATTATTATTATTATTATTATTATTATTATTACAATACTAATAACGAGCAAGTGGTTGTGCGGTTTGGTTCACGTAGCTATCAACTTGCATTCTGGAGATATTGAGATCCCATTTTCGGCAGCCCTAACAAGGTTTTCCGTGGTTATGCTGGGGCTGTATCTTAATTATGGCTACATACGTTTCCTTACCACTCGTAGTCCTATCCTATACATGGGGTACATACATACCTTTCTTAATCCGTTTACCGTTCAGGGTTGGTTTTTCCCTCGGACTCAAGGGCAGTGTCCTGGAGCGTGAGAAATTGGTTTGGGAATACAACTTGGGTGGAGGACCTGTACTTCGCCTAGACGGCCTCACCTGCTGAGCGGAACAGGGGCCTTGTGGGGTGGATGGGATGACTGGAAGGGATAGACAAGGAAGAGGGAAGGAAGCGGCCTGGAAGAAAAGTGGCAAACCAGAAGCGGACGACGACGTTAATACACAGCTATGAACTACGTATCAGATATTGGCTATAAGAATAATGCGACGTTAGTCATCGTTCTGTTCGGTGAAATGTGCTGTCTTTGAGTAAAATAAATCTATCATTATTTCCATTCTGGGATATGAAAACACATAATCTCCGTCGATAAGCAATACTCCACACAGTCTGTCTGTGGTCATAGTTGTTAAGGCTTTAATTTCATGGTGTTACACCGTGGTTATCCGGTACAAATCCCATTGGTTGTATTTTTGTACCATCAGATTGTTAGCCGGAAAGGTGGTGGTATACAGTTTCTAAACAGTAGACTGCGTGTCATAAGCCTGGATTAATTTCCAAACCTCTCCGCAGTGCCCATATGGAGTGAGGGCACGCGGCGTGCAGCCTTCATATAGAGTGCTTTCTTTTTCTAAGGGGTACTTTCAGTTGTAGTCGACAAAAAAATCACGAGCTTGCATTTTTCGGCAATTTTGCACAGTTCTGTTATCACTTTTCGGGACGATATTTTATAGACAAATTGATTACGCTATTTTATTTGTGGTCAACATGTCAAGGTGGTAACTGCACTCTAATTATCACAATATCAATGACGGTGCAGACCTTCGTTTCGGCGTAACTGATGGCTAAACGATAAGTCATTTCACAATGCAGATTACAAAATCGCTGCTCAATTCGGGCTCTCATGAATTATTGTCGTATCTCGATTACTTATATGTTAGACAGCGCTGTATTTCTCGATTATAGTCAAATCTCTCCAACTCCATTTCGACTGGCATTAGGAAAAAGGTCCTCCTTATAACGAAAGCTCCCAATCTCTACTATGAATGGTAGTTGGAAAGTGAGCCTGCCGTTATAGTAGAAACTTCCGAACTCCATTTTGAATGGCAGCAGGAAATGTGGCTTGCCATTATCATCACATTTCTCCAACGCGCACCTTACATCCGAAACAACGTATGGGGTCTTCTTCGTTTTGTTTCTCTAATAGCGCTAAGAGACATGCGATTTAATATAATCTTACTTACTGCCTGTACAGTAATTTATGTAGAAATCCGCACATAAAGTAGAATACCGTGGCGAAGCAGGGGTATATTCGCTAGTTTAAGATAAAAGGAAAATACAGAGCTGCAAATTCTTTTTACGAACTCAAGGGACCGGAGGTTGAGAGTGAGCTCATTTTGTATTTTTTGCAGCTACAAGGGTAAACTACTGCACATGAAAACCTCATTATTGAAATTCAAGTCAAACTGTGAGGAGAAAATAGAATACAGATCGCTTTTAAGGGTTCGAGGGGTGGGGATTCATTTAATTTCATTTAATAAATTTGTCCAGGCAACGCCGGTTACTACTATGCCATCGAATTGCCCCGCGAATAAAGGTAAAAAGATAAATACACCTGTGAAAAAATAGTGGTATAAATAACATGCGCTTAAGAAGAAAACAGCTACAAATAAAATAATTCCAAGCATACATAAAAAAGCATTGCGACTTTTTCTATCAGTGCAAGACAAGTCATGCCATATTGTTCTACACTACATGAAAATGTTCAAATCTACAAATTTATTAGAACACACACAGATACAAAGCAAGATAAACACAAAACAATATATATCATTAGAAAACCACTTTCTGGTACAGTAAGCAAAGTTTGCTTTTGTTTCTACCTAAGTACCTGTCCCTGTTTATTGTTCCTCCACCATAACGCAAATAAATCACTGCATTAACGTTAAAGAAATAAGTCACACACGAAGGCTCATTAATCGCAAAGTTCACTCAACACAAATACGTACTGATATAAAGCCTAAAAAGCACTCGCAACAAATATGCAGCGTGATTCGGCCGCCCCTTCCAATGCAGTTTTATGCAACCTACAATATTAATCCGTCTTGAAAACATCACCCCTGTTGGTATGCTCAGACAACACAACCGGTTATCTTGGTATTGAACGTCTCGCCAAGATAGGACGCCGTAATGTTGAAACTGGAAGACATCCGTGTGCCTTTTAGATCATATGATCCTGACACGCCGGCGAAACACTAAATTGATATTGTGACCTCAGTAAACCGAATGCAGTACTTGCTATAAGCTGCCCTGTGTGCTGTACGGAATAGTAGTGTATTTAGTAAAGACGTAGCGGAGCGGGCTTTTATGTCAGGTGTGAGGTCCGAATCCGGGGTGAAGATTACAAATTTGTTTAATACGTACCGAACACAACTCCAGCTTTCATGCAAATTGTGTGTGAATGAATGTGTTTGTGACCCTAAGGAGGGCCGATTAGTTAGCAGGCGGGACACATACAGACCGGAAATAATAGGAACACCACTGTCCTGACAATGTTTGATAGCAGCAAATGCTCTATGTAATGACCGTTTTGGTTTATATACATTCGGACCGGTGTTCAATAGATCGTCTTGCGCGCTGAAGCATTCCAGATGTAATTGCTCGGCAGACGTTCGCGATGAGTTGCCGGAGCTGGTCGGGGTTTTGTGGCGCTTGAGTGTAAACGACGTTCTTTTTGCACGGGTTTTGTCTTGCTTCCCCATAAACGAGGAGCATGTGAAGGTATTTCTCTGTGGAAAACATGCCGAATGAGAGCAGAGATTACAGTACAGTCTGGCACTGATCAGCGGAGTATGCGCAGGGCACACGATGAATGACAGCGCCATTCTACTTTTTGAATGTGGCAAACGTGGGCCTGCGTTTACGTATTCAAACATCATACGGATGCAAACATATTTGAACGATGCAGGATTCTAAGTCTAATGGCGTTAAATCCGGTGATCTGGTGGGCCAAGAGACAGGACTTCCTCGTCCTACCTATTTACTTGGCAATTCCTCGTTTAGATGGTTACGAACGGGCAAAGTAGAATGTGGTGGAGCTCCATCCTGTTGCAACCACATCGTCAAACGATCGTGCAAGGGCACATCCTCCAGCAGCAGTGGGAGTTCCTGACTCAGAAAGTGCAGGTAGCGTGGGCCCATCCATGGCCCACAAAGAAATAAGGTCCAGTCAGGCGATCCCCCATCGTATTTTGATTGGCCGCCTGTCACAGACAGTGAGGATTGTCCGGACTCCAATAGTGCATGTTGTGGCAATTGATGTTCCCATTATTGTAGAAGCGCAACTCATCCGAGAACAAGATACGCTATACAAATGCTGCATCATTGCCCAGCCTGCCTAACAGCCACCGACAGAACTCCGTTCAAGCTTCGAAATCTCGCCCATGGAGCTCTTGGTGTAGTTCAAGATGGTATTGGTGAAAAGTATTTTCATGCAGTGTTCTCCATACGGATGGCTGGATGGTGTTCACCTGGTGTGCATTCATCCTTGTACTGATATGTGGATTATTACGAGCTTCCTCCAGAACGCCCTCTTCTGTTTCAACCGATATAACGGGCCTATCGCAGACTGGTGGCAGGTTGGAAATCACACCTCTTGTCCTTAAGCGTCTTTGAACACGGCGGAATATCGTAGCAACCGGGTGTCGCTTATCAGGAGACCGTTCCTGGTACAGACGTAGTGCATCGCGCGCGTTTTGTCTTCCTTCCTAATAAATGAGGAGCATGTCAACGTATTCCTCTGTGGAAAATATGCTGAATGGCAGCAGAGATTACATTACATTCAGGCCCTTACCAGTAAGTATGCGCAGGCCACAAGATGAATAACAACGTCATTCTATTGTTTGAATGTGACAAACGCGGGCCTGTGTTTACGTATTCAAACATCATACCGATGGAAAAATATTTGATCGATGCAGGATTCCAACGTCCGCTGGCACATACCGTCGATTGCTAGGCGAACGCCTATCAACATCCGGTACGCTACACTGCTGGAAGCATTGTGGTAGTACATCGAGAGTACAGCACATACGCCATCCTGCTCGGTGTTTAAGTCATTAATTACTGCACTGTTGCCTAGTTTTATGCATTGATTACCCTCTTCGTTACACCCGGTCACGAGGTACGACACATTAACATAGTTACTTGGTAAAAGGACGTTGCTACATGATTTCAAGGCGTCATGTTTTGAGAACGGATGATATAACATTTCGCAAGGGTTCAGAATCGTATGCAAAATAGTGCCATACAGTACACATGCAGGGGAATAGCACCCCTATAACCATGTGCACGTTAGTTGGGCTGCAGCTAACGATATTGGAAGGGGCTGCTGAATCACACTGTATGGAATACTTCTCTTCAACAATCACAAGCTGCCGGCGATTCACCTAGTAACGGATTACTCGTTACATGTACCCGAGCAACACAGAAGGGAACTGAAGGAAGGCAACAAAGCGATGGTTGTACCTCCATTGTGCTTCCTCCCTGCGAATGTATTTATGAAACAGAAAATGTAGTTTATTCTATAATTTGCGGACAGAAAAGCCTTATATTTTTATTTATTTTATAATACAATCTAAAGTAGATTTCTTTAATCACGAGGAATAATGGCTGTCGTGTAGGTCCATAAGAGCAATACTGTTTTCTTAATATGAAATGAACTCTAGGGGCTGCAAGTAATTAATAATTGCAAACAATAGCCAGAAATATTCACAATAGTCAACAATGAAGTGTACGGCTATCAATATAGACTCTCCCAGATCTACTGAGATAATTGAAGTTAATTTCAAGTTTACACTAGCTTGCGGAGGAAATTTAGAACTCATTAAAATGAAAAATATTGATATGGATCGCTCTATAGTATTTACAATTTTCCGCTGTAGTCTTTTGTGACGTTTGTCCTTGTTGTAATCTTATATATATAAAGCCGCAAGGCTCACTCACTGACATAAATGTTTACCCACTTCGACATGAGCTAGAAACTTGAACTTTGGCAAGGTGATAGCTATTAGCGTGTAACCTACGGAAAAATTCCAAAAATGTTAAATTTTAAATTTTTGCCCCCCTCCCCCCAAACAAAATGGCGGATACCGTGATGCAGTGCCCTACAAAATTAATATTTGGCAAAGTTCTAGCTACTAGCCTGTAACCCCCCTAACGAATCCAAATATCGGACTACAAATAACTTTAGACCCTTCCAGATGAGCTAGTGATTTGAAATTCGGTAGTCGGATAGCTATTAGGCTGTAACACAAGGAGAAATTCTAAAAGGTCAAATTATTCATATTTTGCCCCCAACAAAATGTCGGACCCAAACTTCGGGTGTGTTAGACCCTATCAGATGAGCTATTAACGTGAAATTCCGCTGTCACATAGCTATTTAAAATAACCGACATTAAATGTTGTTTACTTCTCGATACGCATGCCAAGTTTCAAGACTGTAGCTGTCTCCTAAGTTTGGAAAATAATTTTTCAAACTGTGAAAAGTGGACGAACTTTTACATTGATCGAAACATTCACTTCCTTCTATGGTATAAATAGGCGAGATACGACAAAATGCCTTAAGACTAAAATTTGGGCGACTAAAAGTGCAGTCGTCTTATGGCCCAATCTGCACCCCGACACGACGTACCGTTAGGCTGCAATTTTCACACGATCGAAAAGTTTACTTCTACCTTTGCAATAAATCGTGAATATACTGTAATATTATATGAGCAAATATGTTCGCGAAAATAAGGTCGTATGGTTCCACAATCCCCTTTTCGTAATGACGCACTGGTTCGTCACAGCCGTTTTCCAAATGACCACTTTCAATGTAGAGGAATTGGGGGTTTGGGGGCGGAGCCCCCAACGAGCGAAAGCGAGTCTTATATATATAAAGCCACAAGGCTAACTGACTCACTCACTCACTCACTCACTCACTCACTGACTGACATTAATGTTTGCCCACTTCCAAGTGAGCTAGGAACTTGAAATTCGGCAATCTGATAGCTATTAGGCTGTAACCCAAGGGAAAATTCCTTAAAGTTAAAATTATTAATTTTGAGCCCCACACCGAATCAAAATATCGGACTCAAATTTCGGGTTAGACCCTTCCAGACGAGGTAGGAACTTGAAATTCGGAAATCTGATAGCTATTAGGCTGCAACCCAAGGAAAATTTCCAAAAAGTTGAAATTTTTCATATTTAGCCCCCCTTCCGACCCATCAAATATCGGACTGAAATTTCTTGTTAGACCCTTCCAGATGAGGTAGAAACTTGAAATTCGGCAATCTTATAGCTATTAGGCTGTAACCCAAGGGAAAATTATTTAAAGATGAAATTATTCATATTTAGCCCCCCACCGAATCAAAATATCGGACTCAAATTTCCGTTTAGACCCTTGCATATGAGCTAGGAACTTGAAACTCGGAAATCTGATAGCTATTAGGCTGCAACCCAAGGAAAATTTCCAAAAAGTTGAAATTTTTCATATTTAGCCCCCCTTCCGACCCATCAAATATCGGACTGAAATTTCTTGTTAGACCCTTCAAGATGAGCTAGGAACTTGAAATTCAGCAATGTGATAGCTATTATTCTACTGTATATCCCAAGGAAAAATTCCAAAAAGTTATAATGTTTCATATTTAGGCCCCACCGAATCAAAATATCATATAATAATAATGTTATTTGTTTTACGACCCACTAATTACTCTTTTACGGTTTTCGGAGACGCCGAGGTGCCGGAATTTAGTCCCGCAGAAGTTCTTTTACGTACCAGTAACTCTACCGACACGAGGCTGATGTATTTGAGCACCTTCAAATACCACCGGACTGAACCAAATTCGAACGTGCCAAGTTGAGGCCAGAAGGCCAGCGGCTTAACCGTCTGAGCCACTCAGCCCGGCAATCAGAATATTGGACTCAAATTTCGTGTTACACCCTTCCGCCAAATCAAATTATCGGACTCAAATTTCGTGTTAGACCCTTCCAGCCGGCAATCTGATACCTGTTAGCCTGTTACCCATGGAAAAAATCCGAAAAGTTCAAATTTATCATATTTAGCCCCCCCCCGCTCAATCAAATTATCGGACTCAAATTTCGTGCTAGACCCTTCCAGCCGGCAATCTGATACCTATGAAGCTGTAATCCAAGGAACAATTCCAAGAAGGTCAAATTTTTCATATAGCCCCAGCCCGAATCAAATATATCGGACTCAAATTTCGTGTTAGGCCATTTCAGATGATCTAGGAACTTGAGATTCGGCAATCTGATAACAGTTAGGCTGCAACACAAGGAAAAATTCCCAACAGTTCAAATGTTTCATATTTAGCCCCCACCCCGCCAAATCAAATTCTTCTGCCCCCTCCCCCCAAGCAATATGGCGGACGCCATAATGCAGTGCCCTACAAAATTAAAATTGGGCAATGCTCTAGCTCCAAGCCTGTAACCGCCGTAGAAATTGCAACAAGATCAAGTTTTTAAAATCTCACCCACTAAAAAAATCGAATTATGAAGCCAAATTTAATTACTGTGCAGACTTTCGTTTCGAGCTATCTTGTGGCTGAACGGTAATTGCTATCATAAATGAATCGCACGTTCGGATGTTAAAATGAAGTGATCTATAACTTTGGTCCTAAGACTTCTTGTCGTATCTCGACCCTTTCTACCATAGACTGAGCTTCATTTTCCCGGTTTTGGTCAATTTCGTTCAACCTCCATTATTTCTTTGATTCACTCACTCATAGGACAGATAGATACACGAAATTCGGCAGTCTGATAGCTATTACGCTGGAACCCACGGAAATTTTCCAAAAAGTTCAAATTTTGCATAGACCCCCCCCCTTCTAAATATCGGACTCAAATTTCGTGTTAAACCCTTCCACATGTATTTGAAGAATGAAATTGGGCTGTAAGCGAAGGAAAAATTCCAACACACTCCAATTTTCACATTTACTCCCCCCCCCCTACCCAATCAAAGTATCGGACTCAAATTTCTTGTTAGACCATTCCAGATGTGCTAAGAACTTGAAATTTGGCAATATTATGGCTATTAGCCTGCAACCTACGGAGGAATTCCAAAAAATTCAAATTTTAATTTTTGCCCCCTCCTTCCCAAACAAAATGGCGGACGCCATGATGCAGTGCCCTACAAAATTAATATTTGGAAATGCTCTAGATCCAAGCCTGTAACCGACGAAGAAATTTCAACAAGTTCAAATTTTGAATATTTAACCCACTGAAAAATCGAAATATGAAGCCAAATTTAATGACGTTGCAGACTTTCGTTTCGAGCAATCTTGTGTGTGAAGGGAAATTGCTATCAATAAAGGGATTGAACTTTCTTGCTTAAAATGATGAGTTCTTCAACTTTGGTCCTATGACGTTTTATCGTATCTCGATTCCTTCTACCTTTGATTGAACTTCATTTCCCCAGTTTTGGTCAATTTTGTTAAATTTGCATAATTGTTTTACTAATTAACACACTCATAAGACAGATAGATGCACTAAGTTCAGCACGCTCCCTGGCACGACCATTGGCCATGTGTAGACCGACTTTCATTATTCTACTGCCTTGAATGCATGGGAAACTGAAGGGATATGTAGAAACACTAACCTAATTTCAGCATAATGTATGTTACTTAATCAAAAGTCTGCACTATTTAGCGTGCACTTTGCCTGGCTCTGTATTATATATATAAAACCGTTTGGGTCACTGGCTGACATAAATGTTTACCCACTTAGGCATGAGCTAGAAACTTGAAATTTTGGCAATATGATAGCTATTAGGCTGTATTGTGGAAAAGTTCCAAACGCTGATTTTTTGTTATTTTTACTTCCCTTCCCATAAAATAAATTGTAGACGATATGTTGCAGTGCGCCAGAAAATTACAATTTGTCGCAGTTACAACTTCGGCCTGCAACCAACGGAGAAACTCGAAAGAGCTGCATTGTTTAACGTTTTTATCTCCAGAAAATATCGAAATCTGGAAGTAATTTTCATTATGGTGCTAACTAACGTTTCGAGGATTTCGGTGGCTAAACCGTAAGTCCTACCACCAAATGGACACGACGTTCGGATCCGATCATGAAGAGATCTACAACTTCTGACCCGGGAATTTTAGTCGTATCTTGATCCCTTATGCCTTAGATAGGACTGCATTTGTCAGATTTAACGTCCATTTTTACATTTTCCGTAATTTATTTTACTTTGTTACACACTTATAAGACCGATAGGTTCATGAAATTTAGCAGGCTCACTAGAACGTTCGAGGGTCACACTTGAGCAAAATGCATGATTCTAGCACTCTGAAAAAATGGAAAAACGAAAGTAAAACGGAAACACTGTACTGCTAATCCAAGGTTCTAAACCAATCTACGGTGTAAACGATGCAGATACGACAAAGCGTCAAATAACGGAAATATAGAACGTTTCAACCACGATAAACCTAGCAAGTTTCAAGACTATAACTCCCCGTTACGTTAGGAAAATATTTCTTATCTTGTGAGAACCGTACGTAATTTGCACCACGTCAAAACGTTTAAGGTTATCTTTGCTATAAACCTTTAATATACGGTACGAGAAAATATTATAGGACCAAAAATATACGCAAATAAATGAGCCTTCTGGTGGCACAATCCGTTTTTCGTAACGAAGTACCGGTTCCTCACAGTAATTTTCCATGGGGCCTCTTGTAATGTAGAGGAATTGGGGGTTTGGGGGCGCAGCCCCCAACGAGCGAAAGCGAGTACATCATATGAAACACGAATGATTCAATAAATATAAAATAATAGTTTTGTCTGTACATTGCGTATAACTAAAAATAATGCTCTGTTTCGGTCGTGTCTACAGTAACAAGGAAACACACTTTTTAATTTTCCGTCGTCTCTGTCTGTCTTACTGTCCGTCTGTCTCTATGTATGTATGTACACGCATCACGAGAAATAGAGTGAAGAGAATTTAATGAAAATCGGTGTGCAAAGTCGGTGAACAAGATACTACAATCTAGGCTATACATAATTTTATCCACGCCAAGTGAAATGGTAGTTTAGGGGAATATCTGAAATTCAATTCTCAAAAATTTATGTTATCAATGGTCCTATCAATAAATACTACATAACTAAAGGTATATATAATTACATGTCCGATCATCTATGCCTTATACATTATTATCATACCGGCTATGATAACAGAGATATTCATGAATTTCGATTTATATTGCTAAGTCCACATCAGTGCCCAGCCACGAGAAAATGGGTGAAGAGAGTTTAATGAAAATTGGTACATAAAGCCGGAGAATAAATCACTATAGTCTAGGTTATAAATAACTTTATTCAAGGTGGATGAAATGGTAGTTTAGTGAAAGGTGCCTAAAATGTAATTTTAAAATGCGTATGTCACTGTGCAATTTAATAAAATATTATTTACAACGTGTACGTGACTTCATTTAGATTTCTCTGTACAATGTCGAATTCCGTAGTGAAACACGGGTACACCAGCCAGTAAGAAAATAAGAAAGTTCAATTTTGATTTCAAATAAACTATTAAAATGTGTAACTCACCTTGTTCTCTGAAAATGGAAGAATGATTCATTTTTAATTAAAGGAATTATATGTAGTAGTATTGGAACAGACTGTACAGAGAGTCTCCTGACCTTACCGACCGACGCCTCAGTAGTAACCTGTATGAACTGGGTCGATCTAGTAGTGAGCGTGTAGCATTACATACAATTTATGGTAGGAACTGAAATACACTGCGGGGAATTATGATAAACGTATCGCGGCTTTGTCAGCCGCGTGCAACTGCAACTGAATATGTAAAAAAAAAAAGGATTGTACGACTAGAGTCAGATTTCAACGCCAGCACAAATTCATCACTGATATATTCTCTATGGGACATTCATCCTTGTACAATTAGCAGCACATTACATCTCATGATGAATACACACACATATCCGAAGTTCAATTTTACAGACGAACATCCATTTTCCCGCACGATAGAGCAATTGCACTCCCATTTCACGGCACGAATCATTAATTATAACTCCACTCCATTGAACGCCAGATTCATCTCTAATGCATTCCATTGCATCGTAATTTCTTTATAACCGCTAAAGCCATGCGTGTTTACTCTGTGTCACCAAAGGACCAAAACAGGGAGGTAGAGTATAGTCCGCACACTTTATGTTGGTGCATTTGTGTACGGTGGTGAGGAGTAAGGAGGGAGGTGTCCCGGTATCGATAGTGCTACCAACCGAAGGAAAATGAAATCTGAATTGAATCGAGAATATGATCGATCGATACGAAGTTTCTAAACCGTTATCATCTTAAGCCAACAACTATGTCACATACACATTATATAACATTATAAAACATTTCTCGATGCGAATCTTGTTCCTAGCATGAATTCTATACTTTGGCTTTGTTGTGTAAACAACAACAGTACTAGTACGTAAAGTGTACGCCAGATGTCGCACAACGATGCTTAAGCGATTCATAGTTTGTGTTTCAAAGGTTGCCAGTACGAATCTCGAAGATCGCCGAGGTCGACCGATTCAGCACTAGGGTGTAAATGCACCAACATAAAGTGTGCGGATAATAGTTTGATCTCAAACCATAGTATATTTTCTCACCTTTGTTGACAAGCAACATACCAACAGAGATATAACCGATACTGTAGCAAATGCCCTTATTTCCTATTTGTCACAAAAACATCCAGCTTAAAACGGGGAATTTGTGTGAACAGTGAGGACTGTGAATTTCAATAAATTATGTGTTTATTACAGATGAACACCACGTGAAATCAGTCGATGAAATACCCGACTCGAAAATGGGTAGCTTGCTGGCCTTTTGCCCTAAGAGTCCCGAGTTCGATTTCGGCTTGGTCGGGGATCTTAACCTTGAGTTGTTAATTCGTCTAGCGCGGGGACTGGATGTCATGCCTTCTTCAGTATTAGAATTAATTATAGGAAGGGCCCGATCTTCACAGACACTCAGGTCTTCTATCGGTGTCAATTTGAAAAACCTGCATCCGGCCTCTCCGGAGGCCATACTCCATTAACAAACTCAATAAAATAATGCAACGATACAATGTCTAGGAACATAAAGTTTATTTGTGAAACGAGATATGGCATACTGTGAATAAGGAAGCTGTTAAATTCATTGGCATATTTCATATAGGCCTAGGCCTACATGTTATGATCACCGAATAGTTTCAGAGGAACGAAAGTGGGCTGACAGGCAACGGAACATCACTTGATCCGTCTTCAAATAGATGCGAAGTTCCGAAGAGTAAACAGAGGCGAGTAATGTTTATTGGCGTTGAACAGTAAACGTCCACCTCTGTGGTGTAGTGTTTAGTGTGATTGGCTGCCCGCGTTCGATTACTGGCTCTGCCACAAAATTTCAAAAGTGGTACGAGGACTAGAAAGGAGTCCATTCAGCCTCGGGAGGTCAAATTAGTATACGGGTTTTGATTCCCATGTCAGCCATCCTGGAAGTGGTTTCCCGTCGTTTCCCACTTCTTTTCCAGGCAAATGCCGGGATGGTACCTAACTTAAGGCCAGATTCCTTCACTCTTCCTTGCCTATCATTCCCAATCTTCACATCCCCCACAAGGCCCTTGTTCAGAACAGCAGATGGGGCCCACCTGGGCGAGGAACTGGTCCTTCTCTCCATTTGTATCCCCTACCAAGTGTCTCAAGCTCCAGAACACTGCGTTTGAGGCGATAGTGCTGGGATCCCTCACTGAGTCCGTGTGATAAAACAACCCGGGAGGATAAATGGATTAAAGGAAATGATAATAAACAACACACAGTTGTAATTGACAAAGTCGATCTCAAAGTAAAACAAAATAAAATAAATAAAATAATATAATGTGCATAACAAACAGTGGATGTTAAACCAGCCCTCAGATCAGGCAAAAATAACTGAACTGGCCGGGAAACGAACCCGATGATCTTAGCTAAGAGACAGGTAAGCTACCTCTACTCCGCCTGGGCGGATGAAATAGCCAAGTCACGTGGCTTTTCCAAGCCGTCACCCACCTAAGTACTGACCTTGTCCAGGGCTGCTTAACTGCGGTGATAGGACGAGAATCGGTTTATTCACTTTGTATGCCCGTCGATATGAAATGTTTGCAACTTCAGGTAAAGCAAATACGTGCATACACCCATATGGCAACAATTTAAACAATTGTAAGTATCACCTTTTAACAATTACTTGCATGTAACTTCTTGTTTTCAGCCATTAATTGTTCAGTGTGAAACATTGCTACGGATGAGAACAACCGGCAAGACTGACAAGCGCAAATAATATGTTTAAAACAGAAAACTGAAACGAATGCGGTAAAATCACTCACTTTGGTTCCCAATTAATTAGTAGGCCTATACTTTTCCCTCACAATAATAAGATGGTTTACCAACTTCTAACGTTCTTCGTGTCTTTCATCTTATTATTTACCAGTTCCATCATCACCGTCTTTGATTTGTACCTGGATTTTTCTTTTCGAGTCTGATCTTGTTCTATATTGCAAGTGTTACAGATATCGTATCCAACACCGTAGGGAGAAAACGTTGGTAGATCATCTAACTTCTTTCCATTGACTGGAACTCGTCCTGTTGAGGAAACTGTCATGGTTGGTAAAGGTGGAATCGCACTGTCGTTAGCTGCCAAACAATAACAATAAATACGACCTGAGTCTGCTACCCGCAGTGAAAGAGAGAGAACAAATAGTTAATGGGACGTAAAATCAATGATATTATTATTTTGTTCCCCTAAAAGGTGTAACTATAATCCTTATCCCGATCTCTATATTGTAAAATATTTCGCCGACAGCTGTAATGTGGTTACTAAACCTTTTCTTAATGTGCGTAATTTCTGGTATTCAACATTAAGTTGAAAATAATAGTACAATTGTCTAGATTTATTCATTATTCATTAAAATAAATTTGTGTAGTACACTGACTGACAGAGCAAATGCAACATCAAGAAGGAGTGGTTCGAAAGGGATGAAAGTTGGGGAAAAAACAGAGTCGGCACGGACGAATAATTGATGTTTATTTCAAACCGATATGCAGGTTACACAATGCGCACGGCATCGACTCAGTAGGATGTAGGACCACCGCGAGCGGCGATGCACGCAGAAACACGTCGAGGTACAGAGTCAATAAGAGTGCGGATGGTGTCCTGAGGGATGGTTCTCCATTCTCTGTCAACCATTGGCCACAGTTGGTCGTCCGTACGAGGCTGGGGCAGAGTTTGCAAACGGCGTCCAATGAGATCCCACACGTGTTCGATTGGTGAGAGATCCGGAGAGTACGCTGGCCACGGAAGCATCTGTACACCTCGTAGAGCCTGTTGGGAGATGCGAGCAGTGTGTGGGCGGGCATTATCCTGCTGAAACAGAGCATTGGGCAGCCCCTGAAGGTACGCGAGTGCCACCGGCCGCAGCACATGCTGCACGTAGCGGTGGGCATTTAACGTACCTTGAATACGCACTAGAGGTGACGTGGAATCATACGCAATAGCGCCCCAAACCATGATGCCGCGTTGTCTAGCGGTAGGGCGCTCCACAGTTACTGCCGGATTTGACCTTTCTCCACGCCGACGCCACACTAGTCTGCGGTGACTATCACTGACAGAACAGAAGCGTGACTCATCGGAGAACACGACGTTCCGCCATTCCCTCATCCAAGTCGCTCTAGCCCGGCACCATGCCAGGCGTGCACGTCTATGCTGTGGAGTCAATGGTAGTCTTCTGAGCGGACGCCGGGAGTGCAGGCCTCCTTCAACCAATCGACGGGAAATTGTTCTGGTCGATATTGGAACAGCCAGGGTGTCTTGCACATGCTGAAGAATGGCGGTTGACGTGGCGTGCAGGGCTGCCACCGCTTGGCGGCGGATGCGCCGATCCTCGCGTGCTGACGTCACTCGGGCTGCGCCTGGACCCCTCGCACGTGCCACATGTCCCTGCGTCAACCATCTTCGCCACAGGCGCTGCACCGTGGACACATCCCTATGGGTATCGGCTGCGATTTGACGAAGCGACCAACCTGCCCTTCTCAGCCCGATCACCATACCCCTCGTAAAGTCGTCTGTCTGCTGGAAATGCCTCCGTTGACGGCGGCCTGGCATTCTTAGCTTTACACGTGTCCTGTGGCACACGACAACACGTTCTACAATGACTGTCGGCTGAGAAATCACGGTACGAAGTGGGCCATTCGCCAACGCCGTGTCCCATTTATCGTTCGCTACGTGCGCAGCACAGCGGCGCATTTCACATCATGAGCACACCTCAGTGACGTCAGTCTACCCTGCAATTGGCATAAAGTTCTGACCACTCCTTCTTGGTGTTGCATGTGCTCTGTCAGTCAGTGTATATTATATATTTTATGTACAGTAAGACTGTATACTAGGGTAGCAATTTATTAATAATAATAATAATAATAATAATAGTAGTAGTAGTAGTATTGGCTTTACCGGGCGAGTTGGCTGTGCGCGTAGAGGCGCGCGGCTGTGAGCTTACATCCGGGAGATAGTAGGTTCGAATCCCACTATCGGCAGCCCTGAAGATGGTTTTCCGTGGTTTCCCATTTTCACACCAGGCAAATGCTGGGGCTGTACCTTAATTAAGGCCACTGCCGCTTCCTTCCAACTCCTAGGCCTTTCCTATCCCATCGTCGCCATAAGACCTATCTGTGTCGGTGCGACGTAAAGCCCCTAGCAAAAACAAAAGTATTGGCTTTACGTCCCAGTAACTACTTTTACGATTTTCGGAGAAGGTAATAATTTGTTTCAGTTTTTTTTTTCATGAATTTATTGGATAGGCTGGTTAAGTGACACATATCTCCTTTTAACAATGACTCATTGTTTTTTAATGGCAAGAGGAGAGAAAGAGCAGAGAAGTGAACACTAGAAATTTGAGCTAGTGATACTAGATTAAGCCTGTGGAGAGCTTCATGGTACTTTGAAAGTAAGATGGAAAATAATAAGTGAATATTGGCATTATAAGTGAAATTGTGTGTAATTACGACGGAATCAGACTTCTGAGCCACATGATGAAGGTCTTCAAACGCATTCGCGACAAATGAATTCTTAAAGGACGTCAATGTGAAAGAAAAGCAAATTTTTTGTGAAAATTTGTGACAGCTGCTTTTTCATGCTTCCTTAGACCTCGACAAGGCCTAATATTACGTACCACATAAACTCATTTTGTCCAATTGTGCCTTTTTTCTTAGATGCAGCTGCTTCATGAAGTGCTAGAACCTTTCACTTAACGGTAAGCGTCCACCTTGCCTAGGTCTTATTTTAACTTCTGTCCATCCTTGTGATGGACACTGTTGTCGACTTTCCACTTCATCTTATACCAGTTTTTCGATTGATTTCTTTGTATTATGTGGACTTACCATCTAGTATATTTTTTTGCTAGTGGCTTTACGTCGCACCGACACAGATGGGTCTTATGGCGACGTTGGGATAGGAAAAGCCTAGGAGTTGGAAGGAAGCTGCCGTGACCTTAATTAAGGTACAGCCCCAGCATTTGCCTGGTGTGAAAATGGGAAACCACGGAAAACTATCTTTAAGGCTGCCGACAGTGGGATTCGAACTCACTATCTCCCGGATGCGAGCTCACAGCCGCGTGCCCCTAACGGCACGGTCAACTCGCCCGGTCCATCTAGTCTTAAAGCAGGTGTTTTCGCGCTAATTTTTTAACGTCGCTCTAACACATCGAAGGTTTTTGGAGACGCAAGGATTAGAAAAGGATAGGATTGCGAAAGTTAGCGGCCGTGGCCTTAATTAAGATTCAGCCTCCAGCATTTGCCTGGTGTAAAAATGTTTAACCGCGAAAAGAACATTTTCAGGGATTCCGATGGTGGGATTCGAACCCACCATCTCCCGAATCTAAGTTCACAGTCACGTGACCCTAACCGCACGGTCAACTTGCTCGGTAGCAGCTTTCTTATTGTTTTCTGTGTATTATTATATCGACTTCCCGGCTCATTTTTTTACTGGCTTTGCGATAGTTTTCTGTGTATTACATCGATTTCTCGCCTCAATTTATGCCAGCTTTTCTATTATTTCTGATATATTACATTGATTTCCCACTTCATCTTAATCAAATTGTGGATTATTTTCAGCCTATTTCATTGACTTTGAGCCTAATCTCAAAGAAGCCCTTCGATTGTCTTCTTTCTCATTACTGGCATATACAGTGACCACCCAACAAGGGTACACGGCAAACTTGAGCGAGGTGTGTAAAGTAGCTGACGAGAAGGACTGGCTGCATTCCCGCACTCAAGGGACGATCAAACATACATTCCTAGAGTACGGTACGATGAGGTTCATTTTCTTTTATACATATGCATAGGAAAACGAACACAGCGAAAAGTGTTCTGATGGACTGTATATCCATATATGGCTGAGGCGTGACCAATATTAAGCAAAAAATAAATGTGGATAGGAACAGCATTTTGACATACGGAGTTTTGTTTCTTCAACGACAATATGCGAGCCAGACTTTAGGTTAGTCCACGTAAATCGTCCAGCCGCTTAGCACAGGAGAGTGGTATCTCGCCCAGCATAGTGTTAAGAGTGCTTACCATTCTAAATATTTCTCCCTATTACTTTAGGAGACAAGTTAAATGTTGCAGATCCAAATTCTGCGAGTGGGTGCTACAATCCACGCATGAGGGAGAAAGCTCCTTCGCTTTTGATCATGTCTGACGAAGCTTAATTTCACCTCAGGGGTACACTGATTCTCAGAATAGACTACTCGACGCTGGGACAATGAAAGTTCCCGCGTGATATATGAGGCTTCTATTCATGACACAATAGTGGGTTTTAGGTGTGCAGAAGACAAAGGAAGTTTGGGCCCAAATTTTTTATGAACCAGAGAACTTTGAGTGATACCTGAGGAGTATTTTTCATCCCTTCTTTAACATGTTGACTGAGGAAGCTAGACGGTGGTACGGCTTACAAGCATGTAATTCGTATACGGCTGCGATTGGAAATGCCTTTGCTGATTGGATAATTAGTAGGAGATTGTGGCCAGCTCGTTCTCCAGATCACTGGGGAAATTTTAGACGAAAAGTTTGTCGAAACATACCGCTTACAGCTGAGGCCCTGGAAAAAGAAAGTTATAAGTGAAATAATAGAAGACGAATTACGGTGCGTGTCACAGAATTTCCTTCGAAGATGCCAGGTTTGCATAAACGGAAAGGAAATCATTTTCTTCAGGTGCTATGACATTAAATTAAAAAAAGGAAAGTCATTGCTTGGTTCTCATTTCTATCCCTTTAAAAAAATTGATAATGCGACTGTTTCACAATTCCTGCTTGTTGAAGAGAACACCGGCTATATCTAGTGGGAAGGACCAGAGAGTGGGGGAATACAGTCTGTTCTTCCCGTCAGCTCGCTATGCGAACCTCCCTTCAGTTTGCCGTAAGTCAGGGCCTCTGAAATGCCAAAAATCGCACGCGCGCAAACAGCGGTGCAGAGTTCCTGTGCACAGTGCATCGGTCCCACTCGGCTCGGACCAACGCTTCGTCTCTGGGCTTCTCGGCTAAGCTCGGCTCAACTCGGCTCGGATTTGGAGCGCTACGGAGCAAGTGAGGAAGAGGAAGACAGTGGGAGAGAGCGAGACAGGCGTGGGGAAAGAGAGAGACAGCGCGTATAGATCCAAATCGAGAGGTGGGGGTCTGCACTCTGGTCAACCAAGCGAAGTCGCTTTTGCACCGTGCACAGTGCATGCACCCTGAGAGGCCCTGCCCTAAACACTTGTTTGTTGATCATTGTTCATTTTATATATTTTGTGTTAATATTTGTTAGTCCCTCACAATCTTCTGGAACTTTCATGTTCCATTTTCTATTTGATATAACTTACTAATGAAAATACTACTATTTATTATTTGCTAATCGGCCAACTAGGGACAACGTTAAGGTTCATTATACATTCTGTCTTTTACTCAGTTTTCGATTGATTCACTAGGTTTACATTAGCTCGCTGAGTCGAGCACCAATTGTCCACTTCACATCCCGGAAAGTCCCAAAATTCACGATGCTTGTTATGAAAAGGTTTTGTTCGTAGGCTCATTTCTTCGAGGTATTTATTGACGTTAACGTACCAGGGAATTGTTGTTTCTGGTTTGGAGTGAAAATAGTTAAAAATTCATTTTGTCCATTGAGAGCCATCCACCCGTCATAGGTGACCGTGCGTTGGCAGTAACTCCGCCTCCAGTAACTACTGGGCGGATTGAGTAGTTCAGTAGTTGTTGTTAACGGTCCGAAGCCTGGATTAAGAAGGAAAGTTGCCATTAGGCCGTAAAACAGATGCCTCAATAACAACCAAGGCCTTCCATGGCTAACAATCCTGGTTGTATTTGGAGTGAGCAATTGCTCCAAACCAAACTGAAGCATGATGGCACAACGGAAACAAACTATTGCCCTAGGTGGTAACTCATTGCAGGAATCCACCGTTATTGACAAGCAGCGCACGCATCCCAATCGGATTCTGGGGGTGGGGGGATGCGACGTCATGCTGAAGACGAGTCGGGGCGTCTTGGAAACCCCCAAACAGTTAAGAATTATTGTTATTATTATTTTATCAACTTCGCGTAAAGATGTGATTTTTTGACACGTCAAAAGGCAGGTAAGCGAATACATGATTGTTACTCTAGATAACATTGGAAAATTACCTTCTATATGAACCTCGTTAAAGAGTTAAACTGAGATTATCTATCACTTGTAAATAAACTGAAAATACATAACATAATTTATGTAATTGATTGTCATACGGGATATTGTGTTTGATGAAACCCACCGTAACTTCATATGGCTTTTAAGCCTACGTATCACCTAGTATCGGTGAGGTTGTAGTTATGGATCTCTATGAAATGGATCGCTGGTGGCACAGCAATGTACTCGCTAGATTGACTGGTGCTATGGCGGAAAATGCGACTGTAATAAGTAAATAATTAACTACAGATGATATCATATTATGATAAAGCCTAGTTTGTGCAGGACTGCAAACAAATTGATGGAAACAGAAAGCTGTGAAACAATTATATAATCTGTCTTTACCAGTGGCGTATGCTGGGATCATGACTTTGGCTACAGGTAGACTTACCCCTTTTCGATGGTTGGTTTAGCGAACGACAAACTTTCAGCGTTTTGAGCTGCAGCCAATAGCGAACGGAGAAGCCTGCTGTGTCGTCAAGGCTGCTTTTTTAATACTTCCTTTTTTAAATTTATTGATGTTTTTCTTATCTTTATCATTCTTTCCTTGTTTTCCTTTTTCATTACTTTTAAGGACGACATACACACCCAGTCGCCGAACCAGTGGAAATATACCAATTAAGGTTATTAAAATCCCCGATCCTGCCGGGAATCGAACCCGAGCCCCCTTGAACCAAAGGCCAGTACGCTAACCATTTAACCATAGAGCCGGACAACTTCACAAGCTACTGCCCTGGCCCCTGCTACTGTCAATACTCAACACGTGATCAGTGGAGAAGGTAGCCTAAGGTTTATTCTAATTAAAATCCTTAGCAAATTAAAGACCGGCTTTGTGGCTAAATGGATACAATGCTTGCCTGTGGTCCGAAGGCTCCGGTTCAGTTCTCAAAATTAACCTTCTAGTACTTTTAATTCCTCTCGCTCGGGGACTGGTGTTTATGACGTCTTCTCATTTCATTTCATTCTCATTAGGTCACCACCAAGCCTATATAGATGCCGTGCACCATTATTATTATTATTATTATTATTATTATTATTATTATTATTATTATTAAATAAACATTTTGAATTTTACAGCATTGCCAGCGGTCGTACCCATCGTTGACTGGTGTATTAGCTTCCTCGGGAGATCAGTGGTCGTGTCTGGCCCATGATCACAGGTTCGATTCCAACCAACAAAAGAGATCACTAAACCTGAAAGAAGCACTTTATTTTAGCAGATCTACCATTACCTATAAAGAGAAAACTGTAACAGCAGTTCTGCAGTGTCCTCCTAGAAGGATGCTGAAGTAAACCGGAGTGAAATAACAGCACTCTTATCTATATAATTCAGTCAGAAGTATGAGATGAGGAAGTAGGCCTATATACGATGAGTAACGCATGGTTGTTCGTTAGCAGTGGCTATCTGACGGACCTATCCCCCCGGTTCCCGCACCTTTCGAACATACAGCAGGAAGCCGAGCTAGGTGGGTGAGGGGAGAGGCACGCAGCGCCTGGGCTGCAAGATCAGTCTCCGATGCCTTGCTCTCAGAAATACGGGCGACATTTTTTCTCATTTCTTTCAAGTTTTGTAATTGAAACAATGTGTCAGATACTTACATTAACATGCGCTTTAGATTTACATCGTTCTCATATAAGGTTTGGGCTTCACCAATAGCCTTGATAGCCCTCAGTACACGCCACTGATCTTTACCTACCAAGAATCACCATTAAGATACAACATACTGATCATTTCAGAAGTAAAATATTGTGTCAAGAGCATGAGTTTAATAGTAATAATAATACTGCACCTTACCTGAAAATTCTCCCAATATTTTTGTTTTGAATAATGGTGAATAATTATAACGGGGCGTTGAAAGAGATATTGTTATCAGTTTTTCGTCATATCATATTTTCTCGGAAATAAGGACATCAGTTTTTCGTACCTATTAATCGATTTCGGAGGCATTTCGGATAACCCAGGTTAGGGGAAACCCAAATTCGTATGGCGACAATAGGGTAGGAATGGGCTAGAAGTAGGGAGGAAGCGACTGTGGCCTTAATAAAGGTACAGACTGAAGTAAAAATGGGAAAACATGGGAAACAATCTTCAGGGCTCCCGAATTTAAACTGACAGCTACATGAAGCAAACGGCGTAGTCACTAACTAGGTGAAATGGAATGCCGTGTGGCCTCCGGAGAGGCCTGGTGCAGGTCTTTCGATTTGACGCCCGTAGTCGACCTGTGCGTCGTGATGAGGATGAAATGATGAAGACGGCACATACACCAGGTCCCTGTACCAGGGGAATTAACTAATTATGGTTACAATTCCCGACCCTACCGGGAATCGATCTCGGTACCCCTGTGACCAAAGGCCAGCTTGCTAACAATTTAGCCATGGAGCCAGACACTAACTAGTTAATAACGCCTTTTAGGTTAACATTATGAGAGCCATAATAATATTTAGGTTTCATACATAATAATTTTTAATATCTGCTTTATTTTGGAAAATGACACCAACATAGATTATTATTCACCTGGCGAGTTGGCCGTGCGGTTAGGGGCGCGCGGCTGTGAGCTTGCATCCGGGAGGTAGTGGGTTCTAATCCCACAGTCGGCAGCCCTGAAGATGGTTTTCCGTGGTTTCCCATTTTCACACCAGGTAAATGCAGGGGCTGTACCTTAATTAAGGCCACGGCCGCTTCCTCCCAACTCCTATGCCTTTCCTACCCCTTGGTCGCCATAAGACCAATCTGTGTCAGTGCTACGTAAAGCCACTAGCAAAAAAAGAAGATAATTTTTCTCCGATAAGTTTAATTCTTTCATAGTGTAATTATTATTAGTATTAATAATTTCGTGTGGCTATTTGTAACCTGATGAAGTCCTTATAATGCAGACCCTCCGATGAGGGTGGGCAGCCTCTGCCGTGAGTAGGAAACTACGAGTGATTGTGGTGGATGATAATGTTACGTGTGGTGTAAGAGTTGTAGATATGTTAGGGACAGCACGAACATCCAATCCTGGAACCAAGGGAATTAACCATTGCAGGATAAAATCTCCGACCCGGCCGGAAATCGAACCCGAGGCCCTCTGAACCGAAAAACACTACGCTGACCATTCAGTCAAGGAGCCGGGCATTATTATTAATAATAACTACAGACGTATGGCCTCAGCTACTATGTACAGATGTTTTGATTTGAAGCCAATTAGGCGACCTACGTGTCAATTTCAACGTTCCATTTTACTCTACCAGATTGCGGAGGAACTGAAACACTCTCAGACAACCTATTGCTGAGATTTTAATTAGTTTTGTCGAGTAAACATCAAATGTGTCACCAGATATTCTAATATCCCGACATCGTACGACATGGAGTGCCGAATTTACTATTTTTTCCACCCTTCAGAATTTTCGACTACCACGATAAATTTGAGTTCACTGATCCTCAGACAAAACTTGTAGATTTGTTTAAGTTCATACTCTTGTGGAAATATCCCATATTTATAACATAAACCTTCATACAGTTTATCATGTCGTAAATATACAGTCATTTGAAACGGGTAATGTAAATAGAATTAGGACAAGTTTACAGGTCACAGAATGGATAATTGCCTTATTTTGTTGACTCCTAGTGGACGACGTTGCTGGTAAACAAAGCGTCTCTAGTTTCTGTTGTCGGGAGTAAACAAGGTGGTGCCAAGCAAGGAGGGGACAGAAATCTTCCTCTCAACACAGTCACATGACTTCAAGGTTGATGAAGCGCTTAAGAAGTGATTTTCCATGCTCTCATTGTGATTCATTCAGTGTGCTGTTGGACCCCCAGGCTGCAACAACTGCTTAATGAGAGCGTAAGTGTTGTAGCTTCTTAATGAAGAAACTCTTCTTCTATCTTATTAGAATGTTTTATGTATAGGTTTCATTCAGTTAGTAACTGAGAAGGAATGGGATATATCTCCAAGAGTTAAAGTATTTTAAAGACCGTTAAACCTTAAAATATTCTCTTGTGATAATACATGCGTCATAATCATAAGTGATAATTTTAAACTTCCCTGTTGTAAAGAAGAATACTTACGTATCAGCCTGCACTGTAAGATATTTCGTTCTTACTTCGTTCTTGCTCTTAGTGTATCTTTAAATGGTCTTAGGGTTAGTACAGTCATATCATCGCTGCTGTGCCAAAACCATGAATGTAACAAAGCTCTTTTATTCCATTATTTCCCTTAGACTGGTCTCGTTTCCCAGCCACGTATTGATATACAGTCAGTCCATCAGAACAATTTTCGTTGAATTTATTTTCCTATGCGGGTGTGTAATGGAAAATGAACCTTAAATACATCATACTCTAGGAGTGGGTAAATATATCATGCAAACATACATTCCTACAGTAGGGTAGGTAAGGTTCATTTTCCATTACACACGCGCGTAGGAAAATGAACTCACAAAAAATTGTTCTGATGGACAGCATATCAAAATGTGGCTGAGAGGCGTGACCAGTCTTAAGGGAAATAATGGACAGGAGGAGCATTGTCACATTCGTGGTTTTGGCAGAGGAGTGACGATATCCCACCCGCTTGAATAGGGTTCGATTCCTGGCTCTGATACAATTCACTCTAGTCTGAAGTACTGATATATTTGAAATAAATCAGAAAAGTAGTTTAAAATCTTTGTCGTAGCCATGAAGACTTAACTGTGACTGATACTGCTCGACTTATTTGTGTTAGGTCCCTTTCTTTCATCTTAACCGTTCTTCCTCAATCGAACAAATTTTGTTATTTAGAAAATCCACAATATTGTATTTCCGAAGTCCATAGGGCCGTTTACGTCCATCCTCTTCACACCTTTCCTTTTCTTTTGATGATGCCTTCATTCGCACAGGAATCGAATCGTTTACACTTTCTCAAGTGAAAACGAGAATACTACT
The DNA here is from genome assembly GCF_040414725.1 of Anabrus simplex. Taxonomy (NCBI): domain Eukaryota; kingdom Metazoa; phylum Arthropoda; class Insecta; order Orthoptera; family Tettigoniidae; genus Anabrus; species Anabrus simplex. Next base: position 1,233,012,622 of record NC_090265.1, read on the forward strand.
TCCAGTATTTTCACCACTATCGATAACCTCGACCATTTTAGATATAGTTTCTACTGGTTTTTCTACTTTGATTTCAGGGAACAATCGGGAGTCTCCCTGAAATTTAGGCGATTTCCGCTTCCTTACGAATCCTATTCCCCAAGACGAGTTATCGGACAGATTTTACAAACACTCAGTTTTGCGACGTATAGACTAGGAAGTTGAAATCTCACTACACTATTTCTGTTAGTTATACCTCGCAACGCCACTAGAAAGGAAGCGACCGTGGCCTTGATTCAGGAACAGCCCCAGAAAATATGAAAATGTGAAACCACGGAAAACCATCTTCAGGATTGCCAGCAGTGGGCTTTGATCCCACAATGTCCAGAATACAAGCTCACAGCTACGCGACACAAACCGCGTAGTCAACTCGCTTGGTAACACCAGCAGTCTACATAAAGCAGAATCCCGCGGATTTGGAGTACCTTACGTCTTGTGATGTTATTGGAATTACAGTTCGCCTGTCTTTTTAGCCATCCAGTTATAACAAGCCTATGATAAGGCTCAGGGTTGCATTGCAAGGAGTTCAAATTCCGGTGGTATCAGCGGCTATCATGATGGTGACCTTTGTACCGGATATGCGTTCTATTCCATCGCCCAGAGGAACACAAGGATTAGAAAAATGTCGTATGGCCTCAGGTACCATGCTGCAGACAGTTGGTATTGAAGTCTTCTAAGCTGCCTGCATGTCAACTTTGACGTACCATTTTGACATAAATATATCTTATGGCCGAGGATTGGAGGCTGAGACGTGATGTATTGAGAGACGACCTTGACTGAGAAACATACAGAAGGCTCTTTTATCAAAGAGGCCTTATCTCATCATATTCTAGAGAAAACATTTCATTTGTGATGTTGCATTGGCCCTGAGTAAGTCTCCCCCTTTTGATGCAGTGAAGCTTACAGTTGTCAGATTCAGATACCATACAGACGTCTCTCGAAAACGTTCGCTAGATGCAAGTAAGTAAATTGCTCTCTATTTAGCTTCATTTATTGAAAGACATTTTTCTGATCATTTCATTTTTCCAAATTGAAACTCAAGCCATTATTTTACCAGACAGCTGTGAAACCGGAGCTCAGTTGGGCGATCTATGGCTGAGTTTTAAATAATTTTGTCGGGTAAATACCGAATGTGTCAGCGGACATCTTTCACCTGTGGACACCATAAGACATGAAGTAAAAATTGGACTTTTTCCACCCTTCAAGTATTCCACTATCAGTGGCGGGTTTGAATCTACGATCTTAATAATATTATTTGCACTAAATTCCACTAACTACTTTTACGGTTTTCGGAAGCGCCGAGGTGCCAGAATTTGGTCCCTCGGGAGTTCTGTTACCTTTCAGTAAATCTACCGATACGAGGCTGACTTATTTAAGTACCTTCAAATACCACCGGACTGAGCCAGAATCGAACCTGCCAAGTTGGGGTCAGAAAGCCGGCGCTTCAACCGTCTGAGCCACTCAGCCGGGCAATCCACGAACTTGAGGTCCGGTCACGAAACTCTACCAGTGATCCACACAGGGTTCCAACGTAAGGGGTGTATCTTGTTTAAAGTCTCTAACAATTACAGTTAAATCGCACAGAGTTCGTGTGACCTCTTTGATAATGATCTTATTATCTATGTGCGTGGGACTGATTACTCACTTTGCTCGTTGGGTAGTTGAATTCCCGTCCAGCGCTTAGGAATTGCGGGAATGAATATCAACACAGTCAATTGGTGTGAGTGCTGGAGTGAGGGTCTGTGCCAGTATACTTGGCGTTCTGTCGCACAATTTCCCAACTGTAATTATTTCGATAAATCAATAATGTTATTTGCTTTACGTCCCTTACTACTTTTACGGTTTTTAGAGACTCTGGGGTGCCGGAATTTAGTCCCGCAGGAGTTATTTTACGTGCCAGTGAATCTACCGCCACGAGGCTGACGTATTTGAGCACCTTCAAATACCACCGGACTGAGCAAGGATAGAACCTGCCAAGTTGGGTTCAGAAGGCTACTCAGCCCCGCAATATATCCAAGAGTGCCTTTTACTCACCTCTTACGACAGACAGGGCATATCGTGCAGTATGCATTCTACCGCCATAGTTTCTACTGGAGGAGACATTAGAATGAATCTTCTAAAATCGACTCTCCTTATTAACCTTTCATACCAGCTCAAATTCGTGGACAATCCAGAGCGAGACGGATATGGGTTATTCAGATAGGTACAAATACATCCTCGACGAAAAAGTTACATACATTGACCAGTGTTCGACGTCTGAGCCTCGTGTTAAAAAGTAACGAACTGAGCTCGATAGCTGCAGTCGCTTATGTGCGGCCAGTATCCAGTAATCGGGAGATAGTGGGTTCGAGCCCCACTGTCGGCAGCCCTGAAGAGGGTTTTCCGTGGTTTCCCATTTTCACACCAGGCAAATGCCGGGGCTGTACCTTAATTGAGGCCACGGCCGCTTCCTTCCACTTCCTAGCCCTTTCCTATGCCATCGTCGCCATAAGACATATCTGAGTCGGTGCGACGTAAAGCAAAATAGCAAAATGAAAAAAAAAATGAAGAAAAGGTAACGATGACATCACTGTAATATCATAAGTGCAGCAATAATTAGTCCAAGAGTCATCGTAAAAGGCTAGAAACAGTTCGTAGAATCAAGTCGTTCACCTTGAAACTGTCCATTAACACACAACACACCACGTTATTGACTAAACGCAGTGGTATTAAATTATGATATTGCTTCGCAGTAGAAACATTACGGCCATCAGTCTCTTGGAATAATCAAAGTTCCAGGACAAATGCTGTAAAACATAAAATATTCTGCTTCGTATGGTCCTTGTTCCTTTCAAACTAGTTCAGTCCGCTACCGACATACTATGTTCTGGAGGGTTTTGGAAACAGGATAAAAAGTTGCTTTTCTCAAGATTTTCACGTCTTCATGTATGTTGGGTATTCATCCCAAAGGCTAGTTTGATCCTCCACAGCTTCGGCAACAGCTCATAGATAGCCTAGATGTCACTAAAGAGGCACAGTAGGAAAATGCGGAGTGAGGTAGTTTCAGATTGCTTTCCTCACTGAGCCAGAAGTTGCCATTACGTATCAGTCTGTAAAGCCCACTTAAACGCATGGACCATGCGATATTTTCGCACCATCCATAACAGGGACTTGCTGCATAAGGAGTGGTATTACTAGCATCACTCACACCTCGGTCACTTTCATATTATCAAAGCCAAGGATGAGACTGAGATAGGTCAATAAAAGTAACATATTTATTCTAGCCCATACCAGAAGACACAGTGCACTGTAAACACTACATCGCTACACTCGTTAGCAAATGCATATTTTCACGCCTTGTGTCATAGTTTTATAGATATCTGTTATTTCCTTGTGCTACCTGTCCTTTATTGTTGTCTCCAGCGTTCTTCCCTTTTAATAGTGCCATTTTCATCCAACACAGGAAATTATTTTGAATGTCCAGGAAAATTCTCAACAGGATATATTCACTGCGTATTTTAGTTTACTATTATATCATGCTTTTTTTTCAATCGGTCAGCATGTGATAAGTTTTCAGATATATTGAGCATGTGATCAATTATTAAAAAAATGTAAAATCACTCGCTCCGTAGAAGTAAAGCCATGGATATTGTTTAGGGCTCTAATAAGACACTGACATGATAGAACAGAATGTTAGAAAATGAATAAATACATAAATAAATAAATAAATAAATAAATAAATAAATAAATAAATAAATAAATAAATAAATAAATAAATAATACAATATGCTAAAAACCAACAAGAGGAATATGTATGTTAAATGATACGCATTGTACAGTGTACCCGTTTTTCTCCTTTTCCTTAACGGAAGGTTTCAATGTATAATTATAATCTATCTATAGTGAACGGAAGTCGAAGTTTAGCAATGGTTAAGGGCAGGTATAAAAAAGAAAATAGACATTAATTAATGAGGCACTTGCAAATGTCCTAGAAAAGAAACTCGGCACCAAGTCTCTAGAAGACTATACTAATTGTCTACCATTGGCAGTGAACATTCTCTGGACCCATTGTGGATTTAATGCGAGTAATCCAATATGGGCTTGTGTTTAAGGAAATGAAAGGTAATCAGGGGCTACTGGAGTTCCTTTCTTGTTTACGTTTCTCTTCGAAGCATATTGGTATTCAAGATTCTCAGCTTAATAAATTAACATACTCAATGTACTGCGCTCCTCCACTTGTGCCAGTCCAAAATATTTTCGTTTCATAAAAACGACCATAACTAAAACAGCATCGCACTTGAAATATACTTTAAGGGTATCGATTAAAGAAGGAAAGGCTAGTATGAAAGGCGTGAAGTAGAAACATCTAATACTGTCGGAGTTTGTTCGGAAGGAAATCATTGTAAAGTTGAGCGCCGTAGTCATACGTCTGCCAAATATTGACTTACCGTCGATGAGAAACGTCTTTGAAAAAAAAAAAGAAAGAATAAGTTGAATATAATTACTGAATAGGGGCTGCTTAGCTGTGACAGTAAGGGCGTGTTCAGCTCACTCCGAAGGATATGGGTTTGATTCGCTATCATGAAGTGGGAATATTTAGAAACGTGATTTTCACTTCTGGGGGAGACATGGCCCAGAGGTTCACTCAGCCTAAACCAAAAATGAGTTCCAGTTTAATTCCTGGGGGAGTTATAACTGAATCAGCTATTGTTGAAATGGTATATCGTTGTTGTGCCTACAAAAACCGCATTGTGGTCATTTTGTTTGATAAATAGTCACCCGCAGCACATATCTCATCAAGAGCGAGAATTTCTTAACTTTTTTGCACAACCTGAACCTTAAATGACAGAACCTTACCGGCCAAATTTCAAACCTAAAATATTTCACATAGTGGTTTTGCAGACGCGCCGGCCCCGTGGTGTAGGGGTAGCGTGCCTGCCTCTTACCCGGAGGCCCCGGGTTCGATTCCCGGCCAGGTCAGGGATTTTTACCTGGACCTGAGGGCTGGTTCGAGGTCCACTCAGCCTACGTGATTAGAATTGAGGAGCTATCTGACGGTGAGATAGCGGCCCCGGTCTAGAAAGCCAAGAATAACGGCCGAGAGGATTCGTCGTGCTGACCACACGACACATCGTAATCTGCAGGCCTTCGGGCTGAGCAGCGGTCGCTTGGTAGGCCAAGGCCCTTCATGGTCTGTAGTGCCATGGGGTTTGGTTTTGGTTTTGCAGACGCAGCGACGATATGTTACGAAAACAATACTTAGAGATAATCAAAATAAAAACAAAAATAATCTCAGTGGTACTAAGCAGTTCATTTTTAAAAAATATCTTAGACATTCTAACATGCAAAGGAAACATGTTTCGAACTGTTTGTAATTTCAGCAAAAGCATATATCATCACTCCTATAGCAAAATCACAAATGTGACAATGCTATTCCTATCCATTATTTCCCTTAAGACTGGTCACATTTCCCAGCTACATGCTGATATATAGTCCATCAGAACAATTTTCGTTGAATTAATTTTCCTATGCGCGCGTGTAAAGGAAAACGAATCTTAAATACATCAGACTCTAGGCGAGCGTAAATACGTCATGGAAACATATATTCCTACAGTACGGTACAGTAACGTTCATTTTCCTTTACACATCCACATAGGAAAATGAAATCAACGAAATTTGTTCTGTTAGATTGCATATAAATATGTAGCTGACAGGCGTGACCAGTCTTAACGGAAATAATATATAGGAAGAACATTGTCACATTCGCGGTTTTGACATAGGGGCGACGATATGTGCCCATATCACTATGGCAGTCACTTAAACAATAACAATTTCTTGCATTAAACTTTGTATTTTTCTGCTTTTACTCATTTAATGTTGGGCATTATCAGGAATATGAAAAAATGAGAACACCTGGCAAGATTGATAAGCGCAATTAATATTGCTTTATACAGAAAAAATGAAACGAATGAAAAAAGTCTTTTTGCTTTACGTCGCACCGACACAGATGGGTATTATGGCAACGATGGGATAGGAAAGGCATAGAAAGTGGAAGAAAGCGGCCGTGGCCTTAATTAAGATACAGCCCCGGTATTTACCTGGTGTGGAAATGGGAAACCACGGAAAACCATCTTCATGGCTGCCGACAGTAGGGATCGAACCCACTATCTCCCGATTACTGGATCCTGGCCGCACTTAAGCGACTGCAGCTATCGAGCTCGCTGAATGAAAAAAGAAGTCACTCAACTTGGTTCTCAGTCGTTTTAGTATAGCTTTCCCTTACATTAGTAAAATTAAATTTTGGAAGTAAGTTTTACAAAAATCTGACGTTCTTAGTGTCTTTCATACTCTTCTTTACCAGTTTCGTCATCGCCCTCTTTGCTTTGTACCTGGACTTCACTCATACCTGTTTATTACTAACGTTGCAACTTCGAGCAGAAATCGTAAGCAGCAGCTTAAGGAGAAAGGGTTGATAAGTCATGTAACTTCTTACCATTGAGTAGTACTCATCCTGATGTGTAAACTCTCATGGTTGGCAAAGGTGGAACTGCACTGTTGTTAGCTTCTAAACTGACTGTATGTGAGATTAAACCTTTAACAAACTCTTTAACAGTAAATGTGGGCCGAGTCAGATAGTGTGAACGATAGAGAACAGCGGTCATCTTCCGTGCGTTCAGTGGTAGAAGAATCGTACACAACATATCCCTTTTCATTGATGATCCATAGTTTTAAGGTCTAATAAATTATTCTCTTTCTAAGACCTTTTAAAAATGACTGATTCAATTGTGAATATCCTGTTTCCATTAATTAAGAAATAGATTCCTTTTCTATCCCAACCAAAACTGTACTGGACAGGGCGAGTTAGTAGAGAGGTACAGTATATCGTCACTGCGCGAGCGGAACATAGTAGACATTGTAGACATTTGAGAGTGATTTGGCAGCATTTGAACCTAATCTATAGTCGGGTCATTAGCTGGATGCTCAGGTGAAGTCCGGCGGTTCATTTGTTATCGCATGTTGATGAGAAAACTGGCAGGTTATTCTTGGACGAATTATTTTTATTGGCCACACTGCTGTTGGCACCTGAACTATAGCTTATCATAACACTTATAGATAACGCGCTTAATTCAGTATTCGTAACCCAGAGTCCTCAAGTTGGCAATCATACTTCTGTGTTTAAAAAAATCTTATCTCACATCGTGATCGAAATACGTCAATCGTTAGGACTTTCCCCCAACCGAACACTCTTGATCTTGTTTCTGATTTTGTTATACTTACTGCGTTTCTAAATAATAATAATAATAATAATAATAATAATAATAATAATAATAATAATAATAATAATAATAATAATAATAATAATTACATTTTGCTTTACGTCGCACCGGCACAGAGGAAAACGCTAGGAGTGGGAAGGAAGCGACCGTGGCCTTAAAAAAGTACAGTTCCAGCCTGGTGTGAAAATAGGGAAACCACGGAAAACCAAATCCATGGCTGCCGACAGTGGAGGTTCGAACCCACTACCTCCCGAATGTAAGCTGATACCCGCATGACACAAACCGCGCAGTCACTTGCTCGGTAATATTACTATTAATAATAATAATAATAAGAAGAAGAACCGTGGGTTATTAAAGAGCTTGGTTTGGCAATGTAACGCTATTCAGCCAGATGTTTTGGACGTTATGGAGGATCACCTTGACGAAATTCTCAGTTTATGGTCAGGCTTTCGTGACCGGGTTCGCTGCCTCTCACATCAGATAGCTCCTAAGTTGATCTCTAATAATAATAATAATAATAATAATAATAATAATAATAATAATAATAATAATAATAATAATAATAATAATAAAGTCGCTATAGCGTGTGAAACGAGAAAAAATTGACATTTCAAGATTGTTGTAATTTCTTATCTTTCATTCTATTCCCAGTAACAAATTATGCAACCATTAGGTTATTACTATTATTATTATTATTATTATTATTATCATTATTATTATTATTATTATTATTATTGATTGCTTGTGATAACCAATCTCTAATCCCATATATATTCAATATATTCAACACTGCACTTAAATTTTGGAAGTAATTTTTACAAAAATCTGACGTTCTTAGTGTCTTTTATACTCTTCTTTACCAGTTTCATCATCGCCTTCTTCACTTTTAAATTCTCAGTTTATGGTGGCTTTCGTGACCGGGTTCGCTGCCTCTCACATCAATAGTCTTCTCTAGAATTACCAAACGTGGACATATGTGTGTTTTTCTTCACGTAGAATTTTAGTGACTTAGTGCATGCAGCCGATCTCCGTGATCTTAAACCACACTGGTTTTCTTCCAGCTTAATTTTAACCATTGGTCGCATCCTCTTTGCTGTAATGCTTTTGAACATATTACCTGGTACACTGATCAATGAAATACCTTCATAGTTTTTGCAATCATTTCTGTTCCATTGTATACAGATTAGCGTAGTTATTGGTTTAATCTTATCAGACGGTAACCTTACTAAAATTCAAGTCAATAATAATAATAATAATAATAATAATAATAATAATAATAATAATAATAATAATAATAAAAAATTAATTTCATGTGGCTATTTCTAGCCGAGTGCAGCCCTTGTAAGGCAGACTATCCGAAGATAGGGCGGGGGGGGGGGCATCTGCCATGTGTAGGAACTGCGTGTTATTATGGTGGAGAATAGTGTTATGTGTGGTATGTGAGTTGTAGCTTTGTTAGGAACAACACGAACACCCAGCCCCCAGGCCTCTGGAATTAACCAATGAAGGTTAAAATCGACCCGGCCGGGAATCGAACCCGGGACTCTCTGAACCGAAGGTCAGTACGCTGACATTCAGCCAACGTGTCGGATAATAATAATAATAATAATAATAATAATAATAATAATAATAATAATAATAATAATAATAATAATAAATAGATCACCAATTTGGTGAATACCAAGGTGGTTTCAGTAAGGAAAAATCCTACAATGAGCATATATTGAGTTTGAAAAGAGTCATGGTAAATTAGACCTCAAAAGATCTGGAAGTCGTCTTTGTAGATTTCCAGAAAGCTCACGATTCGGTAGACCGTAAAATGTTAATTGGCATCTTGAGTGAATTTGGAGCGAATGACAAAACGACAGAAATTATCATGCGGATCTTAAATCTCACCCGCTGTAAAAGTCCGGCTCCATGGCTAGCGTGGTTAGCGTGCTGGCCTTTGGTCTCAGGGGTCCCGGGTTCGATTCACAACCACCATTGGTTAATTTATCTGGCAAGGGGGCTGGGTGTATGTGTCGTCTTCATCATCATTTCATCCTCATCATGACGCGCAGATCGCCTACGGGAGTCAAATGGAAAGACCTGCACCTGGCGAGCCGAACTTGTCCTCGGACACTCCCGACACTAAAAGCCATACGCCATTTCATTACCCGCTGTAAAGTAAAATTCACGGCTGAAATTTTCAAGGAGTTTGAAATTAAACGGGAGTAAGGCAGGGCTTTAGACTATCTCTTCCATTGCGTGTTGGAGAATATGTGTGCCTAGGAATGGGAAGAAATCGGCCGTGGCCTTAACTAAGGTACAGCCGCAGCATTTGCCTGGTGTGAAAATGGGAAACCACGGAAAACCATCTTTAGGGCTCCCGACAGTGGGGTTCGAACCCACTATCTCCCGATTACTGGATACTGCCGCACTTAAGCGACTGCAGCTATCGAGCTCGGTGGAGAATATCTGTGAATGGAAAAAATAACTTAAAAGAAAGGTTTACTGAACCAAGCATACATTGGAGGTTCAAAGAACGGTGTCACTTTCAACTATCTCGCTTTTGCTGATGATTTAGCTATCCTTTCTAGAAACACAGATACAAATGTAGAACGGATAAATCGTTTGATACAACAAGCAGAAAAGTCTGGAATTAGGATCTCTTTTGAAAGAACCAATTACCTAACTAACATCCACACAACTTCCCACAACTCCCCAACAACTAAAGACAAGGTATGGCAAGATTGAAAGAGCTAACTGCTTGAAATATTTCTGTGAGATTGTGCAGTTGGGGTCAATGAAAGAGAAGCAAACACCAGTAGGCGAGATAGGATGGCCTCAGAGTTTCGCAGGACACACAACCTTTACAACACGGTAATTAAATACGAATGTCTCTATGGAAGTGAATGCCTACGAGTTACTGGAAAGGCTGATCTGAGAGAAAGATCCAAAGATCGGGGCTGGACAATACAGGTTGCGAGGACGAGAAGAACAAATAGCATATCTGAAAACAGAACGACTGGTGGAATCCATCAAGAAGCGACGACTCAAGTTCTAAGGCCACCTATTTGGAATGGATGACAAGTGGTTGACTAAGAAAAGATTACCATACTCGATAGTAGACAAGTGATAAGTGGTTGAGAGAGGTCAGGAAGGATCCGAAAAACGTTGGACTAAATCGTGAAGAAATTGTTAACAGAACCAACTAGCGACACTAAATTAATAACTTATAAGGGCTTTCGTGAAGAAGAACAGCAGAAGAGTGGGTGGACAGCGGAAAGGAGCCCGGCTGGCAGAGAGGGAATGCAACGAGACAGGACTGCAAAGAAGCTTCTAAAAATGTGTAATGTTTGCTTGTTGTGATCTGTAATGACAGTAAACGTCTAGAAAAAAAAGATAAATGGATCAAGTTGACTGCACAGTATTTAAATGTGACATCTTGGCGTCCAGATCTCTCGTGGGACAGAATTCCGACGCCCTGATATCTCTTAAGATCGTTGACAACGAAAGCCATTAATTGATTATTATTATTATTATTATTATTATTATTATTATTATTATTATTATTGTTATTATTGTATTGGTTGCAGTCCACAGTGTCTTAACAGTGCCCAAACGAAGAAGATAGTATATTTAGATATTCAAGTGAATGAGACAATGAGGATTTTATCAGAAACCATTACAGTAAGTGCATACACACCTGCGATGGTTAGGCCTCCCAGTTTTATCAAACATACCACCTTCCCGGCTATGAAGACAGATGGCACTGAAAAAGCTATTTGCTAACAGTTGCGTGGTCATTTAAGACCCCTATGGATCCCTCCCTGAGATAGAATTCCGGCGAAAAGTTTGGTTGCGGATTGACTGGGGGTAATGAATCTGTGTGTGAATTTTGGTGAATATTGGGTAACTCCTCTGGGATTATCCCCGTTAATACCAAGATTTGCATGGCCATTTGAGTATCCGATGAACCCCTTCCTGAGATTAGATCTGGACGAAACGTTTGAACGCACATCTAGTGGGGGTAATGAATTACTGTGTACATTAGGGTGAAGATAAGTACTCCTCTGGGACTTATTGAAAGTACAAAGATCCCCGTTAATGCTAAGAGTTATGTGGCCTTTTGAGGTTCCGCCGGACCCGTTCCTGAGATCGGATCCGGGAAGTATTTTGTTCGCACGTCGAGAGGTTGTAATGAATTACTTCGTGAATTCTGGTGAGTAATTGGTAAATCTTCTAAGACATTAAAGAAACGATGATCTCCGTTAAAACTAAGAGTAGCGTGACATTTTGCGGCCCCGACCAACCCTTCCTAACTTTCGATACGGACGAATCTTTTGTTCGCATATCGAGCTAGGGTAAGGAATCGCTACGTGAATTCTAGTGAATATTGAGTAACTCTCCTGGGATTTATAAAACGAACAACGATCCCAGTTAACGCTAACATTTGTGAGACAATTTGAGGCCCCGACGGACACCTTGCTGAGATCGGATCCAGACGAAACTCTTGTTCGCACTTCGAGTGTGGTTACTGAACAGAGTTTGGTGAATATTGGATAACTCTTCTAGGATTTATTAAAGGAACAACGATCTCCCATTAATCAGTTAATGTTATAGAAAATAAAGCATGGTGCAATGAATGGAACACTTATAATCCCGACAATCTTGGTTTGATCTTGGACACAGAGAATCTATCTGGTTTCAACCTATCTAGGAGGATGTGGAGATCATTAAATTGAGTATTATTGCACGTTATTATTTATAATTCGCTATTCTGCCAAATAGGGACCACAATCAGTTTCCTTATACATCATCATCATCATCTCCAGGTTCGGTTTTTTCCCTCGGACTCAGTGAGGGATCCCACCTCTACCGCCTCAAGGACAGTGTCCCGGAGCTTCAGACTCTTGGTCGGGGGATACAACTGGGGAGGATTACTAGTACCTCGCCCAGGCGGCCTCACCTGCTATGCTGAACAGGGGCCTTGTGGAGGGATGGGAAGATTGGAAGGGATATGCAAGGAAGAGGGAAGGAAGCGGCCGTGGTCTTAAGTTAGGTACCATCCCGGCATTCGCCTGGAGGAGAAGTGGGAAACCACACAAAACCACTTCCAGGATGGCTGAGGTGAGAATCGAGCCCACCTCTACTCAGTTGACCTCCCGAGGCTGAGTGGACCCCGTTCCAGCCCTCGTACCACTTTTCAAATTTCGTGGCAGAGCCGGTAATCGACCCCGGACCTCCGGGGGTGGCAGTTAATCACGCTAACCACTACACCACAGAGGCGGACTTCATTATACATTCTGGCGTTTATTCAATTTTCGTTTGATCCAGTACGTTTTCATTAGTTCGGTGAGTCGAACACCGCCTCCATCCGACCACTTTGCACCAGATAATCATGTCTCACCTTGCAATGTCCCAAAATCCACGATATTTGTCCTAAAAGTTTCTCGTGTGTGCGCGCGTCTTCTGGTTGTAGGCCGTTTCCTTCTTGACGTTAACGTACCAGGGAATTGTTGTTTTTGGTTTAGAGTCAACATTTTTAAAAATGTGTTTAGCCCATAGAGAGTCATCCTTGCGTTGTAGGTGAGTTTGAGCATTGTGTCTGTGATCTTTTCTATCTTAGAGTAGATTTCTTGTCTGGATTTTCTTGTATAGGAGCGCATATTTCTGAGAGAGAGTAATGTATGGGCTTTACGACAGTATTGTAATGACGACTTTTTATTTTTATTTTTAGAAACGCGCCTTTTGTTATATAGTGTACTGTATGTCCCAAGTGGTTTGGAAAGCTACCTTTGCTCTGGTCGCTAAGATCTCGGTATCTAGTCCGTTTGACTGAATGTACTCAACAAGGTATTTAAACTTATAAACATAGTTTATTGTTCTATATTTGGTGTTTAGTTGCGTCCTGTTTCTTTGATGTTTGACATTACTTCCATCTTTTTAAAGGATATCCACAAGACTACTGGTTTTGATACTTCTTTCCGCACATTAAATTTGCGTTATTAGCACGACGTTAAACAACTAGCAAAATAAAAATCGTGCGAGAAAAAGTGCAACCACTAGGATTCATGAGAGTGAGTGTGATTGCTGAGTTACATCCTTACAAGTCCGGCACCGCGGTGTAGGGGCCAAAGCGCCCGCCTGTCACCCGGCGGCTCAGGGTTCCATTCCCGGCCGGGTCAAGGGTTTTTTATTCTGAGTGATTAATATCCCTTGCCTGGGGTCTGGGTGTTTATTTTTTTTCACATTGAACACTTTACACTTCCGCAATTACACTTACACGTAGGTAGCTCTCATATGGTGAAAGTAGTGACAAGAGATATGCAGAGGTCGACGCCACGAACAAATATCATAAAAAAAAAATACATCCTCACTAGCCTCTGAACAACATGGCGGTGTTTCAGATAATGCACGCTGGATTATTATTAAGAAAGAAGTACACCAAAATCACTGTTGTTTTATGCTAAACAAATTACCTCATTGCCGGGCTGAGTAGGTGGATGGTAGAGTACTGGCCTTATGGGTCCAACTTAGCAGGTTACAACCTAGCTCAGTCCGGTGGTATTCGAAGGTGTTCAAAATGCGTTAGCCTCCTGACGGTAGATTTTCTGGCACGTTAAAGAACTCCTGTGGGACAATATTCCGGCACCCTGGCATCTCCAAATACCGTAAAAGTAGTTGATGGGACCTAAAGTCAATAACATTATTGTAATGATCTCATACAGCACAGCGCACGTTAACTAGGGGTACGCCTTAGGCTTTTAGTGGAGTGCGCGAGCACGTTTCAGAGAAAAAATTAATATTGAAATATGGAAATGAATAAGATGGAAGCTATGTATGTATATATGGAGCTACACTTAGCTTGAACGTTTCACCTGGACTACCACAGATTAGAAAACTGTGTCGCACCATACAGATACACCAATACCATTGAAATTTTGATGGATCGCAAAGTCTAAATTCCAGAATTAAAATCGACAATTTTTCATCCTGATTTATCCATTTGGTATTGAGGCTATAATCTAACGTTTCGTGAAACTGTCATAAAGAACAGGGTATCCCGTGTTAATTTATTATCATTGTATTATACTTCATGAAATGAAAATCCAAAGCCTGTTCCTAGTCATTCGTTCGGGTCAGGAATGGAATGAATGAAGCGGCGAGGATAAGAATTATGCCGGCTGCAGAAGCCTATCGCATTCCTCTGGGGCAATGATTGATGAATGATTGCTGAAATGAAATGGTATTGGAGAGTGGTGCTGGAATGAAATACGACAGGGGAAACCAGAGTACCCTGAGAAAAAATCCTGTCCCACTTCCGCTTTTCCAGCACAAATCTGACACGGAGTGACCTGGATTTGAACCACGGAACCCAGCGGTGGGAGGCCGGCGCACTGCCACCTGAGCCACGAAGGCTACGTTGTGTTTTATTTCACACAGACGCTAACTTTCTTGTGATGTATTATACAATGTGTTTAATTTTATAATATCATCTTATTTACGATGTGTATTTAAAAATGCTTGTGCCGCCTCTGTGGTGTAGTGGTTAGCGTGATTAGCTGCCACCCCCGGAGGTCCGGGTTCGATTCCCGGCTCTGCCACGAAATTTGAAAAGTGGTACGAGGGCTGGACTCAGCCTCGGGAGGTCAACTGAGTAGAGGTGGGTTCGATTCCCACCTCAGCCATCCTCGAAGTGGTTTTCCGTGGTTTCCCACTTCACCTCCAGGCGAATGCCGGGACGGTACCTAACTTAAGGCCACGGCCGCTTCCTTCCCTCATCCTTGCCTATCCCTTCCAATCTTCCCATCCCCCTACAAGGCCCCTGTTCACCATAGCAGGTGAGGCCGCCTGGGCGAGGTACTGGTCATACTCCCCAGTTGTATCCCTCGACCAAGAGTCTGAAGCTCCAGGACACTGCCCTTGAGGCGGTAGAGGTGGGATCCCTCGCTGAGTCCGAGGGAAAAGCCGAACCTGGGAGGTAAACAGATGATGATGATGATGATTTAAAAATGCTTTATAATCACGTAAGAATGCCTTAATTATTAGCCAGGTACTCATATTTTAAAACCTATTATTTAGGGATTTTTTATGGAGGTACATTTCACTTTTAGCCATGAGTGAGGGGTACAATCTCATAATAGTATGAGAACTTTTGATGTAGAGAATATTTAGTCCTTTGTGGGCTTGCATGAAATGATTCACTTGGATTGCATAACATGTGTTTTTGTCACATGATCACATTGCTCTTTGATGTGTACGTCATCGCTACGATAAGGAAACACCACTACACGTGATATCACAAGTATACCGTGGTAAAAGCCACTTATGTCGTTTGCAAGTCATTGTTAATGCCGTACGACGAAGCGAGTTGGCCGCGTGGTACAGATCGTGTAGCTGTGTGGTTGGACTCGGGAGATAGTGGGTTCGAATTCCACCATCGGCAGCCCAGATATGGTTGAAGAAGCATCTGGGGGAATAAGCGATATCAAAGACGAAACCGCTGTTCAACATGTCATCAATACGTAGCTTCAGAGAGTGGATGTAAAGTTTTTCTATGTCTACATTGACGCCTTGCTATACCGTCGGAACAAGTACTTGGACTAGAGTAATGACTAGAGGCATGATTTTCTCGCATTATGTTCGACTTCGCGAAAAGGAAACCATTTTTCGCGTTATTTTCTGAAATAGGGCTGTCCCCATCGCTTTAATTTCGTTTTAATCCTTTCATTAAGTTATTCATAAACAGTTTAACTCGTAAGATTTGTGAATTATTTATGTGAAAGATAGCTAAATAGAAAGAAGCAATATTGATAATCATTCATTATTCCTTACGTAATCTAGGTGAGAACTATAATATAGCCCTAATCAACATTACATAACAAATTACCCTTTCACCCTGCATGGCCATAGCTTTCACCCTATGTGGCTTATATTAAGGGACTTTATAAATATTAATACGAAGCGATACTTCTGTCGAAATGAGAAATCCTTATTCCGTCTTCTGTTTCCCTTTACACACGTGATATTGGAATAAAATTTCAAGATCGTTATTTTCCATGAATTTCGCTGCAGTTTCGCACTTATCGCAAAATAAGTAAATTTCGCTTTAAACTGGTCTTGTCGCTTAAATTCGCTGTAATTCGCGAAAGTGAAATCACTAATTTCTTAACCAGAATCGTATGATTCGTTAAGATTGTTCAAAATCGCTTCAAAATATTTTTGTCGCGTTTATCGTTAATGCGAAAAAATCATGCCTCCAGTAATTACTATGGTCACTGTTACACTACGGTGGTGAAATAAATATCAACAACTACAAAAATTGGAAATATCGCTAGTACAAGTTCTGTGGATGTTGTCGATCCTGGAGGACGCTGGTTTTATGGGAAGTGAAACGAATTTATGGTCCGCTTTTAACTCTAACCATGAGTGTCAGAGTATGAACGCTTCGAATTGTGAAGGTACTGTACCTGCTAAGGTGACGAAAGATCCATGAGGGATGTGAAAACGTAAGATCCCCAGGCCTCGAAAATCTAAACGGGGGCAGGAGTTGACATTGGGAGATTAGATGATGAAAATCAGGGAGCAAGTAATTAGATGATGAAAATCAGGGAGCAAGTAATAGAAAGCAATGCCAGACCCAGGGAAACGCCTGCGGTTACCATTTTTACTCTCGGAAGTTCAGGGGCCGTAAGGGTGCGTCACTGGGTAGTGGTTTCCTTTCCGGAATATTAACGTAGGTACGTCAGTAGTTATTTACGCAGCTGTCACCACAAGTGATCGTTTACGTTACGAGTGAGATATTAAAGGAATTGGACTCAGGGAGGGATCCCACCTTTACCGCCTCAAGGACAGTGACCTGGAGCGAAATACATTTGGTCGGGGGTACAACTGAGCAGAAAGGCCAGTACCTCGCCCATGTGACCTCACCTGCTGCGCTGAACAGGGGCTGTGAGGGAGGATGGGAAGATGGAAGGAAGTGGCCGTGGCCTTAAATTAGGTTCCATCGCGGCATTTGCCTGGAGGAGAAGTGGAAAACCACAGAAAATCACTTCCACGATCGCAATATCTTTACTCAGTTAACCTCCCACCCAATTCTAGCCCTCGTACCACTCTTCAAATTTCGTGACAGAGCCGGGAATTTAACCAGTGCTTCCGGGGATGGCACGTGATTACACTAATCACTACACTATAGAAGCGGATAGTATAGTGAAAATACTTATTTTAAATCCACTATTAAATAATAAATAATTTTATCACTTCGTTACCCAAATCGTCCATGTTTGACTCACCTAGTAACTTTTTTGTTATGCTATGGATATGTTGCTAAGGAAGATATGAGGCGTTTACATGGAGTTATGTGGTAGTAAAATATCAAAATTAATGTTAAACAGTGAAAAGTCCTCTGAGTTACCACAGTGGTAAACATGGTCATCCGGTCTTGGATTAATGGAGATATGCTGTATTATATGCGATATTTATCTGTCGGAAATGAATTAACTTATACACTAGTCAACATGGTGATGGCGGTGGATTACTTGACCTGGGAACGCAGAGACGCCATGTTTGCTGTAGATGAGTACGGAATCACAGTGTTGCACTCAAGCGGAGAAATAATTCAACAAGGTGATTCATTATCTCTCTGACTATCCGTGTTTACATTATTGTCAAGCGGAGTTCAACCATCAGAGACGATTTCTAATAAAACATTGCGGTAAAGTGTCATTGGAAAGAAGGCAATTACGTCATAGTATGAAATAAAATATATTAAGTTACTATTATAATGTTATTTAGAGCATGAAATTACACATCCCATAACATACAGTTTGGATGTGTCATCCTGAATGACACCTAGAGACTAATAGTGGATGAGTCGTGAGTAGTCATGCTGATTTTTTTGCAGTAGCAATAATACACGAAATGCTTATTGAGGCGTGATTTTCTTGTTATGATTACTGTTTTAAGAGGAAGTACAACTAGGCAACCATCCACTAGGCTATATAACACTAATCAGAGAGAAAAATGGAAGAGATCCGACACTTTGGAAAATTAAGGTATCGGCCAAAGAAAGATAAAGACTCCCTAGCCCTCGGAAACCTAATAGCGTCGGGGTCGGAAAAGAACAAGGATATGATAGATAGATGAAAGTGAGGAGGCTGTCACAAGTAAGTGGAGGCAACGTCATGACTCTGTTAAGGGCCCCGTGGTCACCAACCCACGCTCCAAAGTTCAGAGCCCCTGGGTCCCCTTTTAGTCGCCTCTTACGACAGACATGGGATACCGTAGGTGTTATTCTACCGCCCCCACCCACAGGGGGAATAGAGGCGTGATCTTTTGTATTTTTCAATACGACCTTGTATTTTTTCCAAATAAAATGAGAATTTTACTCAAACTGTGAAATTAACGTTAAAATACAGTAATTGGTAAACCAACGATCTTTCTTTAAATAAAACTGAATGTGTGGTTTTTATAATCAGCTGCTGAAGTTAGCCAATCGGGTTAGTTCGCGGGCGAATTGAAATGGGCCTTGCAAGGCTGTGATGCTAAATCTGTACGGGCTTAAGAACGGCATGAGAGCACCAGTTGTAATATGAAACTTCGCCAAGTGAGAGGTTCGAATACAGACCTCCGAGCTGACAGGATCGCACCAAAGCAAGTGCGCTACAGTGACACAGTGGTGTGTTTGATGCTGATTTTTTTCGGCATTGCTCTTCCGTCGTTTTTAAGTCACGTACCAATTTAGCAACAGTGCCACGCAAAGCCCATTTCAATTCCCCCGCGAAGCGATATGATTGGCTAATTTCAGCAGCTGATAAAATTACAACGGCACAGGATATCGATTGATTTCCTTCAAATTATTTATCAGTATGACCAACCCTCTAACGCCCATATACCGGTTTGGCGTTGTGTCCGACCGCCCTATATTTGTGATCACAGTAACATTGTAAATTGTGGAAGGAAAACACGAAAATCAGAACAAACTGATTTCCTTCAACAGCGTCATTGATTCATGAACATGACAAGTTGTTTTTTACATTTCCTCTTTTATTATTCTGCTTTTGCATCAGTACAAAAAGAATCATGTTATTCTTCAGCCTATACAAAGAAACCATGATGCTACAGCCCTGATGAAAATAAAGTTAGAATTCAAGGGGGAAAAAGTGAGGTAAATATTCGTTTATAGGAAGCGGAGTTAGGGACTGCAATAATTTACCAAAGGGAGATGTTCAAAAAATTTCCAAAATTTTTGCAATTGTTTGACAAATTACTAGGTAAACAAAAGATAGGGAATCTGGTCCCTGGGCGACTGCCCTAAATGCAGATCAGTGGTATCTGTTTGATTGATTGATTGATTGATTGATTGATTGATTGATTGATTGATTGATTGATTGATTGATTGATTGATTGATTGATTGATTGATTGATTGATTGATTGATTGATTGATTGATTGATTGATTGATTGATTGATTGATTGATTGATTGAGCTAGAGTGATAGGATAGGATTATTTTTCCTTTGCTACTGTTTTAACGTCGCACTAACTCAAATATATTTTCGGCGACGATAAGATAGGAAAGGGTTAGGGCAGCAAAAGAAGCGACTGTAGTCGTTACAGCCACGGCATTAGCCTAGTGTGAAAATGAGAAAACCTAGAAAACCGTCTTCACGTCTGTCAATCTATTTTTTCCCGAATGCAAGTAGCCTACTCAGTAACGCGCCCCGTACAAAGGAGCCGAATTGTGCGGAAAAGTGAGGTTCTGGCACAAATAAGGGGAAGCAGTACCGGACTCAGCCAGGGGCTCCATGGTAGCCAACCCACTCTCGTGGTGTTAACTTATCCCCTTTGCATCGCCTCTTACGACAAGCTGAGGATACCGTGGATGTAATTTCCAGCTCACCTTCGGGATGAGACACAAGACAATCTCAGCTGACTCTGGCATTGCTTCCGTTTAGATTCCCTCCGTACTCAGAGGCTTATCCAATCGGGTTCGAGAACTGATGAAAACGAAGATAAGTAATCGTAGAGCATCGAGAATGTCGCTCTTCAGACTGTCACGTTCAGTTCTGGCGCCTGATAACCGGTTGAGTCGAATGATCTGTCACGTTCCCTGCTGCCGAGTGGAACTGAACACTAGTAGGACATATAGTACAGTTGTTTCTAATGCCTTTCACATTTCTCTGACAGATTTCGTTGTCGAATTTTACTCTTCTTCTTCTTCTTCTTGGCGTTTTACTTGATGTAGATCTGGCCGCGTAGTACGGTTTGTTGTATGTTGGTGAAAATATGTGTGTAAGATACGTTCGAATCCAACCATCGGCAGCCGTGAAGATAGTTTCCCATGGTTTCACATTTTCAAACCTGGCAAATGCTGGAGTTGTATCTATTTTAAGGCCACGACCGCTAAATTCCAAATCCCAAACCTTTCTCATCCATGCGTCGCTGTAAACCTTCCATGTGTTAGTGCGACGTTAAACTACGAGCAAAACAAATATATTAATAAAAACACAAAGCACCCAGTTACCGATCTAGAAAAACTATCAATATACCGTTTAAATCCCCGACATACCTGTAAATCGCACCCGGGACCTTCTGAACTGGAGGCTAATACGCTAGTCACTCAGCCAAGAAGCGCGACTGTTACTGAACTTGAAGAGCATGTTAAAATAATATTCTAGAAATTAAAGAGTATGCCTTTCATTATTTTGTCTGTCAAAATGTACTTGAATGTCCGTCTATGGGTGATTATTTACTGTGTTAGAAAGCCTTTCCATGGCATATTGTACCGTATCCTGTCTTAAATTCGGCCTAGCACAGAGCATAAGCGCGTGGTTCGTCCGTAGTGGGCAATGAAATCTCTACTAAGTAAAACATAACTTACACTAAGTATATGGACAGGAAATACGTATATATATTGCACCCGTCCGCCTAAGTCACTCGGGTTCAATATATATAAAATTAGTGAATGAGAACATAGGTTATCGGGTATGATAGATTTAACTAAAAACATGAATTTAAATCATACTAAATTAAATAGTCCGCCTCTGTGGTGTAGTAGTTAGTGTGATTAGCTGCCACCCCGAGAGGCCCGGGTTCGATTCCCGGCTCTGCCACGAAATTTGAAAAGTGGTACGAGGGCTGGAACGGGGTCCACTCAGCCTCGGAAGGTCAACTGAGTAGAGGGGGGTTCGATTCCCTCCACAGCCATCCTGGAAGTGGTTTTCCGTGGTTTCCCACTTCTCCTCCAGGCAAATGCTGGGATGGTACCTAACTTAAGGCCACGGCCGCTTCCTTCCCTCTTCCTTGTCTATCCCTTCCAAACTTCCCATCCCACAAGGCCCCTGTTCAGCATAGCAGGTGAGGCCGCCTGGGCGAGGTACTGGTCATCCCCCAGTTGTATCCCTCGACTCAGACTCTGAATCTCCAGGACACTTCCCTTGAGGCGGTAGAGGTGGGAGCCCTCGCTGAGTCCGAGGGAAAAACCGACCCTGGAGGGTAAACAGATTACGAACGAATGAACGAAATAACTAAATCAGATATCAACCAAAGCGAAGAACCGACCACTAAATTGGTCAAAGGGAGTGATACGCACATCTACATGAATTGACATACTTAACAATCATTTAAAAATTAGAAACGGCTAACGAACCCGAGTAATATGAAACCTGTTACATGGAATATGAATAGTTTACCACATTTCATTGGGTTGACTGCCTTGTTAAGTCCCTAGTTCTTTGCCCGGAGGCTCGATCTAAAACCGTTCATGAGATGAGAAAATAATATCCGATACCCTAATAACTGGCCTAATTTGCATATGGCCTACAGTATGTACATTCCGATCACTCGAACACAAATATATAAAACACTTGTTGAGGACTGCGTCTAAATTACCTGTCCAAAGCAACACAGATTCTAATCATACGAGTCCGTACCCATAAGAAAAGGATAAGGACAGAACCTCGCGGTCTCCCCATTACTCAACAAAGGACATCACAACACAAAAGTGCACTGGACACAACATTAAACAACTTCTTCTTATACTACTGCTTTTCCCACACCTGTGGGGTCGCTGGTGCGAACTGTGTAACAAAAGAGGACGTGACCCTGTTTTACGGCCGGATGCCCTTCCTGACGCCAACCTTATATGGAGGGATGTAATCATTATTGCGTGTCTCTGTGGTGGTTGGTAGCCTGGTATGTTGTCTGAATATGTAGAGGAAAGTGTTGGGACAAACACAAACACCCAGTCCCCTGGTCAGAAGAATTAATCAGACGCGATTAAAATCCCCGACCCAGCCGGGAATCGAACCCGGGACCCTCTGAACCGAATGATTCAACGCTGACCATTCAGCCAATTAACACAACAATAAGCAATACAATATAAATATACATACATCACACCTGCAAAATAAAACACACACAAAATATGCACTGAAGTTGATAAAGGTGCCAAATTTCAATCCCAACATACTAAGGCTCCGAAGATTTGCACGTCTCACAAAGACACAGCATTACCGCATACCTCGACACGGCAGAGGACATCAGCTGGTTAGCAAGAGACATTTAAATAACTGAGGCTTGTGGTAGGCATTTCATGGTGATGAAGGTATCTATTGTAAAGAATTTCACTCACTCTGGTCCGCCCTCAGCAAACAGGACGCGGGGCTTTTCTCTATCTTGGAGACAATTATCTCGTCGGGGCTTGGCCGACCTGCTTGGTGCTGCATAATAGCACAAAATTCTCACTGACAAATATAGCTCACAGCCTGTACATCCTCGTATAAAAACAGGCCGGCTTATCAATACATGACTCCAAATAAAGCACCATGGCTTTCACATCTTTTCTTTTAACATTTCAGCCCCGCAAACATCTCGCGGCAATTCTAGCCTCACATATAAAGGATCCTTGGTTCGATGACCGTTGCATTCATAAATTTTCCTACCACCTCATTGAAGACCCTGTTCTATTCCGACGTTGAAATAACTCCCCCGTTACATCCCATTGCAACTGAAAATTCATGCGTCATGCATAGAAACATCCTGGCCTTATGCTGTCAGTAGTCTACTCCCTAATGGCACTCTGCCCAATAGGTATTATGAAGGAAATTCCCAACCTCTCTATCACAAATCAACACATAGGGGAATAAACTAATAATAAATAATGCACGCATCTATATCTAACGTTTTCTGCCCCTTGTTCCATCTAATTTATATATAACACTGAACATGCATGCAGCCCTGAACGTATTTAATTTTACTTAAACTGAGCAAAGCAAATGCCGCACTGGCTTACATTTAACAATTTATTAATTTGTTTTAGATAGGCCCTAACTAGTGCATCAATGTTAATTCACATGCGTATAGAACAAGAGGACTTTACTTAGCAGTCATTTCCCCATCAGCGGCGAATCACATGACCGCTATGTCATGCGTGCCTAGCCCATGATGACGGCACTCAGCACAGGGATGAAGGTCCTCGCCTCGAGTCCTGAATACACCATGGTTGTCGTCTGCTTGGTCCTGGTCGTGTCTGAAATTGTGGAATAATTTCAGAACATTTACTTCACCGCTTAGCGTGATCGTACACAAGACTACAACCTTAATTGAGCAGCTGTTGTCTATAGCCACCGCTCAGAGATGAGTCCCAATACGTGCGGCACTAATTACGGGAACCAGTCCGGTTGTAGCCAGTCCTTGACAGCTGTTATGTTTTACACGGCTCGCACACGTTATTATCACGATCCGTGTACGCGTTATAAATGTTTGCACGACTTAATATCGTCACTAGCTCTTGTGAACCAACTCACGGCGATTTTACAATAGTGTGACACTACAGTTTCACAAATGAATGTATCTAATAAGCTCGCGAATTACGCCACGCCACACTTGACGTTTCAGAACAACGAATGAGTATCAAGTGAGACATTGAGCGCACAACTGACTAAGAAACAAGTGAATATGTCAAACAGAACCAACTGATAATCTAAGAATCAAGTGAGACTAAGAGTCAAGTGAGAGCGCTTCCTCCCTTGCGGCAGCTTTTATAGCCTTGAGAGGACGCCGGTCTCGAGGTGAATCAGCGTCTAACAACCCGTTCTCCTTTGTGACAGCCTTCCAGATGTCAACGGCCACTCCTGCAAATACACACCTCTCTCAATTCAGCACAAGTAAATAATATTATCGAATCCTGGCATTCGATATTTCTGTTCTTAATTATATGTGGTCTCAGATCTGTTGAATTTAGCATAGTGGGGGATTTATTGATTTAAATTCAGATGCTTCCAGCCCTGGGAAAGAGATGTTTGTCAACCTGTGACAATTAAACTGTAGATCCCCTCGTTTAAATCTCACCCACTCCAGGTTGCTGCGCTTGGGCTTGGTGGCATAGTAGGGGTCTGCACGAATGAAATCGCGGCTCGTGGTGACGTCACCTCTCAGGTCGGAAGATTAGTTACGGTGAAGGAGATGCTCGGAGAAGTGAGGGGGTTGGCGGCCGTGGCCTATACTTGGAACTCTCTCGGCATTCGCCTTAGTGCAGGAGAATGGAAAACTACGGAAAACCATTCTCAAGACAACCGAAGGTTGGGGCCAGCCATGAGGTCCAACTCTGTACCGACTCCCGATTGCAGAGGCGTAGAACCACGTTCCACGTTCGTGGCCACCCCTCCTCTGCTCGGTTGACCGGTCACAGTGAAGAGCTGTTGGACCACGGACCAGCCGCGGCCGTCTATGGGCCTAGACCCACTCGGCATCTACCGACCTTGGTTAATTCCGATAACTCAGGGGCTGAGTGTATGAGTGCCGTTTTCGTCTGCGAGTGAGATTTTCGAATTTCGAAATGAGCTAGGAAAATTTATCACTTTAGTGATTGTTAGATACTATATTATGGCGACATAATTTTAATATGACGACACCCAAATCATGTATGATCAAGAAACCCGTAACAACACAATCCATATAACAAAACGTGAAAAAATGATCATGAAGTTCAGAAAATCAATACTCGAGAGGAAATTTGAACCAATCAGAGAAGTTGTTGGTAAGCGAACAGGACTTCTGAAGTGTAAAGTGCCATTTTCTGTATACTTTTGAGTGTGTAAATAAATCAATTTCATCATAGTATGGAATAAATACAAGGGATGTATATAAAGTAGTGGCGCTATTGATAGAACGCAATATTTAACGAACTGATAAGTACAATTGCATTACATTTCCTCAATGAAGTCACCAGCCAAATGTCGGAAAGCTGTTAGGGACCGTTGAAAACGCTTTCTCTGTCGATGACAGCGAAGGAGTGCCCTACTGCGCGGAGTACAGATGCGACGTCTGGAAATCGGTGGCTTCGGAGTGGTTCTTTCAACTTCCAAAACAGAAATTTCTGTGGACGTGGCGAACCTGGGTGACGTTATTCATTCGATTGACGCTTTCATTCAGCCTCGTAGGCTCGTACCTAGTCTCATCACCATCATTTTCTTTTTTATCGGTTTACACTCCAGGGTCGGATTTTCCCTCGGACTCAGCGAGAGATCCCACCTTTACCGCCTCAAGGGCAATGTCCTGGAGCTTCAAACTCTGCGGTCGGGGATTCAACTGGGGAGGATGACCAGTACCTCGCCCAGGCGGCCTCACCTGCGGGGGGATTGGAAGGGATATACAAGGAAGAGGGAAGGAAGCGGCCGTGGCCTTAAGCTAGGGATCATCCAGGCATTTGCCTGGAGGAGAAGTGGGGAACCACGGAAAACCACTTCCAGGATGGCTGAGGTGGGAATCGATCCCACCTGTACTCAGTTGAACTCCCGAGGCTGAGTGGCCCCGTTCCAGCCCTCGTACCACTTTTCAAATTTCGTGGCAGAGCCGGGAATCGAACCCGGGCCTCTGAGGGTGGCAACTAATCACACTAACCACTACACCACAGAGGCGGGCCTAGTCTCATCAATGCCTACAGTACGCTGCAGGAATGCGTCTCCTTCGTTATGGTATCTGTCCAGGTGGATGCTAATCAGTGCATACTGGTGCCATTTCTGTACGTCGGTGAGTTGATTTTGGACTCAATCGGATGCATTTTTCCTCAAGCTAAGACACTTCATCAGTATGTGCCACACCGTTTGATGACTGAGACCGCCGGGCTGAGTGGGTCAGACGGTTGAGGCGCTAGCCTTCTGATTCCAACTTGACAGGTTCAAACTTGGCTCAGTCCGGTGGTATTTTAAGGAGCTCAAATACATCAGCCTCTTGTCGGTAGATTTACTGGCACGTAAAAGACCTCCTGCGGGAGTAAATTTCAACACCTCTGCGTCTCCGAAGTTGTACAAGTAGTTAGTGCAACGTAAAGTAATTAACATTATTAACACTCATGATAGGTGAGACCAACTACGGATAATTCTCGGGCACTCCATGGGTGGTCTACGGAAACGAGACAACTCACGATGTCAATTTGTTCGAGGAATGGGCGGCCGACCTGTGCGATTTAAATCCGCAGCCTCATTCCGAAACCTCTTGACCCATCGTGTAACCGTCCTTCACGTAATCCTCGATAACATTCTGTTGAATTTTTGCTACGGGCAACCTCGACCGCGGATTGCCTTTTGTAAACATGCTTTGGTTCTTTTTTTGCTATTTTGCTTTACGTCGCACCGTCACAGATAGGTCTTATGGCGACGATACAGTAGGACGGGAAAGGCCTAGGAATTGGAAGGAAGCGGCCGTGGCCTTAATTAAGGTACAGCCCCAGCATTTGTCTGGTGTGAAAATGGAAAACCACGGAAATCCATCTTCAGGGCTGCCGACCGTGGAGTTGGAACCCACTATCTCCCGAATGCGAGCTCACAGCTACGCGCTCCTAACATGTTTTGGAGCGGTAAATGAAAATGAAATGACGTATGGCTTTTAGTGCCGGGAGTGTCCGAGGACAAGTTCGGTTCTTCAGATGCAGGTGAATTCATTTGATACCCGTAGGCGACCTGCGCGTTGTGATGAGGATGAAATGATGATGAAGACGACACAGTGGAATTAACCAATTACTGTTAAAATTCCCGACCCTTCCGGGAATCGAACCCGGGTCCCCTATGACCAAACGCCAGCACGCTAACCGGAGCGGTGAAATCGACACTCTTCACGTCAACGCCACATTCCCAACTGGATGCCCGTCCAATGCACGAACTGCACATCGACAACAGCGCTATCTGACCGCCCCCATATTCTATTCGCGCATGCCCGATCTCCTGCGAGTGTCTAGACTACGTTGCTGCTACTTTGCTTACAGCCCTCGTACGATTTTCACCACTGGAGCATTATTTGGTATCACATTCTTCCTGTCTGACATAAACTGACCTTGCCTGAAGTAGTTTACCACGTACAGTCGTTTATCAGTATCTTAGAGCTGCTGATAACGTAGTCATGGCGTACTGATAATCAAAAGTATCTTCTACCGAAGCTATATATATATCACGTGAAATGACATTAGAAGCTTAGAGTGGCAAACGACAGGCTCAGGTAAGCTAGCCAACTACTCTTCATCATTGATAATTCTAAGCATACTATGAATTAAATAACTAATATTTACCACTCTAAGAAGATCTGATTGCCATTATTTTTCGTCTTGTAAAGAGTGAGAATGGGTTACTTCAATTGTGTATTCAGTTCGAAAGTTATTCCACATTCTCACTGTAAGAGGAAGATATTGGGGAAATATTTTCTCAGAGTCATGCTTTAAAACGTCCGGTTGAATTTCTCGATGGCAGAGTGTTGGTCGTGAGGGCTCAAGGTTCCGGAATTCATGAATGAAAGTATGTGTACAACATTTAGATCACGACTCCTTAGAACAATACTAAGTAATCGATTCACTTCAAATTTTACAGTTCAGAGTATAATACACTCTAATATTCTTAATTCGAGCGGAACCTTCGTGGCTCAGACGGCAGCGCGCCGGCCTCTCACCGCTCGATACCGTGGTTCAAATCCCGGTCACTCCATGTGAGATTTGTGCTGGACAAAGCGGAGGCGGGACAGGTTTTTCTCCGGGTACTCCGGTTTTTCCTGTCCTCTTTCATTCCAGCAACACTCTCCATTCTCATTTCATATCATCTATCATTCATTAATAAATCACTTTGGGAGTGGCGACCCCATCGTACTAATAGCCTATATCTGCTTCATTCATTACATCTCTGACCCGGTCTAGACTGGATAACTTGTTGTAGGTTTTCATTTTCATTCTTAATTCGAAGCCCAAGTGACACCCAACACATTTGAAATAGCTCATCACAAATTCTTAACTTGGGAGTAGGGGTTGGCGACCACGGGGCCCTAAGCTGCGTCCTTGCATTACTTTTACTTAATTGTGCCAGGCTTCTTACTTTCATCTATTCTATCCGACCTGCCTTGGTCAACTCTTGTCTTTTTCAAATCCCGACAGTAATAGGTTTGCGAATCCTAGATTCTTTATTTGGCCGATACCTTCATTTTTCAAAATATTGGACCCCTTCCATTGGTTTCCACTGATCAGTATTGATAGATGATGGTTACCCAGTTCTACTTCCTCTTAAAACAATAATCACCACCACTACAACCATTTCCATATTAATCATTAGATTCTTTATTTGGCCGATTCCTTCATTTTTCAAAATATTGGACCCCTTCCATTGTTTTCCACTGATCAGTATTGATAGAGGATGGTTACCCAGTTCTACTTCCTCTTAAAACAATAACAACCACCACCACAACCATTTCCATATTAATCAGTGATGTTTTACAATGTTATTCAATTTACCAAACTGGATAAACGATAACTCGATGGTAAGTGCGTTAGAGTGGTTAGCAGTATACCCATCCACGTTTGGCCCCGCGAATTAACCAGGTACTCATTTCCGGTTTAGACTCAATGGAACCCAGTGCGGACTATATGCCGCTTCAGAGGTTGAGGTTTAGCTGCTAAATTTTTCGATTTCGTGACGGGAATTCACCCTTGTAGGTGAACCGAGCATACCTATATCCCTCAGCTAGGCAACCCATATGACGAAATTATTAAGGTCATATGAGAAATTTCAAATATTTCTTCTACACAATTATTGAATATAGAACGAACGAATAAAAGATATAAAAACTCAGAAAAAAGGGACAAAAATTCCAAATATAAATTTGTATTTGCTCGTAAAACGACATTACACAGGAAACTATTTTAGTTTTTTTTGTTGCTAGTTTACGTCCCACCGATACTGACAGATCTTATGGAGAGGATGCGACAAGAAAGGACTGGACTGGGAAGGAAGTAACCAAGGCCTTAATATACGTACAGGTCCCAGCATTTGCCTGGTGTGAAAATGGGAAACCATAGAAAACAATGTTCATGACTACTGACATTGAGGTTCGAACTAACTAAATCCCGACAAGTACGTGAAGCAAACCGCGTAGCCAACTTGCTCGGTAAAAAATATATTGGTGAATTTGATTTTTAATACAACACAGAATGTTTCAGCAGATCTCGTTTACTGTACATGCTGAAATCGTATTTAATGGAATGTCAAAAGAACCTTCTTCCACCCTTCAAAAAATCCCATTATCTCAGCAGGGTTTGATCATGATCCCAAAAAGGTAAATTACCTCATGAGCCAAAAATGTCACGTACACTTTAAATTATCGACGTGGTGTGAAAGAAAAAGTGCAGGAATTTCATGAAAACAACCATTAAAGTATTGGATGGAAGATGGGCATAACCACGATTGCATATTTGATGCTTGCAAGTTTCCTAGCCTTTATTAGATGGTGAACCGGGGAGATGCATGGTATAGGGAACAGTTAACCCGGGGAAGGAAGCCAAGCAATACGGCTAAGAAAGTCATCGCACTGATGTAACACTCCAATATCTGTAGACCATCTGTCTGGGTAGCAGTAATATCTACGGGCGAAAGGAATGGCGGAGGGGTGCAACAATAATATCACTATTGGTATTAGAAGGGAGGAAGTGATGGTATGGTGAAGTGACAGCTTTCTTTTTCAATGTCTGTTGCAGTGTAACGCCAACTTCTCCTAAGATAGAATGCAGAAATTGGACAATGTCAGCGCTGTCAATATTAACCTCAAGAGAAGGCTCCGATGGCAGCAGTACGTAGCAGCTAGTTTGGGTGAGTATTGATACGTTTTCTTCTTCTTCTTCTTCTTCTTCTTCTTCTTCTTCTTCTTCTTCTTCTACTACTACTACTTCTTCTTCTAATAATAATATTAATAATAATAATAATTACATATAATTATATTATATAATTAATCTATTTGTTCCGAGGTATCTGTGGAACAGCAGAGGTGAAAGAAGGTGCAGGGGTGAATGGGTCTAACTACAAGTGCCAAGAAAAGAAAAAAAATTAAAACTTAAACTGAAGGTTATATTTCCTTTTTTTTTAATTCAACTTTAGCAAATTTTATAACAATGAAAAGTTAGGTAAAATGACAAGGCTTTAACCAAAACAAGAAAATCCAAAATTTAGAGACAATTTAACAATATGGGCTTCAAGCCCCACGTTTTACATTTTCTGAGCTCTCAGCTCACAAACACATATTTACCAAAGGACAGAAATCCCCTAATGACATGGAGCACTTGGTCCCACCTAGCAATGTCAAGCCTCCTAGAGGCACATATCCAAATACTTAAAAGAGCTGACCCGCTCTCAGTTTTCCAAGCCTATAAAGGCAATACCAGGCTTTACACTAAATTGCCATTAAGGCACAACTTACACAAAATGAAACGGGGGTATCTTGTACCCAACCTACTGGGCCTTAGTAGAAAAAAGAATAGGTTAAGTAAATGGCCCAAAATCCGAAACTGAATGGAGGCTTGAATTTGCACTCCTAGATGAAACTTCTTAAAACCTAAGAGGCACTAGGCCGATGAAACAGTGGCTATTCCCAAACTATGGAGGTGACTCGTATAATGAATAAATTTAACACATTAAGGAAGAGTAGAAAATCAGTTACCAAAACGTAGTCGCCTCAAGTCAAAATGAAGGGGAGCTCGAGAGGGAAAAGCACTCTCTATCCCCGATTTACAGTTACAGATATATGCAGTTTTTACATAAGCCGGCACAAGTTTACACTTGTAGAAAGGTAGGTTACATTGTAAAAGTTTCGGACCTTTACCGCGGGTTAAACTGCTGAGCTAGCAAGAAATAAAGATGTTAAGCGGCCATTACCTTACTGAAGAACTGCTGCCAGATGGAAGAGGCGCTTCCCGCCTCCAGCTAAACGTCCATACACTATGTTAGATATTGATGAAGCGGCCGAGAGACAAGAAAATCAGCAGTTTTTATACCCTCGGGGAAGGTTCGAGACCTTTCATGAATAATTAAGACACACTCACAGGCTGTTATTGGGTAGCTTACAGTTACACATCAAAATCGAAGAAAAAAGACACGATTGGTCAAAAATTAATTACAGAAATTCTGGATTGGCTAAGTTCAAAACTGGCGGAAGGAAAGATTAATATTGCCAACCCACAAATGAAAGAACTAAATTTAGTAATGACAAAAACGTATGAGTACAAAATTTATTCAAATAAAGTTCCTTCACTTCGCACCAGGGTGCATGATCATAGTTTTTTAGTAGAGACATCTATGAGAGAATGTCGAAATTTCTTGATAAATAGGAAACAAAAACAAGTCGAAATTCATACAGTGACATCTTCAGAGCAAAAGTTTAAGTAGGTCCAGTTTTAAGTTCAGTGTTTCTACCGTAGAGGAGTACTTTAAGGCGAAAAATTCGAATGTGCGGCGTAGAGGTGTACCACCCGGTAGACTATTAATATATAATACCATTAAAATATTGGATGGTAGGTGGAAATTACCACGATTACATATTTGACGCTTGCAAGTTTCCTAGCCTTTATTAGATGGTGAAACGAGGAGATGCATGGTATGGGAAACAGTTAACCCGAAGAAGGAAGCCAAGCAATACAGCTAAGGAAGTCA
Organism: Anabrus simplex; assembly: GCF_040414725.1. Classification (NCBI taxonomy): domain Eukaryota; kingdom Metazoa; phylum Arthropoda; class Insecta; order Orthoptera; family Tettigoniidae; genus Anabrus; species Anabrus simplex. Next base: position 1,233,044,850 of record NC_090265.1, read on the forward strand.
TCGCACTTACGTCACACTCCAATACTTATAATAATATAATATAATATAATATAATATAATATAATATAATATAATATAATATAATATAATATAACAATCACAATCACAATCAGCTAGTTCTAACAATAACTGTTGTCGCCTCTTGAAGTCTAAAACTTAAGGTAAGTATTTAGGAGTTGCTTCCACTTCCATTGATCTTGAACGATGTTTTGCCAATTAACTCCGGCGATTTTTCGGACGTCTTTGTCCCAGCGATCCGGTGACCTTCCTCGCGGTCTCAGTTTATCTCTTGGGCTCCATTCGAGAACAACCTTGGTCCATCCGTCATCCCTTCTTCGGGCTACAGGTACTGCCCATTCCCACTTCAAGGTTGATATTCTCGTTATGATGTCAACGACCTTTGTGACTGCTCTTACGTCATGGGCCCTCTTTCTATCTCTTCTGGTAAACCCAAGCATAGACATCTCAATTCCTCTCTGGGCAGTTCTTAGTTTCCGTTTAGTGAATGCATAGGTCAAGACAGGGATAATGCATTGGCCATGAACTTGCTTCTCTAAGTTTACTGACATGTTGGATTTGAAGACGGTTGAATATCATCCAAATGCCTACCATCCTAATTTGATTTTTCGGAAATGTTTTTGACTTATATCTCCTTTCATGTTGATTTGTTGGCCAAGGTAGATGTATTCACCAACATTTTCAATAGTTATTCCCTCTATCACCACGTTTTCTGAAGTTGCCCACTTGTTATGCATGACCTTTGTCTTGGACATATTAATCTTGAGGCCTACTTGCAGACAAACTAGTACAAGATTGCGTACTTGTGATTGCAGATCTTCCTTATAGTAAGCCAACAATACTATATCGTCCGCAAATCTTCAGTGATTCAGCTTTCTCCCATTGATTCTGATGCCTCGATCTTTCCATTGAATTTTAGATATTTCCATTTCTAAGACTGCAGAGAAGAGCTTTGGTGAGATGGGGTCACCTTGATTTACACCACGCAGAATGGGAAAATCTTCACTTGTTTCACTGACACTAACAAAGGCAGAAGATGATTCGTATAGGCCTATGCCCTTAAGTAGGTTGATGTAGGCTGCTTCTACTCCCTGTTCAGCTAATACCAAAAGGACAGAAGAGTGTCTAACAGAATCAAATGCCTTTTCGAAATCAACAAATGCTAAGCAGAGGGGCAGTTGGTATTCATGCATTCGGCTGATTACTCCCGGTAAAGCAAGTATGTGGTCAGTGGTGCAAAAACCACTCCGGAAACCCGCCTGTTCGATGGGTTGGGCTAAGTTGAGAGTTGAGCTGATTCTATTAGTCAGGATCTTTGTAAAGACTTTGTACAGGACGGCAAATAGGCTGATAGGACGATAGTACACTGTGTTGTGGATATTACCTTTTTTGTGAAGGAGGATGATCTTTGTTTTGTTCCAATACAATATAATATAATATAATATAATATAATATAATATAATATAATATAATATAATATAATATAATCATGTGTAATCTCATGGTGTGAAAATGGGAAACCATTAAAAACAGTGTTCATGACTGCCAGCAGCGAGGTTCGAACCAACTAACCCCCGACAGGTACGCGACCAAACCGCGTATTTAATAATAATAATAATAATAATAATAATAATAATAATAATAATAATAATAATAATAATAATAATAATAATAATAATAATAATAATAATAAAATAAATATTTTATTTGTCTCTCTAACTTTACTTTTCCTGTAAATGCCAGAATGTTGTCCCTCGTGATTTCATTTACGTTTTGGTAAGTTTACTGATTAGTCCGTCTCTGTGGTATAGTGGTTAGCGTGATTAGCTGCCACCCCCGGAGGCCCGGGTTCGATTGCCGGCTCTGCCACAAAATTTGAAAAGTGGTACGAGGGCTAGAACGGGATCCACTCACCCTCGGGAGGTCAACTGAGTAGAGGTGTGTTCGATTCCCACCTCAGCCATCCTGGAAGTGGTTTTCCGTGGTTTTCCACTTTTCATTCAGGCAAATGCCGGGATGGTACCTAACTTAAGTCCACGGCTGCTTCCTTCCCTCTTCCTTGCCTGTCCCTTCCAATCTTTCCATCCCTCCACAAGGTCCCTGTTCAGCATGGCAGGTGAGGCCGCTTGGGCGAGGTACTGGTCATTATCCCCAGTTTTATCCCCGACCCAGATTCTGAAGCTCCAGGACACTGCCCTTGAGGCGGCAGAGGTGGAATCCCTCGCCGAGTCCGAGGGAAAAACCGACCCTGGAGCCTAAACAGACGAAGAAGTAGAAGTGTACTGACTCAAGGCTAGAATATTTGAGTACTGCCCCTCCAAATACTGCCCAACTGACGATCAAACCCGCCAATCTGGGCTCGGATGGGCAGCGTTCTATCGTCTGGACCGTTCCGCCTGGCAAAAAATATTCAGACAATAGTAACGATAAATTAAGTAATTATAAACAATGCCAGAATCAGCTCAATCTTCAAGGTTTCCAGGCATGTATCGCAATGCAGTTCCTCAAGGTTTTCAAATTTTATCCTCAGTAATGTACAGTGGAAAATTTACTCACAATACCGGCAGGGGGAATAAAAAATTATCACTATTTTTTGAAAGAGAAAAGTATTAGATTTTGTGTGAAAGTGATAGATTTAATAAAAAATGAATATTCTTCTGTGAATTGAATCTACTTTCTCTCCAAAGAAAATGGCTTCAGAAAGACGCATGTATCCTCTCGAGTCACCCATTAACCAATGAAAGAGATATAATAGAGTTGAATTTATAGTCACTCTTAGTACCTTTCTTTTCACATAATCCTCTTGAATCATCGTGTAGTTTTAGATCCTGATGTTCGCATCGGATGGCCATTCTCACCAGTATTTTAGCTTGCCAGCCGTATACTGCAAGGAATTATGAATGTGATGAATCAGCTGAGGATAGGACCCTGTATGTGTTTCTAGTGCACATAAATGAAACTGAGACAAACAAATAACCACCGATTACAGAGCAGAGTGAGGGAGCAGATAAGAGGTCAACGCTCCACAGTTCTAAAAGCGTTCCAGCGTCCATGCACTCATACATTGATCCGAATATACTCCCTTGAGACAATTTCTTTCTATAACGAAACCACTGCCTGAAGGACTGAAGGGAGTAGAGCAAGTATAAATTACTGTACGCACTAATACTGCGTTATAAATTACTCCAATTGAATTTTCCTCTATTAGAAATTAATTGAATTTTAGTTAAGGTGTAAAGCTGCGGAATAGATCAGAAAACAAAAACTTTTACGATGTGGAATTCAAACACAGGTCTTTGATTTAGAAAGTCACTTATTGAATTCATGAACTCCCGAATCTCCCATAATTTTAACAAATTTATATTCTTAAAAGAGAGAAAGTCTTGTTTCAAAAGTTTTCAATTTCTGACTGGGAACCGAATCGGTGTTCTTCTCTGTAAACCTAGTATACCTTTACTGCACCAGCTTGACAGCCCCAACATAATAATAATAATAATAATAATAATAATAATAATAATAATAATAATAATAATAATAATAATAATAATGTGGTCACGGTACTGTACAGGTGAGCGAGTGAATGATAATGGATTGTAGGAGTGATATTCTTTTGTGCGTAGATCGTGGTGACAGTTGTATAATAGGTATAGATTACAGGTTAATGTATCTGTAGATACTGTGGTTGACGTGGTTAAGCGCAAAGGATAGCCAGGTGCCCTAAATTTACCACTTAAAACAATAAATAAATAAATAAATAAATAAATAAATAAATAAATAAATAAATAAATAAATAAATAAATAAATAAATAAATAAATAAATAAATAAATAAATAAATTTCTATTGTAAATGAGGTAACCAGTCCGTGTCCAGCAGGTTCTTCCACACAAAGACATCCAACAGTGAATATTGGAACTTTGTTTCTCGAGTGTGCCGATATTTCGAGAGGATTTATTCAAAGCACTCACCAGAATAGGATATTAGTGTTCGAGTCCTGAGAGTGGTCATGTTTTAAAACTCTTTGGATCACATTTATTTCTTGTCATTTTTTGATTCTTCTTCAAAGGATTGGGGCACTCCATCTTTCTCCAATGTTAATATTAAGGGACATAAAAATTGTTACTGATTGATGCTAACAAATCAATGTTAATTTCACAGCCACGTTGGGGGCCTTGTGCAATGGAGCCGTATTGGGGTGGACTGCACCAGTCCTGCCGTATCTTGAACATCACACGTTCGAGCCAGGCCATGACAATTTCACAACTGATGTACCTGTAACAGAAGATGAGGCGTCGTGGATCGGTGCCTTGGCGCCATTCGGAGCGCTGCTTGGCGCGTTACCTGCTGGCCACCTGGCGGACGCGTGGGGCCGTAAGACAATGCTACTTATCCTAGCGGTGCTGTTCCTCGTTGGGTGGCTCATCATCGCTGCAGCACAACAATCGGTGAGTGAATTCATGACTCCTTCTCACTTCAAATTTTAGTTCCTACTAGGTAAGGTAAGGGTGTATTCTGCCCGAAGGCAGGTCCGAACCTCCGCAGAGGTGTGCCTGAGCCGGAGTTTACGTGCTGTAGAGTGGCCAGTTCGTTTCCACTCCTCCATTCTCTTACCGCCACCAACAGCGCGTGGCAACCCATCCAAATCTTGACCACGCCCAATGTTGCTTAACTTCGGAGATTTCACAGGATCCGGTGTTTCAACACGGCTACAGCCGTTGGCAGTTCCTAGTAGGTGGGCATATAAAATAAAATTCTGCTTGTCGGAGCACAATAGTGTGCCTAGTGACATCATCAAAATCACCTCCAGTTTCGTGTTTTCTGAAATATTGGACACCTTTTCATTTAAAAAAGGTCACATCTCTTTATTCTTTATAGAAAGAGATGTGTATTTTGCCCCAAATAGTTTCAAATCTATTACACCGCACTCTGCTGAAATTCGTTATCTCATGGTATCAGACTTTATAAACAAGAAAATAAGTTATGGGAGGCTATGGACTTAGGTAACAGACACGAATATTTAAGTGAATGATGTATCGTAACTAATGAAATACAAAGTAGACAAATTAACTCATGTACTGTTTTTTCCTTGACACAAATTTGATTAAATACAGGTCTATAATAACTGAAGTAAGGTACAAAAGGCATTTTGAACGTGCGTACTGCCCCACGTTTCACAGTAGACTGACACCTGAAAAAAAAAAGAAACTGGCGTATATAGATTGCAATCATTTGTTAAATTTTTGGTAAAAAGTAAACTCGCGTCCTCATCCCGAGGTGGTACAGCTCTTTTCAGGCACACCCCAATGGAGGTGAGCTGCATGAATCATTTCGACCACATACCAGCCCTCCTGCCATTCTTAAATTTCTGGCAGTACCGGGAATCGAACCTGGGCCCCAGAGGACGGCAGCTAATAACACTAACCGTTACGCTACGGAGGTTACTAAATTGTTGGTGGAAGTAACCAACGGAAATTATATGCAATATTGTTCAATATGTCCTTTCTCACACCTTTCAGCGATATGTAATGTTAGTACGTAGCTACCTTACTTTCAAGTTCAATTGAGATGTATCGAAGGACTTCCTTAGTAGATAGAGGGTGAACTTTGATCCCCTGTATTTCGCACACAAACGACCAATATTAATTCATTTTACAATTTGCTTTACGTTGCACAGACACAGATAGGTCTTACGGCGACGATGGGATAGAAAAGGGTTAGGAGAGGGAAGAAAGTGACCGTTGCCTTAATTAAGGCCTGGTGCGAAAATGAGAAACTATGGAAAACCATCTTCAGGGATGCCGACATTGGGGTAGTAACCCACTATCTCCCGAATACAAGCTGTCAGATTCGTGACTCAAACCGTGCAGCGATTTGCTCGGTGATATTAATTCTGCTCAAGCTGTTGCAACATTGAACTTTTCACATTCAACGACCTTGTTCATTTCAACATCTTAATAACTGGGAAAATTATACACTGAACACGATTGCCAAAAGGATGTCTCACGCGACCTTGCAGCAGAATCTCCTATACCATGTACGAAAGTATGAATTCTTCATCAAAAGAGATTTTCATTCCATGATACTCTATAACGCAATCTATTTGCATACGATGTTATCAGTATTTAGAAGAGAACTATGTAAATCTCAACGTTTTATTCATACTTTGGCCAGACATAGGACTGCCTGACTTTTGAGAAAAGGTGTAGGGATAAACCACTAGCCTCCACTGATACCCTTTCCATTTTCAGCACAGGAGTACCTACTATGGCACAGAGAATGACATAACAAAGTCCAGATTTTGCACTATCAAATGTGAAATTTGAGAGCGCGAACAATTACTGCAGCTGTCTCCCATACAGATGAAGGATCTGTCAGAGAAAGACTGCAAGGTACTTTGGGCAAACGATTAATCATAAACTCAAATAAAGGTGTTTTTACAGAATTTTCAAAATATCACATTACAATACATGGCCTCAGTGACCACAATGTCAACCTTCGTAGTGTAACGGTTAACACTATTATCTGCCATCCTCGGGAGTTTGGGTTCGATTCTGTGTACTGCCACACATTTATGATTGACAGGAGGGCTGGTACGTTGTAGATACAAAAGGCACAAGCAGCTCACCTTTACTGAGGTTGTGCCTAACCTTGGCACGAGAACACGAATTTACTGAGTTCCTCAATGGATAAACTACAGTATGCCGAACAAGTGCAGTTTGGGCCACGTAGCTATCAGCTTGCATTCAGCAGACAGTTGGTTCGAACCCCAATGTCGGCAAACCTGAAGATGGTTTTCCTTTCCACTCCTATTCTTTCCTATACCATTGTCGCCATAAGACCTATCTGTGTCGTTGCGACGTAAAGCAAATGTTTAAAAAAGTAAAAGAGGAGAAACTACAGTAGGCCTATTGAACGGAGCCTATCAGGGCTGTTCTGCCATGAGGAAAGGGCGGGGGGGGGGGGTTACAATTAAATTTCCTATAAATATATTCATATCTTTGTTGAAGAAACTAAACCACCGGGCGAGTTGGCCGTGCGCGTAGAGGCGCGCGGCTGTGAGCTTGCATCCGGGAGATAGTAGGTTCGAATCCCACTATCGGCAGCCCTGAAAATGGTTTTCCGTGGTTTCCCATTTTCACACCAGGCAAATGCTGGGGCTGTACCTTAATTAAGGCCACGGCCGCTTCATTCCAACTCCTAGGCCTTTCCTATCCCATCGTCGCCATAAGACCTATCTGTGTCGGTGCGACGTAAAGCCCACAGCAAAAAAAAAAAAAAAAAAAAGAAACTAAACCTCATATGCTACAATGCTCTTCCTATCTATTATTTTCCTGAAGACTGGTCACGCATCTCAGCCACACATGGATATTCAGTCCATCAGAAGAATTTTCTTCTTCTTCTTCTTATGTACATGTTTACCCTCCAGGATCGGTTTTTCCCTCGGACCCAGCGAGGGATCCCACCTCTACCGGCCCAAGGGAAGTGTCCTGGGGCTTCAGACTCTGGGTCGGGGATACAACTGGGGAGTATGACCAGTACCTCGCCCAGGCGTCCTCACCTGCTATAATGAACAGGAGCCTTGCGGGGGATGGGAAGATGGGAAGGGATAGACAAGGAAGAGGGCGTGGCCTAATGTTAGGTACTATCCCGTCATTTGGCTGGAGGAGAAACGGGAAACCACGGAAAACCACTTCCAGGATGGCTGAGGTAGGAACCGAACCCACCTTTGAGTGAGGCTGAGTGGACCTCCTTCCAGCCCTCGTACCACTTTTCAAATTTCGTGGCAGAGTCGGGAATCGAACCCGGGCCTCCGGAGGTGGCAGCTAATCACACTAACCACTACACCACAGAGGCGGACGAACAATTTCGTTTGTAATCATTTTCTTCAGTTTCCTATGCGTATGCGTAAAGGAAAATTAACCTTACCGTACTGTTGTAATATTTGTTTGAGCGATAAATTTACTCACTCCTACAGTATACTGTATTTAATGTTCTTTTTATTTTACACTTTCGCATAGGAAATGACGAAATGATCAAGCGAATACTGGACCCTTTTAAGAATAGAATTCCTTGAGGTTGTTTGTCATACTGTTATCTACTTTGTTCGACAAATAATGAACGATATAGGCCTACTAGGTCTCTTTTAAAATAGAGTTCCTTGAACGTGTTTTTCTTTACCCTTATCTATATCGTTATCTATATTGTTTGTCAAATAACTGTCCTTTGGTTATATTTACTTGAATGTTTAAAAACATTTCTTTACAATTTTGTATACGTCGTTCCGAAACGGATATGTTTATGATGACGATGGGATAGAGAAAGGCGAGGAGTAGGAAGGTAGCATCCGTGGCTTTGATTAAGGTACAGCCCCAGCAATTGCCTCGTGTGAAGATGGGAAACAACGGAAATCCATCTTGGGGGCTGCCGACAGTGAGTTTCGAACCCACTATCTCCCGAATGGAAGCTGACAGCCACGTGATACAAACCACGTGGCTACTCGCTCAGTTTGAATTTGTTTGTCTTCACTCTTATATGCAATGCTTGCCAAATATTAAAGTACATTTGGAATAGACTTTCAGCTAATTAGACCGTGTTTGGTAAATATAGTTGAAGGGATGTTACGGGCGGAAAAATGCGGACACCGTGGGATCCGAACCACACCGCATTCCTATTTCGCAACCGATGCTCCTGGGTCTGATTCTAGTGTTGGTTCCTTCCACAGATCCTTCCGATATTGTGCATAGAAGACCCTCATGTCTTAAAATACGCTGCCTGACCAAAGAGTTTAAGCACCCAGAAGAAATGGTTGGACGCCAATGTACGAGTAACTTCCTACACGTACACACCATCGCATCGACGGGTATGGAAATGATTAGAGTTGCAGTTTTCTGTGACAGGTAGAAGGAACACCAGAGTGCAATTTTTTTTACAGTCGGCTTTACGTCACACCTGCACAAATAGGTCTTATGGCGACGACGGGATAGAAAAGGCCTAGGAGTGGCAAGGAAGCGGGCGTGGCCTTAATTAAGGTACAGCCCCAGAATTTGCCTTGTGTGAAAATGGGAAACCACGGAAAACCGTCTTCAGGGCTTCGAACCCACTATCTTCCGGTTGCAAGCTCACCGCACTGCCAACTCGCGCGGTCCAGAGTGCATTAGTGTTGTTCGTGTTTAGCGTCAGATGTTGAGTGATCTCTGTGAAGGACACGGGGATGCTGCGTACTCGTGGGAGACAGCGTTATCAGCACCTGACAGAGTTTGAAACTGGCCTCATTGTGGGTCTCTACTTAGCCAGCTCTTTGAATCGTGCAATATCCAGATTTGTGGGGTATTCTGACATGACAGTGGCCCGATGTTGGACATCATAGGAACGTGAGGGCAGGCATACTCGTCGTCAAGGTTGATTACGTCTGACTACCAAAAGGGAGGATCACCGTATTGTTCTCCAACCACATGGTAACCCCTTCACATCTGCGCCTGCTATCCGACAACAAGTTATGGACTCTCTGCATCATTCTGTGTCATCCCGCACTATTGGTCGGAGACTAGCAGCAGCCGAAAGTGGGAATTACCGTCCAATTTGTCGGCTACCGTTAACACCACAACACAAACGACTGCGTGGTGCCGTGACCGGGTAGCATAGACTGCTGATGAATGGCGTCGCATTGTATTCGGCGATGAATCGCTGTTCTGCACTACTCCGGATATGGCGGTGACCTGGGGAGAGGTCCCATTCTTTCGTAGTTTTGGAGAGGCACAGCGGTGTTACTTCTAGCGTCTTGGTTTGGGGTATGACTTCAGGTCACGGCAGATAGTGACTGAGGGACCTCTGAGGCACAATGGTTCGTCACGGACATCCTGTATCCTCATGTGTTACCTCTCATGCAACAGTATAGTGGCGCAATTTCTCAATAGGGCAATGCTCCTTCACACATGGCACGTGTCTTTATAAACTGTCTGCGTGATATTGAGGTACTCCCGTAGCCAGGAAGATCTCCAGATCTGTCTCCGAATGAACATGTGTGGGACCAGCTCGGACGTCAAATACGTCCCAGTGCCAGTATCCAGGATATCAAGGACCAGTTACAACTGTTGTGGGCAGCTTGCCTCAGGAGAGAGTGCAACGTCTTTATGACACCCTTCCAAACCGAATCAGTGTATGTATCCATGTCAGAGAGCGTGCACCGTTTCAGATAATCGGGTTCGTACTGCCAAGTTCTTTGTAAATATGACTCGATTTTTAAATCACTAAAATAACATCACATACCCTCTCAACACGTAAAGTTTCACTTCGTTTCCTCCTACCTTTCTCGGTGCTTAAGAGCTTTTCTCAGACAGGTCCCATCCTAGTGTGACTTCTCCATTTTAGTGTTTTCTACAAGTATGGTACCACCGTTATTCGAATGCTCCAATTCTCTTATTCCCGTCCACGCCAAGGGTGCATGTCTCGCTCCCGTACAGCATGACATTCCAAACGAATATCTTTATTAGCAAAATGTTGGTATTTCTTGGTATTTATTGAAGGCTAACTTAGCTTGGTTTATTCTGCTTATTGTGTTCGGCTCCATGGCTAAATGTTTAGCGTGCTGGCCTTTGGTCACAGGGGTCCCAGATCTGATTCCCGGCAAGTTCAGGAATTTTAACTATAATTGGTTAATTCCACTCGAATGGGGGCTGAGTATATGATTGTATCATCATAATTATTTCATCCTCATCATGACGCGCGGGTCGCCTACGGGAGTCAGATAAAAAGATCAGCATCTGGAGAGCCGAACTTTTCCTCGAACACTCCCCGTGCTAAAATCCATACGCCATACCATTTCATTTTCTGCTTACTACCTCCCTTGTACTGAGCACATCGAATGCTATCTTACTGCCAAGGCAAATGAATTCTTTGACATTATTTAAAACATGCCCCTTCAAAACTATATCAACCTTTGCGCCACGACACTTGTAACAAGGATTTTAGTTTATGTCTTGTTTATTTGCATATTATAACTAGGTCCCAAGGATGAATTCATTTCCTCCAGCATTAATGTTGACTCCTCTTCACATTTCGCCAGGATTGCGATGTCATCTTCGAATCGTAGCATGTTCACACTCTGTCCTTCACTCCCCCGATTTGCCCCTACTTTGCTCTTACTTCTTGTTAGTCCCATCTGAATGCATCCGTTGAACAGGATGGGTGAGAGTGAATTCCCCTACCTTACTGCCTGGTAGATTTTCATCTTCTCTTAATGCTCTCCAGATCTCAATACTGATTTTTCTTTGTACAGTCTCTGTATCAATCTCCTGTCTTTACAGTTTACTCCTACTGCCTTCAGCATACTAAATAACTGGCATCACTGGGTATTACGTTTGCCACATCATCCAGATGCACTCAATTACTTATTAATTTTTTTGTTTGTATGTTATAGGTTATGCTGCTGTACATATCACGGTTATTATCGGGATTAGCTTGCGGAGCTGTCACCGTCATTATCCCGCTGTACAACGAGGAGATCGCTGAAGACGATATCCGAGGAGCTCTGGGCACATACCTGGATCTGATGCTGGCCGTCGGGATCCTGTGGTCGTACGTCATCGGAGCATTCGTCTCCTATGTATGGTTCTCCGTCATTTCATGTTTATTGCCCATCTTTTTCTTCCTCGCTTTCGTCTGGATGCCGGAATCCCCCGTTTACCTGCTTGCAAAGGGTGAGATTACCAAAGCAGAGAAGTCGCTTCTGTGGCTGAGAGGGGCCGCTTCCTACAAGCAGTACGATCTAGAAGCAGAGATTCACGAGATACAGAAGCTACTGTCAGATTCTTCGTCAAACGTTCCAGGTGTCAAGAAGTCCATCACTACATTAACAAAGGAATTCCTTGCCAGTCTCACTCCTGGAACTCCAACGTCAAAAGCGTGTATTGCTGTATTTGGTCTGATGATGTTCATGCAGTTGAGTGGAATCGATGCCATTCTTTTTTATACTGTAGATATTTTTCAAGAAGCAGGCAGTTCCTTGTCACCAGTTTTATCGACAGTGATAGCTGGCATAATTCAGGTAGTAGCAACATATGCATCTTCACTCTTGGTGGACAGATTTGGTCGCAAACCATTGCTAATGGTATCATGTGCAGTAATGGCAGCTTCCCATGCAATGTTGGCAGTTCATCTCACAGTTCGTGAATACGGTATAGATGTGAGCGATTTTGGATGGATTCCAGTTTTATCTGTGAATCTGTTCCTCATTGCCTTCGCTATAGGTGTGGGTCCAATACCTTGGTTCATGATGGCAGAGTTACTACCCCTGGAGGCCAAGCGGTGGGGAAGTGGAGTAGCTGTTTGCTTAAACTGGACACTCTCTTTCGTAGTTACCAAGTGGTTTGACACTCTCTTAGACTGTATGGGATCCACCTTCACCTACACTCTGTTCAGTGTCATATGTTTCATTATGGTTCTCTTCGTAGGATTCCTTGTGCCTGAAACGAAAGGTAAATCTAGAGAAGAAATTCAGCAAGAACTAGGCGCTACGATATTACCAGTGTATTAAGTTAACTAGTCTCTACGAAAGATAGGGCTCGATTTAAAGGATTCAAGGACGCATAAAAACAGTTAAACTGTTGACCTATCAAGATCTGATCATAGAAATTCATTTTAATAATAATAATAATAATAATAATAATAATAATAATAATATGGCCTCAGCTACCGATTTACAGACCTTCTGAAGTTGTACCTTGTAGGAAAGCTGCCTACAAATTGCGGCATTCCCATTGTGTTGTTATCTGGGAAGCAACGTGTATTTCTACTGGCCGTTTTCCATAAAACCAGCGTAAGAGGCAAGCTTGCTTCCCATAGGCCGTGGAGCAAGCGGAGGGTTACTATGCAGGACTTAATTTCGTTGAGTAACAGTGAGTGTGCCACAACGATAGCATGAAGTAGCAAGATTCATCACCGCACTTCAAGAATCGACTACCACAATCGAGATCATACCCGGACACTCTACCACTGTTCTACCGAGGTAGCTCATTTATTAATTATTTGACGCTAGGGTTCATTATACCTACTTAGAGGGGTGTTCTTAAAAGAATGTTAGATGTTTAGATGACACGATGAAATTCACTCGACATGAATAAATAGAATATTACGTCTTAATCATGTGCTCTTCCTGACGGGGCCTCTCTATTTGTCTAGCTATGATTTTAAGGCACATGTTACAGTCTGTAACGCTTTTGATATAGCCCTTGGACAAGGGTAAGTCTTGAAAACCTGGGAAGGTAACACCTTTGTTTAGTAAAGTGATGTTAACCGATGTATTGTGCGCTGTGCTGGCCATATGGTAATGAAGCCAAAAAACTATTCAAACATTCGCATTAACGCCTAAAACCACAACTGCGAGAAATTCGAAGGAATACCTTAGCTTTTCTGTAGTTATATTTGCAATTATTATTCAGTTAGAATGGCAAGTAGGTTATTTTAACATTTCTGTTTTGTAACGACCGTCTAATTCCAAGAGTTATGACAGAGAAAGGTGATTTATAATGGAACCGTCAATTTCCGGAATTTACTGGTTGTCACTGTGGACAAAGTGAACTACGTCGCTGAAGGTTTATAGTTAGCGTAAATACCTTGTATAGTGCTGGGTATGTCTAACTGTAGAGGTTACTGTTAGGATCTGCGTGGCCGAGGCGGTAAAGGCGTGCTCGGTTCGCCCGGAAGGACATGGGTTCGAATCCCCGTCAGGAAGTCGTAAAATTTAAGAAACGAGATTTCAACTTCCGGAGGTGCATATGGCCCTGAGGTTCACTCAGCCTACACCAAAAATGAGTACCAGGTTAATTCCTGGGGGCAAAGGCGGCCGGGCGTAGAGCTAACCACTCTACCCCCTCCAAGCTCCTCCAAGGGCCTTCATGGCCTGTACGGAGGTGTCTTTGTCTTTGTCTAGAGGTCAATGTTACTCGCGAAGGACTTATCCTATTTCGAGATCGAGGAAATCACAGAAGAGTGATAGAAAGTTTACGTTTTGGGTGATACTGCAAATATGAAGACTATCTATTGGAGATAAGGACTTATATTTGACTAATTAGTCAGCGTCAGTGTTCAGAAAACGGATCAAAGTAGACTCTTAACTTGCACCATGAGTAGGAAATGAAGTCGTTGCTCTATCTAAATCAAACCCTCTCCCTCCCTCATAAATAATACTACCACTACTACTACTAATAATAATAGTAATAATAATAATCACACACATCACGCTACGCAGGTCACCCACGAGTCTGAACCAGGCCACTCACGATATCAATCAATCAATCAATCAATCAATCAATCAATCAATCAATCAATCAATCAATCAAGCAAGCAAGCAAGCAAGCAAGCAAGCAAGCAAGCAAGCAAGCAAGCAAGAAAACAGGCAATAATCATCAAACTATTCGGTTAATGAGGCTGAGTGGCTCAGAAGGTTGAGGGGCTTGCCTTCTACGCCAACTTGACAGGTTCGATCCTGGTTCAGTCTGGTGGTATTTGAAGGTGCTAAAATACGTCAGCCTCGTTCGGTAGATTTACTAGCACGTAAAAGAACCCCTGCGAGACTAAATTCCGGCACTTTGGTGTCTCCGAAAACCGCCGAAAGTTAGTGAGACGTTAAAAGCAACAGTAGTATTATTAATGTTTGGTTAGTAGATAGACATTCCCGCTTATTATTTAAGGCAGATTAGGGATGCGTATTTAAGGATAAATTTCCTTCAAGATACTCCTGTAGCTACAAGATATGTTACAAATATCTGCCTCACCTGCCTACAGTCCTGGGCCTTCTTGCAAAACTGTGTATACATTCTTGCAAAACTATGCGTACATTACGCAACCTAGCAGAATCTGAGCGTTGTTAACGTTCAACTCAAGTTTGAAAGTATGGTTTCTGTTCCATTCTCCTCACCCGTCATGTGACAACCATTTGTAAAGAAGAACTGAATTAGTCTCTCTTCTCGCCAAACATACTATAGACTTTGAGTTACCTGGAAAAGGTTCCTCGTTAGATATACTTTGATGTACTGGTAGCGTGAGGCCATGGTAATTTCCAATAATGATCCATTGTAATTAATCTAATATCACTGGTATTATCAAATTATTCCCTAGTTTTTGTGACGATTCAGAAAGATGATGAAACATAATAATATTCATTTTGTATATTCCATTGAATATATCTCATTACAGAGACTTCTTTAGTTATATAAAGAGAAGCTTACTTAGCTGACATACAGCAAAATTAAATAACTCCGTTTGTGGAGAGTGTGTGACTGTAAATACTGCAGTTTAAGAGAGTTAGTGTATTGGTCCTCAGATATAATTATGAACTCTAGTTGAAATGTGAGAGTGTGTCACCATCACAGTTATATTATGTCAAGCAAACGATAAAAAATACTGTATTATCAAAGTGACTTCGATAGTAAGTGATTACAATCTTGAGCCAACTCCCTTACAGCTAGCTGGCAGGTGACAAGCAGAAAATGCTTTACTTCAAAGTATTTTTGGAAAATGCCCAAGGTAGAATTAAATCGGTGATTCTAGAGACCATTCATGTCTACTTTTGGCGGAAATTAAGTTATCCTGTACTATGAGGATAACAGGACTATCACAAATCCATTCATTATGCACTGAGATTTAGGGACCATAGTATTTTAGGTCTTTGAGAAACGCCACTAGTCCTGGAGATGTTGAGTTTCTCAAATTAACTCCTGTTGTCCTGAAGAAGTTTTTCAATGTAACAGTTGTGACTATAACAAGATTAGTTAGGGAATGAATGATTATGTTTTAGTAACACAACTTATAATTTATTCCCTGATAGATCAAATTCCCTATCAAATTTTGGTCTCTTTAACATATAACAGAATACGACATAGTATTCTATAATATTTTATTGTAAAAATGCGCATTTTTTGTTTATCCTATGTTGTAACCAAGGTTGAATTTTACAGAACACAACTTTTATTGCTTCACTTTATGATATTTACACAAATAACAGAAAATTATTTTGAAGCAAAAAGGAATATTGAATCTTGAGAAAAGTCTGTCTTTATACAATATGTACAGGTTTACAGTCTTTATATACACTTCTATCTTGAAAAGATAGTCTTTGTGAATTGACACGTTGATAGTCGAGAACTATCTGGCACACTAACATGAATGTCTTTGAGAGTCCTTGTTTGTTGAAGTGCCTGAATTCCTAAAAGGCAAGTTCAATTGATTGAAGAAATTCCACCTAGCGAAACTAAGGGAGCTTGCGTAAATTAGGGAATGAAAATGGCTTGTAAAAGAATTACGGTACATAGGCAGTGGAAACAGGTAAGGGAGCGGTGACCAGAGGTGAGACCTCGTACTGCCAGAAATTCAGTCCACCTGGTCGAAGCACATTTTCAAGAGGAGTAGCCTCCGTACTCGACGTAGGGTGTATTCTGGAGCTGGACACCGGGGGCAAGTGGGCAATTGAGCAGGCAGGGAGCTCCTATTTATAGTACACTCGATGGTCAGGCACGCGCACTGAGGGCTGCGCGTCGAAGCTAGCAGAATGATACACAGGCGCGCGTGCAGCTGGCAGGCGGAGCGAGACGGGAGCGCCGGACATACAACACCCTCCCCTCCTAAATACGCCGGTACGGCGTGAAACGGCGGCGGCGCTGGCGGCGACTGCGATGCTGGGGCGGAGCTGCTGATGTCTCTGTTGTATTGTCCGGAGCTGGAACTGGGCGGAGTGGCGCTGTCTCGTCCTGAAAGGAACCCATTGTTATTAAATGATCTAAAGCTCGTTCAGCAATAGATTTATCTGGTTTAGCAATAGCATCAATAGCTGGACAGGGGCGGTAGCGCAGACGTATCTGATCTTGATGGCGGCAGATACGTTTCTCCGTAGTCTGTATCTCGTATAGACGATGACCCAAAGATCTGCAGATGACTCCAGGTATCCAGAGTGGGTTGGATTTGAATGTCCTGGTGTAGACCTTGTCGTTGAGGGAGAACTTCGTTGGTGAGGTCTTATGCTGGGTCGGAAGAGGCTGTAACAGAGAAAGTAAAGTTCTGTGAGGTCGTCCATGGAGCTTCTGTGCAGGAGTGATATTATCAGCGCCGGGTAGAGTTCTGTAGTTGTTTAAGAGTTGGAGCAAGGCTTGGTCTTTAGTTAAGCCTGAAGAGACAGCTTTCTTCATACTTCTTTTAAATGTTTGTACGAAGCGTTCAGCTTCACCATTAGATTGAGGGTGAAAAGGTGGTGCTAGGATATGACGAATGCCATTATGTGTACAAAAGTTCTGAAAAGCAGTAGCTGTAAATTGAGGTCCGTTGTCCGAAATGAGTACTTGCGGTAAACCTTCTGTAGTAAAGATTTTCTGGAGAGCACGAATGGTAGCTTCGGTTGTAGTAGTCGAATGCATATCCACGACATATGGAAAGTTTGACAGTGAATCGATGACTATTAACCACATGGAATTGAGGAAAGGACCTGCGAAATCGATGTGAACTCGTTCCCATGGAGTAGTAGCAGGAGGCCATGAAGCAAGATCAGAAGACGGGGCGTTCTGATTCGTTTGACATTGCTCACAATGACGTATTAGCTTTTCGATGGCGGCATCAATACCGGGCCAGTAGCAGTGTTGACGGGCGAGTTGCTTTGTTCTGGAGATACCCCAATGGCTTTGGTGTAATAATTCGAGAACTTGTTTCTGTAGGCTAAGTGGGATAACCACTCGGAAGATGGTGCCTGCTTCTAGTAATACAACTCCGGCACGAGTCGTGAGACGATGCTGCATACGATGATAAGGTGCCAGGTGGGCAGGAAGTGTGCTCTGAAGAGGCCAACCGTTGCGGATGTAAGTACGTACAGTAGCAAGTGTACTGTCCTTATCCGTAGCTTTAGCTATGCAGGTAGCATCAATAGGAAAACTGGATACAGTATCTTCAAGTTCTATGTCCAACTGAAGACATTCAGATTCTTGAGAATCGAAGGCAGTATCAGGACCAACGGGTAAGCGGGAGAGGGCATCAGCATTACAATGCTGGGATGTGGCTCGATATACAATCTGATAGGAATAATCAGAAAGGAACATGGACCATCGTTGAAGCTTTCTGAGGGAATTCTCTGGGATCTTATTACCAGGATGGAATAAGTGTACGAGAGGCTTATGATCGGTAATGATCAGGAAATGGTTGCCATAGAGATATTCATTGAAACGGCGAATACCAAAGATGATGGCTAAAGCTTCTTTCTCTATCTGTGAGTATCGACGTTGATGGTCATTAAGTGTTTTCGAAGCGAAGGCGATGGGGCGTTCTTGTCCATGACGATCCTTCTGGGAGAGAACGGCACCGACACCGTAGTCTGAAGCGTCAGTAGCTAGCGTGATGATCTTGTCGGGCTGAAAAGGAGTGAGTTGTATAGCTTGAATTAAGGCGTTGTTGATTGTTTTCCATGCCTGTTGGCATTGCGGAGTCCACTGAAACTTAACACCTTTTTTACGTAGAGCGTTTAATGGAGCTGCCACTGTAGCGAAGCGTGGAATGAACTTATTATAATAGTTCGCTTTGCCTATGAAGGACTGAAGCTGCTTGAGGTTCTGAGGTGCTGGCATGTTTACTATCGCTGAGACATTCTGTGTACTAGGACGAATTCCATGCTTATCAAGTATATGTCCTAGGTAGTGAACTTGAGGCTGAAAGAAGGTACATTTAGCGAGATTCGCTCGTAGGCCATTGTCTTTCAATTTCTGGAGAAGGAGGCGGAGATTGGTTAGATGTTCCTGATGATCTTTGCCAGTAACAATAATATCATCCAGGTAGTTAGCACAACCGGGAATGGAGGCGGTGAGTTGAGCCAAATAGCGCTGAAAAATAGCCGCTGAGGATGAAACACCGAATGGGAGCCGCTGGAGCTGGAGCAGTCCGAGAGGAGTGTTGAGTGTGAGAAATTTCTTAGATTCTTCGTCTAAAAGTAGCTGGAGATATGCTTCTTTAAGATCAACTCGAGAGAAGAATTGTCCACCAGAGAGACGACGGAATAAGTCTTCTGGACGTGGAATAGGAAAGATATCTGTGTCGAGTTGTGCGTTGACTGTAGATCGAAAATCGCCACAAAGTCGAACATTACCATCAGGTTTCTTGATTACCACGAGTGGAGTAGCCCATTGACTAGAAGTAACTGGCACAACAATTCCAGTTTGTATCCATCTTTCTAATTCTTTCGTGACCTGGTCTTGAAGTGCTAGGGGTACTGGACGAGCTTTGAGGAAGCGAGGCTTAGCTCCGGATTTCAGCTGTATGTGAGCTGTATAGTCTTTGGCTGTTCCGAGCTGAGAGTCGAAGACTTCAGGAAACTGCGCTAGGAGAGCGGTAACGTCAGAAGTAGGATGCAATGTAGATACGACGTGAATGTTGTCATGTATCTGGAAACCAAATAAGTTAAATAGATCCATGCCCATAATGTTTGATGCGGTGTAGTTGTTAACTACGAGAAGAGGAATGGCCGTCTGAATTCCTTTATAACTAGCCTGAAGCTTGATTTGACCTTTGATGTCAATTTTCTTCTTGTTAAATGTCACGAGCTGGATATCAGCTGGAGAGCATGAAGGTGAACCTAAGTTGTGGTAGGTAGTCAGGGTAATAATAGAGACAGGTGATCCAGTGTCTAATTGAAAATCGACAGATCGATCAGAGAATGAGAGAGGAATGATGATTTTGTGAGAATCCTTTGTGGGAAGAATAAGATTGATCTGATCAACTTCCATGTCTTGGCGGGGCTGTATATGCTTCCGGCGTGCTGCAGTAGTCTTAGCAGGGCGGAGCGAACTTTGACAGACAGTCTTAATGTGTCCAAGTTTATTACATCGTTCACAAGTAGCTTTGAAAAAACGACAGTCACGACGTTCATGATGCTTGAAACATCCTCGGCAAGAAGGCAGGAGTTTCGAGGTGCTTTTAGAATTGGGCTTCCGTGTAGCATTACGAGAGGGAACCTGGCAAGAATGCTTGGTGGAGAGTGCCTTATCCGTACGGTTCACTGTAGCAGAGGACTTGCGGGCTTGAGGCGAGACTTGTGCAACTTCGTGTGGAGAAGCTATGGCTGCGGCAGTCTTGGTAGTAAGCTCATAAACCGTAGCAATACGCTGGACGTCTTCTAAAGAAGGGTTACTCTGCTTGACAGCGTCAAAACGTATTTTGTCTTCAGGAGTATGTAAAATTATCATGTCCCGAATGAGAGAATCAGTGTAGGATGAACCACAACCGTCCTTGGAGCAGATGAACTGGCAGGGTTTAGCTAGACCACGCAATTCAGTTATCCATTCAGTATGGGTCTGATGGGGTTGCTTTCTGCACTGAAAAAATTTATAGCGAGCAGCCACTATGTGAGGAGCTTTGGCATAGTGGTCCGTGAGACGGGCCAGGAGCTGCGTGAAGGGTACCTCAGATAAGTGTTCTTCCGGACTTAATTTACGTAGTAATTCACACGTAGCATTGCCAACCGAACTAAGAAATAGTGCGCGGCGGCGTTGATCATCTGTGACAGAATGGCAGATGAAATGCTGTTGTAAACGGGCTAAATAAACTGACCATTCTTCCTTAGCTGGATCAAAAGCAGAGAACGAAGGAATAGCTGATGGCTGTGTAGAGACAGAAATAGCTTGAATAGCCTGAATTAATGCTGCCTGTTGTTGTTGCATAAACTGTTGTTGTTGCTGCTGTAAGGCTTGGAAGACCGTAGCGAGTTGTTCCGCAGTAGCCATTGCGAGATGCGTGCAAGAAAGAGTAAGGTAAGCTGTGTGTCAGAACTGATTGGAGTGTCGTTGTTGTTTAGCACGTCGCCGTAGAGTTGACAACTGGGCCTGTTGAATCGTAGTGTCGTGTTGACCTCGTTGCTATAGAGTTGGCGATTGGGGCTGATGACGTGTAGTTTGTTGCTTTTTTACCTCGTCGGTATAGAGTTGGCAACTGGGGTCGAAGAATTGTAGGTTGTTGCGTTTTTACCTCGTCGCCATAGAGTTGTGTTGTAACCAAGGTTGAATTTTACAGAACACAACTTTTATTGCTTCACTTTATGATATTTACACAAATAACAGAAAATTATTTTGAAGCAAAAAGGAATATTGAATCTTGAGAAAAGTCTGTCTTTATACAATATGTACAGGTTTACAGTCTTTATATACACTTCTATCTTGAAAAGATAGTCTTTGTGAATTGACACGTTGATAGTCGAGAACTATCTGGCACACTAACATGAATGTCTTTGAGAGTCCTTGTTTGTTGAAGTGCCTGAATTCCTAAAAGGCAAGTTCAATTGATTGAAGAAATTCCACCTAGCGAAACTAAGGGAGCTTGCGTAAATTAGGGAATGAAAATGGCTTGTAAAAGAATTACGGTACATAGGCAGTGGAAACAGGTAAGGGAGCGGTGACCAGAGGTGAGACCTCGTACTGCCAGAAATTCAGTCCACCTGGTCGAAGCACATTTTCAAGAGGAGTAGCCTCCGTACTCGACGTAGGGTGTATTCTGGAGCTGGACACCGGGGGCAAGTGGGCAATTGAGCAGGCAGGGAGCTCCTATTTATAGTACACTCGATGGTCAGGCACGCGCACTGAGGGCTGCGCGTCGAAGCTAGCAGAATGATACACAGGCGCGCGTGCAGCTGGCAGGCGGAGCGAGACGGGAGCGCCGGACATACAACATCCTAAATATGGTATTTTGGTTTACGTCTTCTTCCCTTAATAATATGCATATCGTTTCTTTTTTGTCTTTCTTGGAACCTAAGGATATGTACTGTTTCTCAAATGACTGATTCAGTTTTTATTAATTGTGCATGCGCAGTGTAGTATATTGCTATTGTACTACGCTGTGATTGTTGTCTTCCAGTATAATTATATATGACGAACTTTAGTATTTGAGTATATTTTAAGTGAATGGACTTTGTGAGTGTACTAATGATAATATGTATATATTGTAAGCAATATGCACGTTTATGTCAACTTAGTTTGGAACGATACCAATAAAATAATATTTAATAAACACTGCAGTTTTAATTTACTGTACTTATAAAGAACTTCAATAAACCTCTCCAAGTCAAACGTACTTTTAACGTAGTAACCACATTCCAGCAGAAATCGTAGATTGATTTGCCATTCTCAAATGCGATTTCTAGCAACTTAGATTGTTTAAATTTCAAATAAATATAAATTCATTGGAGTGGCAGGAGTCTTTGGTTCATTTAGAGGTTTAGAACCATCATTGGTGTCATTTTAGTAAATTTCTTGAAATACATGATATTCGGGTTTATTAAATGTATACAGTCCGTTTCCATTGCTTTTATCAAACATCATCAAGCTGACTGTAGTTCCAAACTCGTCATTTAATAGATATGCTACGAGAATACCACGATCTCCACTTATTCAGGAATGCAATTTAATTTAATGCTGAAGTGACATCACAAATATCTAAAAGTGACTCAAAGAAGATAAGTTCTCTATAGGCCTTCTTGAGTGTATAGTGGAGGTACCATGAAGCTTCTATTTTGTACCTTACATAAGATTGCGATTACCCAATGTTGTCCATTGTAGTGACTTATTTATAATGGTTTTAAGCACAAATAACCTCTATAATACGATATTGTCATTGTTATTTAAAAAGAAATTGAAGTTTTCCATGTTTTTATAAGTTACGTTTACGTTATCATCTAACTTCATTCAGCTGTTACATGTACAGGTACATAAATAAAATTAAGTATTTGTTAAAATTGAGGACCAAAAATGGAAAAGGCTCAAAGTGCCTTATTTGGAAAATGAGGAATTTTTTTTGTAATAAGGGAATGTATTAGCCATGCCACATATGGTGGTAACTTGTGCATGTTCCTGAGGTCATTAGTCTAGTTGGTAGGAAGCTCACAGTCCAATGTGCCCAGCTGAATTTGGTGGGGAACGGCGAATGTGTGAGCGTCTCGCGCTGCAATTCTTCTGTGCTGTCCATCGTGTCAGTGTGCTATCACTCATGTGTTTTCTAATTTCCGAGTCACTTAATTAAATAAATTAAATTTACAGAAGCTAAATATCGTTATGCAATTATGTGAAAAGTATTGGATGCAATATACTTGCACTTCAAAGGCCGAAGTTAATCAGTAATTCCTGGTCTCCTTTGGCAGAGAAGGGTGAAAGCTCCATTGTGCTCGGGGAATCTATTACTGGCGTTTACTCGGAAACATATTTCTGGCACTTTCACCCTTTTCCACCTTTGGTCCTCAATTGTTGTCTTCTACATAAATGAGATCCTTTTCATCGTAGATATCATTGTTTTGTTGTAATTTTTTGTAAGATTTAATTTTCACGCATTTGTTTGTTGTAACTTTGTTGTTGCCATTTAATTTATGTATTAATTGATTTTCGTTGCTTTAATAGTGTAAGTAGACATTAGCCCCTGCATATTTCTGAGCTGCAATATATATGTGGTATAATAATAATAATAATAATAATAATAATAATAATAATAATAATAATAATAATAATAAAAATAATCAGATGTCAAAAGATGGAAACCGCATTTCGACTAACCCAAAATATCTGCAACAAAAAATGTATCTACAAGCACACAAAACTAAGACATTACAATGCAGACATTAAACCAGAATATTTCTATGGTATAGAAACGCTAATTTTGAACAGAAAAGTAGACGTTGAAAACATTGAGAGAAAGGAACGCAAAATCATAAAAAGAGTTCTAGGCCCAAAATTTGCAGAAGGACAATACCGACTCACAGGCAAACAGGAAATCAGACAATACACGAATATGTTTAGTAACATTAGAAAATGCAGGTTAAGATTCTATGGGGATATTAAAAGAATGAACTCAGACAAACTTACAAAAAAATAGTCAAATTCTATTAAAACAGGAGAGTAAAGCCGAAACAGGCGCAATGAAATGGATTGACGAAATCAAAATCGATTTGCAACAGGCAGCAATTATACTAACAGATGTTCAAAACCGGGTGATCTTCAGACCCAAAATTCACTAGTGGCAAGTTGACCAAGAAGAAAGGCCAAAGAAGAAGACCGGAACAGCCTGGTCTGAAGACAGAAAGGAAGCTCACTATGAAAGAATGAAAGATATACGGGTACAAGGGAAGACAAATGCACGTCTCTAAATACTTTGTGTAGTCGTAATGGGCTTATTTGCAAATATAATAATAATAATAATAATAATAATAATAATAATAATAATAATAATAATAATAATAATAATCTTAGAAAAATATGACATATGTATTAAAAGACAAAGTACAGGCCTTTACACAACAACAGATAAGGTTACTGATACCGTACATAGGAGACGCTTGAAGTTCCATAGTTAAGTGCTTACAAGTTGATTTACATCGCACCGACACAGATAGGTATTATGGCGACGTTGGGATAGGAAAGTGCTACGAGTGTGAAGGAAGCGTCTATGGCCTTAATTAAGATACAGCCTGGTGTGAAGATGGGAAACCACTGAAAACCATCTTCAGGGCTCCCGACAGTGGGGTTCGAACCCACTATCTCCCGAATACTGGATACTGGCCGCACTCAAGCCACTGCAGGTATCGAGCTCGGTAATTCCATAGTTATATCTGTAGGAAGGACAATAATAGATTTGCTAAAATAACTGTTAAATATAATCAATTCAAAGAAGTCATGATCAACTAATTGGAAGAAATTAAGTAGCATTTACAAGAAATAAACTCTATAAGTGATACCATAAAAATCATAAAGTCTTTGGAATACTGGTTGGAAATCACACATTCGGGGGAAGAAGTTAAAAATACCACAGGAAAAGTGTGGACAGAAGACCGGAAAAAAGGCCACAGCAAATTCATGAAGACATATAGGTGGGAGAAAAATAATGAAAAGAACGGGGAGCCGCCAGACCTAGCTAACACGTTCAAATGCGCTCTTTAATTAGACATAACGGAGAGAGAAAGGAAGAAAGAAAGAAAGAAAGAAAGAAAGAAAGAAAGAAAGAAAGAAAGAAAGAAAGCTGAAGAATAGGGAGAGGTGTAGCAGAGATCAGTGTTTAGGAAGAAGATTGCGGAAATGAGGTATGCAGCTGGCAACCAAACAATTTTCCAAGCCACGAAACGTATCAGGGGAAGAGCTAGAATGAAGAAGACAGTGCGTTCGAACCCCACTGTCGGCAGCCCTGAAGATGGCTTTCCGTGGTTTCCCATTTTCACACCAGGCAAATGCTGGGGCTGTACCTTAATTAAGGCCACGGCCGCTTCCTTCCAATTCCTAGGCCTTTCCTATCTCATCGTCGCCATAAGACCTATCTGTGTCGGTGCGACGTAAAGCAAATAGCAAAAAAAAAAAAAAATGAAGTGAAAGCAAAAGTGTAGGAGTGCAAGTAAATGAGCATAAGTCCGAAGAATAGAAGGAAGGGTAGGCTTCGCAAAGGTAGCCCATGGATGGCTGCTACGATGAATGAACGAATTTTTTGCTGCTACTACTACAACTCCCTACTACTGCTACTTATAGACTAATAGTAGGCTAACACATGTATTTAACGTCCATTTCTTTGCTACTGATCTTAAGAGACACCAGCAGCGATACGAAGGTTGTCTCTCTGAGTATGATGTGGATGACAACATAGAGTTTCATTCTGCTTCATTTTGACACTTAGAGGTTTTTCAATTTACAAACACAATCGAAGTTCGTATAGAAATTGCTTCATACATCTGAGCAGTGACGTCAACTTTGATTTACAGCTACTTGCCATTTAATAAATATGGGATGTTCTAAAGTACCGACTGTGACTATTAAGTCCGCCACAAGCACAATCCTTACCCCCTTAATGACCACAAGACAAGTGTAATATACCAGAAAACAGTGCCATCTAATTTAAGTTAAGTGACACTAAAATGTTTATGCCCGAGGAGAAATGATTTAGATCAGGATATCATTATTTTTATCTGGTACACAGATCCTATTCAGCATTACGGCCATGCCCCACTATCAAGCTACCAAGATCCCCATATAATGCTCTACGCCTGCGCTTTGCGACAAGGCAGAGGGTGGTTGAGGGAGGGGTGGGCTGAAAACACAGCGGCGGACATGGCGCGTTCCGGGCCTGTCTCCCACGTGGATTCGGAATTGCCCGTATTACAGCGGTGGGATATAATGGAATCGCAGATAAAATACGGTGTCGTAGAGGGGGAGGGGGATAGCAAGAGTGAGAGAGAAAAAACAGAGCCTCGGAGAAGTAGGGAGAGAAAATAAGTAGAGGAGGATGGAGAGTGAGAATACAAAATGCGAGAGATAAAAGTTGTTATCGCAAAAAATATCCTTCATTATAGGAAAGTGTTACGTAAAGGAGGATAAAGTTCTTCTTCAATTAAGAGCCGTTTGAGTTCTGTGATGCTTTAGATATTAGGAATTACGAAAGGTTCTTAATGGATACCAACCGATTGACATGAAAGATGGGGAAGATAAATTATTATTGTGAAAGATAAGAAGTGAGAGAACTTCACTCGAGGAGATTTTACGAATATTCATGATGATATTACAGAAAACTGGGATTATCAGAGGGCAGCAGGAACGTAACATATGAAACTTTCTCTGCGACAAGAGAATTGAGATCAACCGTTACAGCTCATCAGTTGTATGTCAACACTTCCCTCTGTGGATCAGAGACAGAGTGTCGGACTACGTATTCCAAGATACGGAATTCGTTTCGTAAGTCATTACAACCGTGTTATATCTTCCGAACATGTGGGAATATGTCATCGCTGTTCGGGAAAAGATCATATCTCACAATGCTCTTCCCATACATTGTTTTCCTTAAGACTGGTCACGCCTCCCAGCCACATATGGATATGCAGTTCCTCAGAACAATATTACTTGTGTTCATTTTCCTTTGCTTGCGTACAAAGGAAAATTAAACTTACTGTACCGCACTCTGGGAATGTATGTTTGCATAACATAGTTACGCACCCCTACAGTATAATGTACTTACGGTTCATTTTCCTTCACACCTTAGCGTACGAAAATGAACAAAACGGAAACTGTTGTCATGGACTGCATATCCATATGTGGCTGAGAGGCGTGACCAGTCTTAAGGAAAATAATGGATAGGAAGAGCATTGTAAGATATGACCTTTTGCCCGAACAGCGACAATATACGTCTAAAAACCTAAGTGTTACACTACTGAATGCCACCGACTTATGGCGTCTGTGTGCGCTGTCTATTTATAATAATAATAATAATAATAATAATAATAATAATAATAATAATAATAATAATAATAATAATAATATAATAATAATAATAATAATAATAATATAATAATAATAATAATAATAATAATAATAATAATAATAATAATAATAATAATAATAATCCTCAGCTTCTTTCCAGTCATTTGACCGGGTCAGGAATGGAATGAGTTAAGCCCCATCTAGCGTCGAGGATAGGAATCGTGCCGGCTGCCGAAGCCTGTCGCACTCCTCTGGGGCAATGATTAATGACTAACAGATTAAATGAAATGATATTCGAGAGTGTCGCTGGAATGAAAGATGACAGGGAAAACCGGAGTACCCAGAGAAGAACCTGTCCCGACTCCTCTTTGTTCAGCACAAAACTCACATAGAGTGACCGGGATTTGAACCACGGAATCCAGTGATGAGGGGCCGGTGCACTGTCGGCTGAGCTACGGAGACTCAATAATAATAATAATAATAATAATAATAATAATAATAATAATAATAATAATAATAATAATAATAATAATAATAATAATAATAATAATAATAATAATAATAATAATAATAATAATCATAATAATCATAATAATTTTGTGTGGCAATTTCTAGCCTGGTGCTGTCCTTGCAAGCAGACCCTCCGACGAGGGGGGGCAGCATCTGTATACTACAGTGTTCAATAAATAATACACATATTTTTTTCTCGTTGGAAGTTTGTTTATTTGCAACAAGGAACATAAGTATTACATTATTGTCCGACTCAATGGCTACAAGTACCTCTCATTTGACATAATCTCCGTTCGAATCTATGATTTCCCTTCACTGAGATGTGAGAGTCTGTATACTCAGCCCCGTCTGTACTTCGCCTATGACTGAGCGAGATAGCCGTGCGGTTAGGGTCGCACAGCTGTGAGCTTGCAATCACCAGCCCTGAAGATGGTTTTCCGTGGTTTTCCATGTTAGACCAGGCAAATGCTGGGGATGTACGTTCATTAAAGCCAGGCCGATTATTTCCCACCCCTAGTTCTTTCCTACCCCATCGCCGCCATAAGACCTCTCTGCGTCTGTCCGGCGCAAAGCAAATATTAAGAAAAGGACTTCGCCTATGACTTCCTCATCAGCGTCGTATAGCCTGCCACAGATTGTATCTCTTTAAGGGGACCAAACAAAATGTCAGACGGTGCATGGTACAAGCTGTAGGTGAATGAAGAAGAATAGTCCACACAAATTTTGTGATTGTTTCACTGGTCCGCAGATTCTGTGTGGTCATGCATTGAAGGAGGATGTCGTTGACCTGTTTATGGGGACGAACACGCAAAAATCGTCTCTTCAATTTTTCGGATTATCGATGTAAATTTCTAAAGTTATTGTGTGAGGCAATGTGGCAATCAGAATCTAATAAATTCAGTCAGTAGTTTTTGTGCTCAGTCTTCTTCCTGGAGGTAGGTTGGATCCTTAAATGTAGTCACCAGCGTTGTGTATAACCCGTTGCCAGCAATGTGGAAGTCGTAGTATAGCAGAGCCTGTTCTGTTGAAGGTGCGAATGGAGCGGTCTACTTACCTGTCGAATCTCTGCAACAGTTCTGAAGCGAATGCGAGCTCACGAGTAGTCTGGTTTCGATCACTGTCCCGTAACGCGGCAAACATAGTGACAACGTCACGTTAGACCGCTAGCTCAAACGTGACTGTGTTTCTCTCGCTTGTGCGCACGCAGGTGATGTGGAAAGGGCGAGTCCATTTGCTCTGAGGTAAGGTAAGTATGTAACCAACATGTGCTATCAGCGGCAATATTAGATTCCGTTGCGAGCTGTCGCGCTGTCTGTTGTCACGGGTGTTGATTTTATCTAACATGTTCTTTTTCTCAAATAATGATCTAATTCTGTCGAGTTTTGGTATTATCATGCTTCTATTCATACAACTAACCGGCCCTATTAATGAAATGACTCGTCTGTCTTCTGGCAAGCGAAACATTCGTTATTGAATATTTCAGGATACATCTGTATCTACTCATCACCAAAGCTTCTGAAAACCTATTAAAATCACTGTAAGTACGAAGAGAAGAAATTTTGCCAGAATTCTATGGCACCGTAGCAACCTTTACTGTCCTTCAATGTAGTCACCAGTGTTGTGTATAACCCGTTGCCAGCGATGTGGAAGACGTAGTATACCTTTAGCAGAGTCTGTTCTGTTGATTGTGCGAATGGAGCGTGCTACTGCCCGTCGAATCTCTGCAAAAGTTCTGAAGCGAATGCGAGCTCACGAATCATCTGGTTTCGATCACTGTCCAGTAACGCGGGAAGAGCATGCACTACTTCTTCACTGACGCTCGTAGGACGACCTGCCCGATGAATGTCCGCCGCACTTTGCCGACCATCGTTGAGGCTTTTACTCAACGTGCCACTGTTCTGTAAGGCATTGCAGATTCCCCGCAAGCCTTTTGAAGACCTTGAGACACTGTCGTGCTGTACGACCTCTGGCACATTCAATCTTGATCCAACTCCGTTGTTCCTGTTTGGAAAACATAGTGACAACGTTACGTTAGACCGCTAGCTCACACGTGACTGTGTTTCTCTCGCTTGTGCGCACGCAGGTGATGTGGGAAGGGCGAGTCCATTTGCTCTGAGGTAAGGTAGGTATGTAACCAACATGTATTATCAGCGGCAATATTAGATTCCGTTGCATAGCATCTCCACAGCAGCGTTGCCACTATTTAAGTTCCAACCCTCGTACATTCCTACAGCGCGGTACGGTAAGGTTCATTTTCCTACACGGATAACCATAGGAAAGTGGACATTTTCTGATGGACTACATATCAACATTGGGATGGGAGGTGTGACCAGTTTTAAGAAATTAATGGCTGGGAAGAGCACTGTGACTTTCGAGGTTTTGTTTCTTAACCCCCGGATTGTTCGTACATGGATAATGGCGAATTTTAAGATGAGACATGTATTTACGAGAATGGCATCACCTCATTTGTGGAAACTCATTCTATCATGTACCAAATAAATGGCAATTATGTGGAAATTTATGCAAAACTATCACTTGGAATTATGTACTAAATGAACAAGATTAGTATGCAAATCAAAGAACCTAAGAAAGAAAAGAACGCAAGTCTATCCCCAAACCCCACGGCGCAAAAGCCCCGAAGGGCCATGGCCTACCAAGCGACCGCTGCTGAGCCCGAAGGCCTGCAGATTACGAGGTGTCGTGTGGTCAGCACGACGGATCCTCTCAGCCGTTATTCTTGGCTTTCAAGACCGGGGCCGCCATCTCACCGTCAGATAGCTTCTCAATTTTAATCACGTAGGCTCAGTGGACCTCGAACCATCCCTCAGATGCAGGTAAAAGTCCCTGACCTGGCCGGGAATCGAACCCGGGGCCTCCGGGTAAGAGGCAGGCACGCTACCCCTACATCACGGGGCCGACAAAACGTGGTACGAAAGAATATTATAATCAGTAGCGAATCCTGGCTATTCGCATACCCGCAAGTTCACATCGGATTTGCTTAACGGTTAACATGCATGTTATTTATTTTAAGATAAAGAACATTTAAGAAAATACAAGATTCATTTTCATTTTGCGCCCGCTCTCCTCGCTGCTACTTTTCAACTCTCACCAGCATATTGTTTCCTGACAGAATCGAAATATCGGGTTCATGTGAGCGGTCTTCTGAGTATGTGGAACCAAACATGTTTGAACAGCAAGCAATGGTATGATAATAACGGGGTTAAAAGTCAGGTTGTCAGTTTCACTAATACGGAAAGGCCTCTCATTTTTAATTATTGCATTGATGGTGAAAGTTCCTTATGGGGATCACTATAACTATCAAGGTGTTAATATAAGGAAAGGTATTCATTGGGGTGATCACACAAACGAGATTGTGAATAAAGGGTATGGTTATGGGGGTATTTCTTGCTTGTCGTAAATGAAATTGTAGAACTGCTTGTTCGTGGAGACTTTTTCTGTCCATACCACTTTTTATTCGGAACTTGCTGCCCTTCACACTCCGCGCACTATTCAAAATTCGGCTTGACGTTAGTAAAGAAACAAACTTAATTCTAACAGGCCTCTTCCCTTTTTCTTTCCCATCCTGTGCAAATCATCTATATCCCTTTCAGTACAGTCAATGCCTAAATTCTCTCTCATTAGCTTTAAGACTGAATTCACCAATTCCATCGTGGACTCTCCGTCAGTTTCCCCCAGACCGTAAATAACATTCTTCTCTTCTCCTCCTCCGTTCTTCTGCTATCCCACCATTCAAGTATCCGAATGTGTTCTTCTAGCATCGCTCGTTCTTCTCTGTCTTCTCTGATCTTGTATTTCTGTTAGTTATTCGGTTAAACTTTCCTTCATATTACTAATTTGTTGAGACTCCACCTCAAACATTTCCTTGGTCTGGTCAGCCTGAGAAGCTTCACAGACAGCTTCCTTGAATTTCTTCATGTCCTCCTATGACAATGGGCCTGGGTTCATCTCGACGCCTCCATTGACAAATAGAGTAGCCACTATAGCTGCCGCCATCAACAATAATCTGTCAGTCCTATTGTTTATTGCTTCTATTTTGCACTCAATCTTGATCAACTTGACCCGGCTGCGCCATTCTCTTATCACACTCCTATAACCCTTTCAGACCTGAAAGAAAACTGGAGGTGTGGATTTTTGTTTGTACGTCAAGAACTGACTAAAATGCTCCTCAATACACATATTAATAGTTTATTTTACAAAATAAAAACTAACATCCGAAAAACAGGACCCACACAATTGTGCGTATCAAAATTCAAAACCTCGTTGTATCACGTACGATGGTGTAGCTTCAAAATTTACGTTCACTAACCAATGTACACACTTCATTGAATATATTCCGGTATTCAGTAAAGCTTCTAGATTAATATAAACGCAGTAAATAAATACTTACTTTCGGCACGACTGCTTCCTGCCATCTCGCCGATCAACTGTGCTTTTTAAACTCTTCTTCCTTCGCCCTGGCGGTCAAGCGCATACCAAAATCAATTGAAATACACGCCACGTGTCCTGCACAATCACTGCAGTCCGGTGTAGCGCCGAAAAAACATCAAATACGGTCAGGGATAACTAAAATACGAACCCGCACAATTGTGCGTACTCGGTCTGAAAGGGGTGCTGCACTGTTACGCCCATACTGTTTTCCCCCTGCACTTCCGGATCGTTACCATACACATCTGCTCACTACCTCAACTCAGCAAAGACTGATGGGAGTATTTAGCGGTTTTAGTAAGGATGTAAAGGAGATGGAATATAAGTCTCCGGTAAGACACCAACTAGAGTATACTTCCAGTGTATGGGACCCTCACAAGGATTTCGTGATTCGAGAACTGGAAAAATCCAAAGAAAATCAGTTACATTTGTTCTGGGTAATTTCCGACAAAAGAGTAGCGATACGAAAATGTTGGAAAATTTGGGCTGGGAAGACTTGAGAGAAATGAGTCGAACTGCACTACTAAGTGGCATGTTCCGAGCTAGGAAAGATGGCATGGACTGACATTAGTAGACGAATAAGTTTGAGTGGTGTTTTCGAAAGTAGAAAACACAATATGAGGATAAAGTTGGAATTCAAGAAGAAAAATTGGGGGAAATATTACTTTACAGGAAGGAGACTTAGGGATTGGGATAATTTACCATGGGAGATGTTTAATAAATTTCCAAGTTTTTGAAATTATTTAAAAAGGTCTAGACAAACAACTGCCACTTGGGTGACAGCTCTAAATGCTGATCAGTCGTGAATTAGAAATATATCGTCGCTGCGGGACAAAACCTCCTATGTGAAATATTTTAATTTAGAACTTTGGCCGGTAAGGTTCTGTCATTTAAGGTGCAATGTTGTGTGAATATTGTCAAGGCATTCTCGCTCTTCATAATGTATGTGCTGCGGGTCAGTATATCTCCAAAAATGTTATCACATAGGAGGTTTTGTCCCGGCAACGACGATATCTTGATACTATAACACCTTAAAAATTGAATATATTCTAATGCAGATTAGACGGTGGAATATCTCTGTTCGTGGAGATTAGGACTGTCAAGAAAAGAATGCCTGGTCATGCATTTTAAAACAAGTTCCGCACTATGTATCAAATATAAATTTCCTTTAATAAATGTGGACACGACTTTAGGAGATTACGTAATGTAGAAATTGGAATTGTAGCGCGAAGAAGAAGAATCCCACAAAACAACGTAAAAATTGAACAGGAGAGAGCAAAGGGAAATGGAGAGAAATAAAAAAAGAGAGGCAAGGAGGGCAGAGATAAAATAAATGAATAAGGAAGCACTAGGGACATACATCAAGTAGGCAAATTTATTACCGCGAGATAACAGTGCTTGGACTGGTGCGATCGTTTTATGTTTTTTAAAAGCCCCAGCGAACCGCTTCTCTCCTCCCTCCACCCCCTGTCTCTGGCACTCTGAGCTCTCGCACCCTCTATGAATGATTGGAAAAACCAGCCGCTCTATAAGGGCCATTCTAAACATATTGAACGGTTCAGCCTCTGACACTGGCTCTTACTCTGTTATATTTTTATCGCGCTTCAAATATTGTAATCACTACAGAGCTGATACACTCAATATGCCTCTTACCACAGAGGTCATGGATGTTAGCCCAGCAAGATAACAAGTCAAATAGCAACGAGTCCAACGTATACTGTATAAGTTAAGGTAAATCAAATGAATCAGGTCCACATTCATGACGTAATTTAGTCACGAGGTGAATTGTGACCGACTGCTTGGCTGGATGGTCATCGGTGCTGCTCCTTTATCAGGGGGTTCTGGTTTCCTTTCCCGGCCAGATCAGGGATTTGAGTTAAGGACTTGGAATTTGTGCGTATCCCAGCACATACCTCTTCATACTTACCTGTAGAGTCAAAAAGAAACCAAATTCTGTCTGGATCCGCCTGTCTGTAGGCAACTCTGCTTTACCTGCTTGGAGTATAGCGTTTGGTCCCATGCGCATGTGGTG
The DNA here is from genome assembly GCF_040414725.1 of Anabrus simplex. Taxonomy (NCBI): domain Eukaryota; kingdom Metazoa; phylum Arthropoda; class Insecta; order Orthoptera; family Tettigoniidae; genus Anabrus; species Anabrus simplex. The sequence continues at coordinate 1,233,079,081 of NC_090265.1, forward strand.
TTGATTGACGGTAATTCATCCTTGTGACTAGAAAGACCGCTATGCAATAATATTTCAGCTTACAACTCGGACCAGAAAGGTTTTATCGTCTGAGATTCAGTATTGCATGAACTCAAAATGAAAATGAAAACCTACAACCTGTTTTCCATTCAGTGACCGGGTCAGGGATGTAATGAATGAATCATATATAGGCTATTAGAACGATGGGGTCGCCACTCCCAAAGTGATCTATTAATGAGATAGATGCTATGAAATGAGAATGGAGAGTGTTGCTAGAATTGAAGAAGACAGGGAAAACCGAAGTACCCGGAGAAAAACTTTTCCCGCTTCCGATTTGTCCAGCACAAATCTCACATGGAGTGACTGGGATTTGAACCATGGTGAGAGGCCGACGGGCTGCCGTCTGAGCCACGGAGGCTTCTGTTTCATGGACTATCTCAAAACGAATTTACATTCTAAGTGATGCATGTGCTGCCGGTCAGTATTTTTTCTCTCAACTTCGTCACATAACTGTATTTTGAGGAGTAACGACGACTTATTGTTTCAGGAGGAATCATCCTCTATTAGCACTAATCAAAGGAATAATGTGGATGGGGTCCCACACTTAGAAAAATTAAGGTATCGGCCTTAGAAAATGAAATGGCGTACGGCTTTTAGTGCCTGGAGTGTTCGAGGACATGCTCGGCTCGCCAGGTGCAGGTCTTTTGATTTGACTCCCGTAGGCGACCTGCGCGTTATGATGAGGATGATATAATGATGAAGATGACACATACACCCAGCCCCCGTGCCAGTGAACTTAATCAATTATGGTTAAAATTCCCTACCCTGCCGGGAATCGAACCCGGGATCAGTCTGACCAAAGGTCAACAGGCTAACCGTTTAGCTATGGAGCCTGACATCGGCCTTAGAAAGACACGGGCAACAAAGGGCGTGAAACTGAAGGTCGCCCTAAGACTCAGAAACTTAATACTGTCGGAGTCGGAAAAGGGCAACAGTTGACCAAAGGAGGTCGGATAGGACAGATGAAAGTGAGGAGCCTGGCAAAAGTAAGTTGAAGCAATACCCAGTATCAGCAAATGGCCCCGAAGTCACCAATCCATGAACCCAAGTTAGGAGACCCTCGTGCCCCTTTTAGTCACCTCTCACGATAGCCAAGGCTTACCGTGAATGTATTCTACCACTTTCACCCACAGAGGTGCAGTTGCATGTGATAAAAGGGAAAAATACTCGAAGAGTTTTCTTCGATATCCAGGGAAACGTTCATTTCGAATTCATTCCCGATGGTTGCATTGCCACTTAAGGTACATATGTTTCCATTCTTAACGTATTTGTGATGCAATACGACAAAAATGGCCTATTTGTGCTAAGAACAGACTTGAGTGCTCCATGACAACACTCTAGGATACTGATTAACCCAGGTTTCTAACGTACCTGTCCTTCCACATCTTCCGTATTTCCAGAACCCGCTACAGCAGAATCTTCCTTTATAGAGCAGTGGGACAATAATTTAGCACTAATATTACGAGCGTATCAATATAAAAGCGTAAATCATGTGTTGAGAATATCGTGTGCGAAGGTATTGAATGGTGGTATCGGTCTTTGGAGCTCCATGAACGCCACTGTTTCTATTAGATCTCCAGTTTGTACGTATGAGGAGTGTCTGTTCACAAGGTACTATTTCCATTTCACAGGAATGTTCAGTATTTCGTCTATATGCATTGCAGTAGTCGAATACTATCAAATGCCATCCGTGTGTAAGTCTCGGAAGTTGAGGAAAAATCCTTTTCTTCTCGAGTGTCCGAAGACGAAGCCCAACATAGGCCTAATATATCGTCGCTGCCGGGACGAAATGTCCTATGTGAAATATTTTAGCTTAGAACTTTGGCCGGTAAGGTTCTGTCATTTAAGGTGCAATATTGTGTGCATATTGTCAAGGCATTCTCGCTCTTCATAATGTATGTGCTGCGGGTCAGTATACCTCCAAAAATATTACCAAAAAGGAAGGTTTGTCCCGGAAACGACGATATCGTCCCTTAAGAATTGATACCGCGTATCTGACAATGCTCTTCCTATCCATTATGTTCCTTAGGAATGGTCACGCCTTCCAGCCATTTGTGGATATGTAAACCATCAGAGCAATTTGCGTTGTGTTCATTTTCCTATACTGTAGTATAAAGGAAACTGAGCCTTGAATACATTATACTGTAGGACTGCAAACATACGTCATGCAAACGTACGGTATGGTTCATTTTTCTTTACACGACGGTCTAGGAAAATGAACTTAACATAAATTGTTCTGAAGGACTGCATGTCCGTATGTGACTGGGAGGCGTGACCAGTCTTAAGGACAGTATTAGAAAGGAAGAGCATTGTCAGATACGCGGTATTGGTTCTTACGGGACGATATGTTCATTCTGGGCCATTGTAGGGCAGAAAAAGGTGGGTTTTATTTGTCCTCTTTTTGCCTTTTTCGGCGCTTGATGGCTTACTGGTCTTTTTATTAGCCTTTTCAAGTCTTTTTTTTTTTTTTTTTTTTTTTTTTTTTTACAAATTTCAGCTTCTTTCAACAGAATTTTTACTGCCCATTCTCAGTTCGAATCATCTCATCCATCACCTCGTAAACGTATTTTCTTTTTATAATTTGCTTTACGTCGCACCGACACAGATACGTCAAACATCTTTTCTCTGGTAAATACGTACAAAATGAACCATATCTGAAACGAGATAAAATGAAATTAAGATGAAATGAAAAATTAAATTACTGCTTGAAAAAAAACCAGGAGTATCAAATTATGTGCCAAATATTGAAAGGAGAAAATTTGGATGTGAGTGTTTTTGAAGAGAAAGATCTCAGTTGCTTCATGAACGAACTCTTAACATCCGTTGATGAGGAGAGAAGTTTCTCAATATTTTACAACGTGCTGTATGAAAACTGACGATCCTTTGCACCTAAGAACCTGGAGATGACTATTGTAATATAGGCTGCAATGCCAACTAAGGTAAAGTTTCCGAATTCTGTTTTCTGTAGTCCTACTGTGCTTAAGACAGATATGATTTCATGAAAAACGAAAACCTACCACCTGTTTTCCAGTCACTGGCCGAGTCAGGGATGGACTGAATGAAGCCCCCATCGTAGTGACGAGGGTAGAAATTGTGCCGGATGCCGAGGCCTGTCGCAGTCCTCTGGGGCAATGATTAATGGCAGACAGATGAAATGAAATGATATTGGAGAGTGTTGCTGGAATGAAAGATGACAGGGAAAACCGGAGTACCCGGAGAAAAACCTGTCCCGCCTCCGCTTCGTTCAGCGAAAACCTCACATGGAGTGACCGAGATTTGAACCACGGAACCCAGCGGTGAGAGGCCGACGCGCTGTCGCCTGAGCCACGGAGGCTCAGATCAGTTATGCTAATTTAAAATTATTTCTCCAGGATGTCCATTTTGGGTTAGCTGAATTCATTCCCGATATAAAAAATATTTCTTTCTAAACTCCGCAAGTACTTTTTTAACAATTTTTAAAAATTATATTAAACTATAAGTATATCGTCGCTGTTATGGCAAAAGGTCATCTCCCAAAGCTCTTCCTATCCATTATTTTCCTGAAGTTTGGTCGCTCCTCCTCCTCCCACGACGGTTACACTCTGTACTTTCAGTCTTAAACGTACGCACAAAGATAGGTATGAAAAAGGTGCTTACTGAGATACAGTTCATTCGCATCGTCTTCCTCAATGAAAGATGAATGGTGTAGGATAAAAATCCCATGTTTCTACAGCCCTGAAGTATTTTAGCTTAGCAAGTGACCACTGTTCAACTCGAAGACCAACAGATTATGAGGTGATGCGTGGTCAGCGCGACGAATCCTCACTGCCCTTACTCTTGGCTTTCTAGGCCAAGCCACTCTCTTACCGTTAGATAGCTCCTAAAATGTTTCCATGCAATCTGAGAGAATCTTGAATCAACCCCCAGATCCAGGTAAATTTCCCTGTCCTAGTTGTGAATCAAACCTGGAGCCTCCGGGTAATAAACAGTCTAGACCGGGTGACCAGCGATGGCATAACACGCTGCAGTGAAATACGTATGTATATTCGTTTGATCTTGTCATGACATTCACAGAACTAACAAATGCATACGACAGTGTTCTCAGGAAGAGTGTGTGGGGAAACTATAGTCAAGAAAAGATTGGGTACACAAACTGTAGAAATGGTGCAAGCAATATACAAAACCCGGGTCAGCAGCGTACAGACTCCGTTTGGAAATACAGGGTGGTCCAGAAATGAAACTGGACTAATACAGGGGAGTGTGCTGTCACCTTTCTTGTTTCTAATGGTTATGGACGAAATTGTACAGGAGATAAAGGAAGCATGTCGACGCCTAAGAAGGAGTAGCTCGTATGTCAAGATTCAGACGTACATTTCTACAGTACTGTGTGATAAGGTTCATTTTCCTTTATACGCACCGATAGGAAAATTAACACAAGGAAAATTGCGCTCATGGACAAGTGGCTGGGAGGCGTGAACTGTCTTAAGGAACATTATGGATAGGAAAAGCATTACGAGATACCAGGTATTGCATCTTAGGCGACGATATGGGAATCGGGAGATCAAGTTATTACTAGATCCCTGAAGTGAGACATAATGCCAGCCCCGTGGTGTAGGGGTAGCGTGCCTACCTCTTACCCGGAGACCAGGTCAGGGATTTTTACCTACATCTGAGGGCTGGTTCGAGGTCCACTCAGCCTACGTGATTAGAATTGAGAAGCTATCTGACGGTGAGATAGCGGCCCCGGTCTCGAAAGCCAAGAATAACGGCCGAGAGGATTCGTCGTGCTGACCACACGACACCTCGTAATCTGCAGGCCTTCGGGCTGATCAGCGGCCGCTTTGTAGGCCAAGGCCCTTCAAGGGCTGTAGTGCCATGGGATTTGGTTTTTTGGTTTGAATATATCGAAGTGTAACGTAGAAACAAACATATTTCCGTACATTTGGGAACCTTAGGATTTGTTATTAAGTTACTTTCTTTGCCTATTTTAGATTCCGGAGCCTATTTGATAGCTCAATGACTTTTTTTTTTACCTTTTTTAAAGTTGTTGTGGATATTTTCTGCTGTTACTTATGTATTAAAATTAATCAATGGAAAGAATGTATCATCCCAATGTACTGTATTAATAATAAAGAAAAATCATTTTAGGTTAATAGATAAAAAATTAATTTACATAAATTATATGAGGGTTGCCAGGTCACGTCCTTGCTACGTAAAATTAAGTGACGATGGTGATTATTGTTTTGAGGGGAAGAACAATTTGCTAACCATCCTCTGATAACACTAATGAGAAGGAAAATTGAAGAGGTCCGATATTTCGAAAAATGGAGGTATCGGCAAAAGAAAGGGAGGACCAAGAAGAGCGCTAAAATGAAAGATTCCCTATGCCTCACAAATATAATACCGCCAGGGTCGAAAAAGAACAAGAATTGACCAAGGGAGGGCAGACAGAAAGAAGAGCGAGGAACCTGACACAAGTAAGTGGAAGGAACGCCAGTCTCAGCTAGGGGAACCGTGGTTGACAACCTACACTCACAAGCTGAGGGGACCTGGACCCGTTTTAGTAGCCTCCTTTTAGGGGATACCGTTGACACTACTCTATCATCATAACCCACAGGGGTATGTACGATTAAGTACTAAAATGTGATGCAGATGTGTGTTACGTAGGTTACATTACAGCATCTTTATTATTTTAGTGCCCAATTTTTGTCATAACAAATGCCTATTTTAATTATTTTACAGCCTATTACCTAAATGTTAAGTGCTTATTTGCCTGCCTATTTTAGCAAATTTAAATGCCTGAACTTCCGGACTCTAGTAATTACTTTATGTGGTCTTGGGAACAAACAGCAAAGAAGCAGAACAACAACTTGATATACTGAACAAGAAAATTGAAAAGTATGGTATGAAAATCCTCCCAGAGAAAAGCAAGACCATGGTGATATCAAGAGGAGAAAAACAATCGAAAGGCATTGTGAAAATTAGTGGTCAAATCCATTAAACTGTTGACAGTTTTAAATACCTAGGGAGTGAATTAATGCAGAATACAAGGCTGGGCGTGGACATAAGCAAGAGTTTGCAATAGGGCAATGCATTCTGCCAGAGTGTAAAAAACCTTGTCTGGGATAAGAAAGTACCAAGGTAGTGTAAAGAAATAATGTACAAAATGTTTTATTCACCTATATTGACCTATGCGGCCGAGAGTGGTGGTGGTGATGATTCTTGTATTAAGAGGCAACAATCCTCCATATAACACTAATCAGAATAAAGGGAAGAGATCCGACAACTCGATAAATGAAGGTATCGGCCAAAGAAAGACAAGGGCCACGAAGGGCCTCAAATGCTCTAATACTGTCGGGGTTGGAAAAGAACAAGAGTTGACCAAGGGAGGTCGGATAGGATAGATCAAAGTGAGGAGCCTGGCACAAATAAGAGGAAGCAATGCCAGGACTTAGCTAAGGGCCCCGCGAACGCCCACCCAGGCTCCAAAGTTCAGAGCCCCTCGGGCCCCTTTTAGTCGCCTCTTACTACAAGCAAAGGATACCGTGTGTGTTATTCTACTGCCCCCACATGACAATGAGAAGTTGGGTGGAGAGTAGTATTCAGCCAGAAGTATGATAGGAGAGACAAGGAAAGATTGAGAAACGAAGATGTGAGAAAGGAAGCCGGAATGGAAAACCTGCAGGAAAGAATTGACAGGAGTAAACTAAGATGGTTTGAACATGTAAAGATAAAGGAGGAAAGCGTATCAAAACGGATGATGGAGATGAAGTTGTAGGGAATGAGAGCGAGAGGAAGAGCTAGAACGAGGCGGATCGGTTTAATGACGAGGATTGCAAGAAGAAGAAACATGGACTGGGACAAAATGATGGAAGGGAAATCGTGAAGGAGAGAGGAAGGTTGAGAAGTGCCATAAATGCCCCGACCCGGCAGAATAAAAGAGGATTCGTTTGATTCTTGATTTTTGTGGTTGTTGCTCCATGTAAGAGGCTTGCGCCGTATTCGCCCAATAGTCCCTTGTACTTAACGTATGTTAAGAGTGTTTGGTCACATATGGTAAGAGTGTTTGACAATGTGATGTCTACAATAGCAGGTCGACCAGGAAGATAGCATATGTAGATACCTTGTTCTCTGTCACACGAATATAGATAAAATCAGAAGCGATGAGAGCACACTTTGAAGATGACTAACAGTTCACTTCTCTCTCGTCAATTGACCCAGTTTTTCCATCTGAAGGTGAGTGTTCCTTCGGAATCGAAGCCAGATTAGCCAATATTAGGAAGCTATTATTTGCTACATACGGTATGTATGAATAAATAATAATAATAATAATAATAATAATAATAATAATAATAATAATAATAATAATAATATTAATTCCATAATAATTCCAAGACTCCGTCTGATCAGGAGAAAGATAGCGTCAGCCCTGGCTGATAAGAACTACGAAGTGTACGAGTAAAGTCCACTGTGTTGCAGAAAATCAAAATACCCACAAAACTGATATCAAAGCGATCGACAGGAAATCTAGATCGGAATTCCACAGTACGGTTTCAGTCTGACAAGGATCAGCCAATGGAAGTCCTTTTTTTTCCCTAGTTGTTTTACGTCGCACCAACACAGATACGGCGACGATGGGACAGGAAAGGGCTAGGAGTGGGAAGGAAGCGACCGTGGCCTTAATTAAGGTACAGCCCCAACATTCGCCTGGTGTGAAAATGGGAAACCACGGAAAACCATTTTCAGGGCTGCCGACATTGGGGTTCGAACCCATTATCTCCCGAATACTGGATACTGGCCGCACTTAAGCGACTGCAACTCTCGAGCTCGGTAATGGAAGTCCTTCGAGAGAAGAAGGATATCAATGAACCAACAGCAAACTATTTTAAGACCTACGACCTCAACAATCTACGGTTACAGGACTGATGGTAGGGTGTAGAGGCACCGTTCAAAAAGTATATTTCACTTTTGAGCAAGTTTTGGTCTGAAGAAACAGTTAGATCAGGATGTTTCCTTATTGGCACTGAAAGGTCCCCGTCATATTCTACAACGTTTGTACAATCCCTATTAATTTAAATTGTTTGTGGATCAATATTGATGTGAATGTCAATTTGTTGCCAATTATTTTCTTGCTAACTTTTATCTATAAAAATACGGACGCTAAAGCCTGTATGGTCCTGCGTTGCTATCATCATGCCAAACCACAAATTTGGAAGTAATTAAATAAAAATGTTATATAGAAGTGGACACTGGAACACCATCGAAACTGAAGAGAGGGACACAATGTTAGAAATCCGTTGAGTGGTTTCGTACCCCGATTTATCGAATATATGGAAGGACGCTCCATATAATGGCAATGAATAAGAATATGCCGAGCGAGGTGGTTGCACAATATGGGCTGCATAGCTATTAGCTTGCTACCGGGGAATGGTGGGTTCGAACACCACTGTCGGCAGCCCTGAAGATGGTCTTCTGTTGTCAATTTTTACACCAGGCAAATGATTGAACTGTACCTTAATTAAGGCCATGGTCGCTTCTTTCCCAGTCGCGGTTGGCTCTTTCCTGTCCCATCGTCACCAAAAACCTATATGAGTTAGTACGACGTTAAACCACTGGAATAATAATAATAATAATAATAATAATAATACACGTGGTGCCTTATCAAATCCTGAATGTTGGAGCCCTATTGTGCCCTCACGAAATTTAGGAGCATATTTATCTTATATCAGCATGTTCATTTCTACCATCAGTACTGCTTGCTACAGCTTGACCAGACAGGCAGGAAAAGAGTGGGATGTACTGCTGTAGAGCAAGCAAGTTGTTTCAATCCTCAAAAAGACGAGAATTTCTGTCTTGGCCAGGACAACAGGCGGTCGCTTAGTACTGTAGTTGATTTAGCCGAGCCAGTAAGCACGTGTGATTTTAGTTGCTTGTTCTATCATTGTAAAATCAATATAGCAGGTGTACTCCGCTCTTTGAAGCAACAAATAATATCCTGTCCAGGTAGTTTTAACAACAACAATTTACAGTCCTGTCGCGGATGTCATGAGTATCATGCTCGGCAAGACTGTCGATTCTTCAAGGCCATTTGTTCGAATTTTCAGAAACAAGGCCACATTCGAACAGTTTTTTGTAGCAAGTCCCACTCAGTCAATCAGCCTTCCAAGAGAACAGACCAAAGTGGGATGGAAATCGATCACCTAACCTGGTTGTTCCTACTAAGGATTCAAGGAAAATTATAATTCCGCTTAAGTTTTACCAGCAGTCTGTAGATTTTCAGCTCGACACTGGCTCTCCTGTTTCTATCATTAATCTAGCGAAATATCATCACCTTGGAGCACATCCGGCGTTAAACTCGTCACTTTCAATAAATGGAAAATTAACATTTAAGGTCAGATCTGCATCTCCGCTGAATATAAAGGCATTCACCGCCAAGTACCGTTGCTAGTAGTTAATAACGACAACTCCTCTGATATTATGGGAATGGATCTGTTCAATTTGTTTGGTTTCCAACCTCATGATGGAGTTAATATCCTTTCAGATTTCCAGCCCACTACCGACGTGATTCAGTTCCTAGAGCAATTTCCTGCCGTACTTGACTCTAGTTTAGGTACAGCTCAAGGGTCTACGGCTCAAATACAATTGAAGCAAAGAGCTACTCCCCATTTTTTCGAGCACGTCTGGTCCCGTTAGCTCTTAAAGGGCAGGTTAACCAAGAGCTGACACGATAAAAAAAAACGAAGGAATTGTCTCTCCTGCTCATTTTAGCCGATGGGCTAATCCTCCTGTTGTTGTCACAAAACCAGATGGAGTTATTCGGCTGTGTGGAGATTTTCGATCAACAATAAACGATCCACTGAAAACTGACGTGTTTACGATTCCCCGTCTAGTGGAACTTTTTCAGGAGTTGTTAGGCGGACAATATTCTTCAAAGATAGACCTGAAGGATTTACGACTTCCTCTAGATGAAAAATCAAAACAGTGCTTTACTTTGAATACGACTTTAGGCTTTCTACAGTACCAGAAACTTCCTTTAGGCGTAGCTTCATCTGCGGCAATATTTCAGAGGTACTTGCAGCAGATCACGGGTTCGATCCCTGGTTGCGAGAACTATTTGGATGACATAATAGTGACAGACAAAGATCACCACGATCATATGAACAATCTTCGACTTTTTCTGACTAAATTACAGGTGAACAGCTTGCATGCCAAGCTAGAGAAATGCATCTTTTTCTGTCCGCACGTCCAATACCTAGGAAACATCATTAACAAGCAAGGTATACGCCCTAGCGAGTCCAACGTAGCAGCCATTCTTAACATGCCTTTGCCCCAGAATATCAAACAACTGCAATCATTCCTACGCGAGGCTAACTACTGCAGCAAGTTTATCCCTCGCTTCGCGTCAGTAACAGCTCCCATTAATGCGTTGTGAAAGAAAGGCATTAAGTTTCTATGGTCAAAGCCCTGTCAGGACGCACATCAAAAGATAAAAGCGGCCTTAATCAACGTAACAAAGTTGTCACATTTCCAACCAGGCAAACTTATGACGCTAGCCACTGGCTCTTCCGATTATGGTTTAGGTGAAGACTTATCTCAGAAAGATGACAATTGACAGAAACGTCCCATAGCTTTTGCTTCTAAGACATTGAATAAGCATAAACGGAACTACTAGCAAATTAATAAAGAGGTCTTAGCTATCGTTTATTGTGTTCGCCATTTTCATTAATAACTCTATAGCAACCATTTTCTGATCGTAGCAGATCATAAACCTCTTGTACATTTGTTCAACTCTAGAAACAAGGTTCCGGGGCACACTATCCTCAAACTCAACAGATGGTCACTATTCCTCTTGGAATATTCATATCAGATCAAGTACCGCAGTACTACTGAATATTCCAATGCTGATGCTTTGCCTCGTCTTCCATCAGGCCCGGATACCACCTTCGATTCCCAAGAGACAGAGTGCTTAGATTTGGGCATCGAATTAGAGGACACTGTCTCCACTTTCCCGACAGACGCTCTCAAAGTCACGAAGAACACTGATAGTGAGCAGACTCTTGCTCAAGTTCGAATTTATGTTGGTAATGGTTGACCACAGACTGAGAAGATCTGCGATCAATTACAAGTATATCACAAGTTGCAGGATCGCCTATTCATCCACTCAGGTGTTCTCCTTCTTGAGACCGGCACTCATGTCCGAGCCCTCATTCTGCATAGTCTTCAACAATCAGTCCTCAATCTACTTCATGAAGGACATTGGGGCATTGTTCGTACTAAAATGTTTTCTCTTCAGCAATGTTACTGGCCTGGTATTGATGAAAAGATTGAACGGCTTATCCAACATCGTGACATGTGTCAACGACATCAAAATCAGCCGCCTTCCGTTTTCTCTGCATGGCCTCCCGCAAAAAACCATGGGAACGAGTACATAATATGCTGGCCCATTCCTGAATTCTATGTGGTCCATAGTCATAGATGCCGTGTCTAATTTCCCTTCTGTGCTGGAAATGATTCGACCACCACAGAAGCCACTGTTCGTGCCTTACAGAATACCTTAACCACAGAACGCTTACCTCAGATTATTATTTCTGACAATGATCCACAGTTTGTATCTGCCAACTTTCAGGATTTCTGTAAGCATAATGGTATACGCCACATACTGGCACTTCCCTTTCACCCTCAGTCCTACAGTGAAGCTGAAAGGTTTGTGCAGGCCTTCAAGACAAGTGTGCCTTAAGCTCTGCACATTGGCATCACCAAGGAACAAACCTTACTACAGCTACTGGGCACCGATAGGACGATCTCTGGCAACGACGGTCTCAGCCCATCCCCAAAACTGCATGGACGCTCTCACAGATCATTACTTTATCTGTTGCTGCCCCTTCCTGAAACGCAGTAGCTCCGTTTCAGATAGTTCCAGCCAGTAGATAAAGTTTTCGCCAAGACTTTTCGGCAACATCCAGCCTGGGTCCCAGGTACCATGCTCGAAATCCTTGGAGCATGGTTATATCAGGTCCATACGGAGCACAGAACCATACATCGCCATCAAGATCATCGGCGTCGACGCTTCAATGCAGCACCAGAGGTGGACTCTCCATCACCCCAGAGGCAAGCTATCGCGGACCGTGCATTGGATCAACTAACTGTTATGGGTTCTTCTCAAGAGGAACCTTCCTTGCCTACAATGGATCAGCCTCTCGCCACCACAACAAATTTGGCGGACTCTCCACCTCAACTTCGCCGCCACCGCAGCCGCCGTCGCACCACGCCGTACCAGTGAAGTTAGGAGAGGAGGGTGTTGTGGTCCCGGTATTCGAATCCCGCGCGCAGTGCTGCTTGTATCCCGTTCTCACCGGTAGAGCTGGCCAGGCGACCAGCTGACAATCCACGTCACCGCTCGAGACCCTATAAAAGCGAGTGGGCCGGGAGATAATGAGTCCAGTCGTCCAACGGCTAGCTACACCTTACTTCAGAAGCGCAGAGGATGCTGTGTATAATCAGCTTACTGAACAAGTGGACTGAAGCTAGTTCGTGAGGTTTCTGTCTCTGAACTCGCTGACATCTCTCCAAACTTTAGATTCGCAAATCTTCAGCTCTTGAATGAGCACTTCGACTTTGCAAGTCAGTTGCTATGCAACATTTCTCCCCCAGCGAGTCTTCATTTAGTTTGTGTAAATATTGTACATATTTCAAGTGCTGTAGTAATCTGTTTATGTGAGAAAACTGTTCGTTCTATGAAAATACTTTTCAGCAGAAGCTGGACTTTGAGTTTAATGTGCAAGTGTCACATATTTTGCAATACTGTATCATTGCAATTCTCCTTTAATAAAATTGTGCTTTGTGTGTGTGTGTACACTGAGCAGGTACATTTGGATCATTGCCATATATATCCTCCTTGGTATTTTATTCCTCAAGGATTGTTGTTTTTTCCTCTATTTGGGAATGCATAGACTCCAGCATGACCATACAACTATTCCAGAGAGTATAGGAGTATTGTTTTATTGAAGACCGAAGGCGAATGCACAGACCTCTCATTTTGAAGTATAATAGAATATTTCAGGTAAGACTTGTCCAGCGCATGTCCTCATACTGTACCGAGCATGTGCGCAGCGCAGAGGAAACGATTGTAATGTTTTACGGACTTCACCATATCACTTCCCTGATCTGTAACAACTGCATTTTCTTCAAGTTTTCTTGATAAATCCGTAGTTGTAACAGCCTGAATTTCTGTCTCGTCTCCGATATTAGCTCCAGTTTTAGAACAGTTGGGAAAAAGAGTACACCCTAACAAAACATTTTCTCAGCATTTTGTTATGTAGTGCATTGTAACGGACATAGCTGTGAGCCTACAGCAATTGCTCTCCTCACTAGCTCCAAGGACTTCTGGTATCATGTTTGTTTGATTTTTATCGGCGCAGGCTTTTACGTGATGAAAAACTGTAACTCGTAAAGGTATAACACAGAGAATATTGTCTTCCATATCAAGCCTAATAATCCCGTTTCCTCGATTATGATAATTGGCCTAAGGTATTTTGCGCACATTTCCACCTATTTCCCATGTGAGCTCCTTATCTTCTGTGGTATATTTAAACATCTTTCTTTCTTATTTTTTCCGGCACCAATAGTGCAGTAAACCAGAAGTGTATTTCGTATTCACTGACAAGTATTGCACTAAGCATATCCAACAGATATTTCAATAATAGACTTAAAGAAAAATATATTCCCTGTTTAACTAATTTGGATGCCAGTATTGGTGTCTTTTTCTGAGTACAATATATTATCTCGATTTCAACTTTTCCTGTATGTTCTTAATCTTGTCCATTGTGTTATTCCCACACATAAACAACAAAATACTGATTGAATGCGTTTGTTTTCCACTTACAAAATGAAACTTTCCATTGTTTCGCCTGAGCAGTAAAGAGCAGGACTGTTAGGACTTGTTTGTACTGTCTGCTGTAGATGTCAGTATGCGGAGGATGGAGATCTCAACCACATTTTGTTTTAAGTGTGGGCTTCATGATGATTCTCGAAGTCGCTTTCTATCTTAACTGTGTTATCTACAAGTGCCGTTCCCGACCAGCGCTGCATTGGTGTTGCAATGTGAAAACAATTCTTTTCTCAATGCTGTGATGGACTTTTTGTGAACCGTGGATATAAGAATTTGACTTCGTGCTCCTCGCATTCTTGCCAGTGTTTTGTTTGTTCTCCCCATCTCCTCCCGGAAGAGAGATTCAGTGTGTATTTATGTTCTAGAAGAATGTGGACGATTTGGTTTTTATTTGTTATATGAACTTTGCACTGACAATTCATATTTTTGTATGTGTGCTGTGAGTGTTCATTGTACATGGAGGTTAACCACATGTTGTTACAACAAAGGTCAATTAAATATAACAAGAGAAATAAAAAAATAGCACTGTCGGTCTTGAAGATGGGTCGGGGTGACTATAGCGACAGGCGACAGGTATTACTGCCTCCCCTCCAAGCAGGAGTAAATGCTGAACCAGAGTTTACTTGTGGTAGAGAGGCAGTTCCTTTCGACACTTTCCCGGTGGATATGGAGTTGGTATCTGCTGCCTGTCGTAATGTACTACTAAAGGAGTGCCAAGAGCTCAGAAGTTGGCAGCGAGCGTTAGCGATCACGGTTCTTCTAGCTGAGTCTGGAATTGATTCCAGTTATTTGTCAGACTCATCACTGTTTTATTCGCCTAGCATATCTTTGATTTTCACGCGTTTGATGGTTTTTCCATTTCTTTTGCCAATACTGACGTCTTTTCGAAGTATGGTTTTCCAGTTGTACTTACTTTCAAAACAATAACATCCACTACCACCTCCTTCCCTTCTCGAACCTGCGAGAAGTGTTCTATCCGTCAAGTGCTAAATATACCCAAAGCTTTTTTATTTCGAAATAAATCAGAGACACGGCGTTCGAACATGATTATTTCGTAGGCATGATTAATAGGAATAAAAATTAAGAGTAATAATAATAATAATAATAATAATAATAATAATAGGCATAATAATTGGAATATACAGTAGCTTTCCATGATACCCTATCATATGCAAACCTCTTCCCTTCTACATAACTCCTGCATCCTGCACTTTTCCTAACTTATTTATGGTAGCCTCGTCTTAGTGTCCTCTACCATTCATAATCAAATAAATTAGACCTGAGTGTCTCAAATAGTATCCTAACAATCAATCTAATTTCTGGTCAAATTTCACCAAATTGTCCTCTCTCTAGATTCGGCATCTCGTCATTTGTGACACGATCTATTCATCTAACCTTCAGCATTCTAAGGTAACACCACATTTCAAAGATTCTATCCTATTTCTTTATTTCTGCATTAGTTAACGGCAATGTTACACTCCATACTGTACCACGCTCTAAACAAGCACAAACACCCAAACGTCTTAAAATCTTTCCTTTCTTATTTTAAGCCTCCCTTCTCTTCTTCTCACACAGACTTTTAAGATGAGAAGTAAAAGAACCCTCGACTCCAAATAAATAACTTGGTGTATTTCACCTTTCACATACCCTCCTTATATCTTTCATTTCATACATTATTATGTCACATTTCCTGGTGGCTGAATCACTTCTGGTACGAAGCGAAGACAACTTACAGCACATTCTTACAGCATAAATGCATTCCACCGCACACTGGTGTGTGAATAGTTGCCTATACCAGCATGTCGCGGCGTCGTTCTCAAACCGGTATTCTTAATTGTTACTTTTCACACCAGTTTTCTAATTTTCCAACTGATAATATATTTTTCTGTTTAAGGGGAGACTTTATTCGGTTTTGGTCAAAATTACCGATTTAAAAATGTTGGTGCTCTTGTAAGTTTGTACCTTCCTTTACAAACGTGGAGCTTTGTTTGCGGAGTGTCATATGAAGAACCACTGATCTGTATTTAGGGCAGTTGAAAGATTCCCTATCAGTTGTTTACCTAATTTTTTCTTCAATTATTTCAAAGAATTTGGAAATTTATTAAACATCCCCCTTGGTAAATTGCATCAGTCACTTACTCCTCTTCCTATACACGAATATTAGCCCCAATTTGTCCTTAAATTCCAACTTCATCTTCGTATTGTCATCTTTCGTACTTCATAAAAACCTCCAACTGCGGTAATAATATCATTTCACGCCATCTCTCACCTAACAGCTCGCAGCATACCGCTTAGTCCTCATTTAGGTAGCATGAAGTGCGTTTTAAGGTAAGTTCAATATTTCAAGCATTTAAACAGAAATAAATGTTTTAAACATTTCTAAATATTTTTGATAGTGATTTGATAAAAGCTGACGATGTCCTTTCAAGAACGAAATGTATCGTTCTACTTTAATTAAGTTGTTTCTTTTTTTTTTGGTATAGTTCTGTTAATATGTTTTCTTTATCGTGTAGTTTATAAATGTATTTATTGAAAATTAGTTACTGCACACTAAAGAACTTAACAGTAATAAATTAACTGACCGAAACTGAAAAGAGTTGGCTTCATACACAGAAAATCAAACGTGATTTGCCACGAAGCTGAAGTAATCTACTTGTTTGACGTTAAAGAAGTCAAAATGTTCAGTTCAAAAATCTCTGAAAGGAGAGTCTTTGGCCATTATTCGATAAAGAATGGAGGAGATGAAAATCGGAGGGGTCAAGATCGAGAGAAAGATTGTTGTGAAGGAGTATCTCCGAACCAAGCTCCTGAATAACTAATGTTGTCACGTTGGCGGTATGCGGGCGTGAATTATCATCCAATAACTACACTTAATGTCATTTTTGTCTGTTTTCTTGCATTGCGGGCGCAAGGCGTCTCAGATCAGTGACAGTTGGGCCTATATTTTTGGGAAGGTATTCCCAGAAGACGAAACCCCCTTGTCCCACGCAACTTGTTCGATCCGTCTCAACTGCTTTTGCTTCTCTATTAAACTCAAGACCGAGCTCGATAGCTGCAGTCGCTTAAGTTCAGCCAGTATCCAGTATTCGGGAGATAGTAGGTTCGGACCCCACTGTCGGCAGCCCTGAAAATGGTTTTCCGTGGTTTCTCATTTTCACACCAGGCAAATGCTGGGGCTGTACCTTAATTAAGGCCACGGCCGCTTCCTTCCCACTCCTAGCCCTTTCCTCTCCCGTCGCCGTAAGACCTATCTGTGTCGGTGCGACTAAAAGAACTAGCAAAAAAAAAAAAAACTCAAGTAGCAGAATATGTAGGAAATGTTCCTTTTTTTCTTCATATGACACTCTATTTTCCACAGTTCTTCTAACTCCTCAGCACCTTCGCAACAGCCGAATTCAAAGCTTATCCACAAGCACAGCAAATGCACTACGAATTATAACTGCAAACACTAAGGAAAGTTCTAGCTCAGTGGGGCCAACGTATAGGCCTACCCAAACGCTACGGACATCTTTATCGTTGTTGCTGTTGTTTGGGTCATCAGGCTATAATAGAGAGGTTTGATGCAGCTCTCCTGCATAGCCCCCTATCCCATGCCAACATTTCCATTTCTAAGTAACTACCACATCGTACAGCTGCTCCAATCTGTTTGTCTTATTCATACCTTTTTTTAAAATGCTATTTATTCGGGGCGTCAACCTATAGCGATCTTTTGTTCCTGCTTGCACCATATGATATGAATCTGAGTGTAATTGGAATTGCGGGAGTGTACAGTGTTAAATGTGATGAAAGGAACGTTAAGGAAGACACAAACACCCAGTCCCCAGGCCAGGGATGTTAATCATTTAAAAAACCCTGACCCGGCCGGGAATCGAACCCGGGGCCGCCGGGTGACAGGCGGACGCGTTACCCCCTACACTGCGGGGCCGGACTATTCATACCTTGGTCTAACCCTACCGTTCATACCGCCAACAGTTCCCTCAAAAACCAATCGAATAAGTCCTGAGTGCCTTAATATGTGTCCGATCCTTCTATATCCTTCTGGCCGAATTTATTCAAATCGATTTCCTCTCACCAATTATATTCAGTATCCCTTCATTGGTGATTCGATCTACCCTTCTCACCTTCAGCATTCTTCTGCAATACCGAATTTCAAAACCTTCTATTCTCTTTGTTTCTGAGCTAGAATTTAATTTCGTGTGGCTATTGCTAGCCTGGTGCAGCCCTTGTAAGGCAAACCCTCCGACGAGCGTGGGCGGACGTCTGCCAAGGAAACTGCATGTAATTGTGCTAGAAGATAGTGTTATTTGTGGTGTATGAGTTTCAGGGATGTTGGCGATGGTACAAGCATCCAGTCTCTGAGCCAAGGGAATTAACCATTAAAGGTTGAAATCTCCGGGAATCGAACCTAGGGCTCTCCGAACCGAAAACTACTATGCTGACTATTCAACCAGTTATATTTAGTATCTCTTCATTCGTGATTCGATCTACCCATCTCCCCTTCAGCATTATTCTGTAACACCAAATTTCACAAGCTTCTATTCTCTTTCTTTCTTTCCTCCACGTTTCACTTCCATACAATCCCGCCTTCCAGACAAATTCTTCAAAACATCCTATATAAACGTTCGAATTGCACACATTTATTTTCATAAGAAAGGCCTTCCTTGCTTGTGCTAGTCTGCATTTTATGTCTTCCTTACTCTTGCCATCGTAAGTTATTTTACTACGACAATATTCATCTACTTCTTTTAAGACTTAATTTCCTTATCTATTTATTCCCTGCATCACCGTATTTCGTCCGACTTCACTCCATTACTTTTGTTTTGGACTTTTATTTTCATCTTGTACTCCTCCAAGACTCTGTCCAGATAATTCCGAAATTTTTCCAGATCTTTGTCAGAATTTTCATCAACCCAATAAAAGTCGTATGATTCCGCGCAATATGTGTGAAGTTGAAACCTGGAAAGAATTACGATGACACAGTTCAATCATTCTTCGGACTCTTCTTTTCTACACTGGTAACAAACACAGTAATGATTAAAACTATATAACCTCTGGCGTAAGTTTCCTAAGTTCACCGCAGTGGTATCAGGATCGGGCGTGAGTTTCTCTGTTCAGCTATATACACTTCATGGTCGAAATTAACAAACAGAAGTCGATATGAAGCAAATTAAGAATTTGTCACATTTTTGACTCTTGCGTTATTAACGTCTCGGGCTCAGGGAGATTTTTCTAACGTCACCCCGCATGAGTGATTGGAATTTATATTTAAACCGGCAAACCACCAGTTTTCAAAATAAAATAAAATGTTGGGCTCCTCCCTAGCCATGTTAATGTTTTCGGATTTGGGCTATTTCGTAATGCAAATGAAAGTGTGTGTGGTACCTGAAACCGTTACCATATGTTTCCTTTTTCTTTTAGGAAGACAGAATAACGTAACAGTTATAAATTAAATGAAAGGGTTGAATTGCTTTAACATCCTTCGAATTTCTTATTAACCTTCTCGTCCATGAAGAACTCATATGAGTTTATTGGAGATCTCGTGCATTTTTATACATTATTTTACTGTAATGCATTTTCCTTATCACCTACACCAAATAACAGACAATTTCACGCATAAACTAGTGATGCCTTATTTTTGTTTACATAACAAACGGCAAAACATCCCTGCAACCAAAGGTACTCCTCCCTCCCCTTCAACATCCACGCGTACCAACCAGAGTTTATTTTCCGTGGGGCCCTCCCCATACAGTTATCACAGGATTCAGGAATACCTCTTGCGTCAACCTCAAAGTCAAAGACATTACCGACCTGACATTACCGTCGTGCAATTATACTTGCGCCTTACAGTACGTACTCATGGCCAGAAGACAATTTTTCAAAGTTAAAAGCTTAGTGTAGTAATCGCGAAAATCGTTGTTGGCTTCTCGCTTTCAGCACTTTCATCGTATTTTCTATCATATTTTTGCGAATATTTCAAGACATCTTCCAGCATGTATAGTCTAACAAGGGCACTGTCCATACTGTCATATTGAAATCGACAATGAAATTTGGTATATAGAATGAGGGGTCCATATGAAAGCAATGTACAAAAATTCAGCTGTCATTTTGATCTGTAAGGCCCTGAAATCCATACGGGAATGTCTCATAGAATTGCACGCGTTAGCGTATAGCTCGACGTGGACAGCCCTGGTGACCAGCTGAAGTGATCGGGTTACCTTGAGCTTTCTGCGCTAGCCAGTTGACACATGTTCCTTTGAAAGAGCAGTCATGAATCCGGCTAATGTTCTAGAGTATGCTTTACGTTATTTCCGCGAGAATGGTTTCTCATCTTCCCATGAAATAACTTCGGAAGAAAGAGAGATGGGTCGACATGTGTTCGAAATAATGGAAAATCATCCCATGGGTGCTAGCATCGTCTCGGAGTCGTGTCTGGAGAGAAAAAGTGACAGTGAAAATGATAGTGAAAGCAGCGACATCTCATCTGCATTATCTGAAAGAGAAGGCAGCACACCATTGCCAGGAGCAAGATGTGTTACGGATCCGATTTTGAGCCCCGAGTCTGATTCCCGTCAATTCAGTGAAGAGACACCGCAGTCACCTAGCAAATCTACTAGTTCAAGATATGCTTTCAGTCCACAGAAGAAAGTGAACTGTAGATCTTGGGTACAAGAGAAAAGCGTATTTCATTAACCACTGTTGGCAAAAGTTGTCGTAAGGTGACGTCACTACGACAATTGTACAGGTGGAATAATCAATTAGAATCTACTTCATTACGCCCCCATTGAACACAGGAAATTGATGCATACAAAATTATTCCCTCGCTTAACAGAAGAAAGAAGACTGAAGCAGAATGTATGCGATGAAGACCTGCGACTGTGGGCCTTGGAAATTTAAAGAGAGATTTCAGTGGGGCTAACTAATTTCAGCGCATGTGCTAATGGTTGAATCGTTTTAAGAAAAAGCACAGAATAAAAAGTAGAAAAATTACGAAATTTGTGTCCCGTATGTATCTGCAAGAAGAAGGCGAAAAAGATAAAGTCGCAAAGACATTTGTGGAAGCAGCTACAGAGCAATTTTTGGACTACACCCCTTCTTCAATATACAGTACTGATCAGAGTGGTTTCGCGCGCGAAATGAAAGCGAAAAGGACTTTATCGTTTGTTGGCGAGAAACATACAGAAACAGTTGCTCAATCAGTTAGTGCACTCACCCATTCGTACACAATTATGCCTAAAATTAGTATGGCTGGTACTCTTTTCCCGAAATTATTCATTCTACTACGGGAGGCAACTGGAACTTTCGGTCCAAGAGTTTCCAAAGAAATGTTTCGTGCCAGAAATATAATTGCAACAGCCATAAAATCAGGGAAAATGGGGAAAAATATTTAAAGTATTGGCCTAAAGAATCCTTCTTCCCATTTGCGGAAGAGAATTGTTTGCTACTGCTAGATTGCTGGACTACTTATAGTGATAATAGCTGTCTTGAAGACATTCCTCCAGGCAATAGTAAAGAAAGTCTCCAGATTTCTCCCGGTACTACAGGGAAAATACAGCCCTTGGACAAGATATTCTTCCGGCAGTGGAAGGCTTTGTATCGCCGCTTAACAGACATTGTGCCGACTTTTGAAGACTTTCAGTTTGATGTTTATCAGAGAAACAGCATACTAAATATGCAGTCCTTCATTCATTTTCAATTTTATTCCCCACGGTTCAAGGACATGATTCAATATTCGTGGTTTGCAACCAATTACATAACGGAGAGACCTGCCGAGTTTGAAGTGTCTGCAAAATATTGCCTTCAAACAAGTAAAGAAAACTGTGAAGAACAATGTGGCCTTAAAGTGCATATTCGTTGTGCTGGCGCCAAAAGAATTTGTGTTTTTATCATGCAATTAACGCATCTCATTTACGTTTCACATTCGTTCCGTAACAATAAAATGACCTTGGCGCGTGGCAGCCAGCCTGTTCGTTCTCTCTCTCTCTCTCTCTCTCTCCTGCACAACTGCAACTCCACTCCGTTGTGCGCCGCGCGAGCCAGCAAGAAGCAAGGGTTGTCCAGTAAGCTGCGTTGTCACACGAATTTTGTATCAAGATTTCGAAACCTTTCAGTTCGAAATGGCAGCTAAATTTTTGTACATCGCTATTTTATGGGTCTCCTCATGGTCTCTGCAAAATTTCATTGTCGATTTCGATATGACAGTATGGACAGTTCCCGTGTAAGATTTAAAATTACCTTTTTATCAGGTGACTATTATTCTCCTAATGTAGCGATGAAGAACATTTTCCAAAATTATGTAAGGAACACAAAATTGAAAAATTTTTCTCCTACATTTTTTCTAACAATAAAACACAGAGTGTCTACTAATATATATGTTAAGGAGCCACTGTGCATGTTTAAACTTAAAAAATACAATTACTGTGCCAGAAGGAGCATTTCCCTTGTTGCACGGCAAATTGAAATTCAAACGTCTATAGACGAAAACCCGATAGACAAATATTTCCATGATTTTGTGTTATGCTTTCTTATAAGAATGTGTATTAGTGGCTAAAATTTGGCATTGTTAACTAGAAGTTAAAGTATTTCATTAAATTACGCGAATCATCTACATAAAATTAATTTGGTAATTTGCCACATGTTAACCGACTGGAAAGTCTTTGTTGTTACAGTGTATGGTTAAGCCATGCCTGATCATATGTAAGCCTATCGGTCAATGACTGCATTGTTCAAAGCCGTTGAGTGATACAATAGCGAACAACCCATAAGAATGCAGAATATATGTTATCTTTTGTAATGCAACTGGTTCTTACAGGAATAAGCATGTTTGCGACATGGAGTATATTTTCTGTGGAGAAGCCTTTTTACCCTAGGTTTGGTTGAGCGTTGGGCAAGCGAGGGGAGAGATCGGCGGATTTAAATCGCGTGACAGAGAAAGAGAGTGAGGGGGTGGGGTAGGAGAGACGGGCGGAGGGAGAGGATGGAAGAGGAGCAGGAAGTAAAAAAGAATGCGCCCATCTCTCACAAAAATGTGATGCCTTTATCAGTACTGATAAAATGAAAGAGATAAAAGTGTATCCCAACGAATGTATGCAGAGCGGAGAGAGGTAGTCAGAATATCAGAGTAATCATATCTAGAATTGGACTCCAATGTAGATAGAAAAAAAAAGCATGTAGCCCAGCAACCGCGGTCCCAGTTTCCATGCAGTGATTCATATTCCTATATGGAATATTTTCCACGTTCCACTGGAGACACTGGAGGGTAGACCAGGAACTAGTAAAATGTGCGCATGTGTAATCAAATAATCTAAAAGTTCTGCAGCAACGATTATCGTGAGCTTTTCAGTGCCTGCGGGTTTGAGATTTCTCTCTGTTTTAACACATACAGTGAAAAGTCTCAAATGAATTAGTTTTCCAAGTTAACTTCTATTGTATAAGGACCATTACTTATTTAGGGTCATTTACTCCATTTACTTGCTTGATTCTTCAAACTAACTAGAGGAATGACCGAGGTATGAATATGTGAGTGAATATTCCATTATTCTTGTGCTTAGATTATAATTATATATTGGCCTAATTTCAGAGCTATTGCAATAGTTAAATAGTATTGTATTTAGGTTATAATTACGTATTAGGGTTAGTTTCATAATTAAAGTTGTTCTAACTATTACCATTTTCATTATATAATTACTGAAAATAAATTATTTATTCGTTGTTGTTGTTATATTGTTTAATATTGTTGCATTTTATTCCAATTTTGAAACAAAGGTTTATTCCGAGAAAGGCCCCAGAGACCTAACTTGGTCAGCAATAAAGACCATATCCAATCTAACCTACTCTTAATAATTTAAAGAATTTCGATGTATTTGTGTGTTTATTTCTCCGGCTCCTTATCTTCACTGGTCAGTATACTGACCTTCGTTTCAGAAGTCCCCGGGTTCGAATCTCAGCTGGGCCAAGAATTTGAACTGCAAATGGTTAATTTCTCTAGCTCGGTGACTACGTGTTTGTGTTTCGTTTTATTGTACTTCTCATTACCTATATATAACACAACACATTACCAATTATCACAGAAACACACAGTAGTAAATACATCCTACTACATAGCGTTGGTGTCAGGAAGTTGCGGTGAAACTGTGTCAGATCAACATCAAGTGCTGACCCCAATGACAGCTTAGCGCCAGTCCCAAGTCCGGGAAAAGCAGGGGAGTACGTGTCACATTTTTATGGTAAGTTGGCAGAGATTTCGACGTCGCAATGTTATGTCTTGAGTGTTCAAAACTTGACCGAGTGTAAGTGGTGTCGGCATGCGCAGGAAAAGCGCATAGGAGAAGAAGATGAAGCTTTTATTTATTTATTTATCTATTTATTTATTTATTTATTTATTTGTTTATTTATTTATTCATTTATTCATTATTCATTTTAAAACTGTCTTTTGTTCTCAACGACGTTACATAAGGATTACTCCATCCTACAGCAATCTTAAAACAGTTTTAATAATTTCTTAACACAGATGAGAATCGAATCCAGGCCAATTTATTAACACTTTCCAAATTGGCTCAGAGATTTATTTATTGGTGGTTGTTTTGTTAAAACAAACAATACAGGAGGAAGTGATTTTATTTATCTCTTCCTTCTCAAGGAAATTACTTCAGGGTTACCTCATCCCATCAATTACTTAGCAAAGACAAGGTTCGAACCCAAACTAACCAAGTGGGTTGCTCACATTGATCGATCTACTAACAGACGTCATGATTGTGCCAAGATTTTGTTTTTTGTATTTATTTATTTATTTATTTATTTATTTATTTATTTATTTATTTATTTATTTATTTATTTATTTATTTGTGGTCGTTACAAAGATAGGAAAGTACTGGCTAGCCAAACCTTTTCAAAATGTATTAGACGTAAGTTACTACAGAAACTGTTACTGTCGCTCCGGTTGTTTCATGTAACGTGTACATGCTGAGATGAAAATTTGTCTGACAACATGTGCGATAGTGGTGCCTCAATGAATGAATTAATAAATTCATGAATTAAGGATTAACTAACCAAAATAATCCTTCCTTGCTATTTGCTTTACGTCGCTACGACACATATAAGTCTTATGGCGACGTTGGGATAGGAAAGGCCTAGGAATTGGAAGGAAGCGGCCGTGGCCTTAATTAAGGTACAGCCCCAGCATTTGCCTGGTGTGAAAATGGGAAACCACGGAAAACCATCTTCAGGGCTGCCGACAGTGGGGCTCGAACCCACTATCTCCCGATTACTGGATACTGGCCGCACTTAAGCGACTGCAGCTATCGAGCTCGGTACCAAAACAATCGACCAGTCAGCAAACCGATTGGGCATCACCTGTCTTGGTTATGTTTAGAGGAGATACGGAATCTGCACTCAATGTCACTTATTTTTACTGTACTTCGGAGTGAAATCCCGGGTTACATGAGAGCTGACCTTCAGTACCTGTCCTCCAGAAATAATCACCAAACAATGTTTTAACGAAGTCCCTGCTAAGTTTTCGAGTTCATCGCACGGCTGGTTACAGTGATTAATTCTGTAACGATAGTCCGACTCGTTAGCTGAACGGTCAGCGTACTGGCCTTTGGTTCAGAGGGTCCCGGGTTCGATTCCCGGCCGGGTCGCGGATTTTAACCTTAATTGGTTAATTCCAATGGCACGGGGGCTGGGTGTATGTGTTGTCTTCATCATCATTTCATCCTCATCGCGACGTGCAGGTCGCCTACGGGAGTCAACTCGAAAGACCTGCACCTGGCGAGCCGAACATGTCTTCGGACACTCCCGGCACTAAAAGCCTTACGCCATTCCATTCCATTCTGTAACGATTGTGAAAAACCGGGTAACTGACAATGTACCTCCTAACCATTATTTTCCTTAAGACTGGTCACGCCTCTTAGCCACGTACGGTTATGCAGTCCATCAGAACAATTGTCCTTGTGTTCATATTCCTATGCCTATGTGTACAGGAAAATTAAACTTACATGCATTATACTGTAGGAGGGAATCATGCATACATTTCTGCAGCAGGATTATGCTACGAGGTACGTAAGGTTCATTTTCCTGTACACATCAGCATATGAAAATGAACACAAGGACAATTGTTCTGATGGACTGCATATCCTTACGTGGCTGAGAGGCGTGACTAGTCTTAAGGAAAATAATGGTTAGGAAGTGTATTGTCACTTACCCGGTTTTTCACAATCGTTACAGAATTCAACTTGCCTACTAACCGCTTGTCGAATTCCCTGTCGACTGCAATTAAAGACACTAGTCCACAGCTGTTTAGAATTTGTTGCAAACATTATTTAATGTAAGATCCATAGATCATATAGTAAGAAAATTAATTTTGTTCGTGTAAATATTAAGCGTAGGAACGAGATGATGAGCTTTTCCAATCAATTTGTAATTAGTTATCAAATATTGATATCTCTTAGTATGTAAAATAAATTAGAAATAAGTATTATGTATTTGTATAACTGCAGACTCTATATCCTGAGGCACCCCATTAAAAAAAGGCGTTAATAAATAAAGAAGTAAATGAAAACCTACAACCCCAATCTTGCGGCGAGGATAGGAATTGTGCCGGCTGCCGAGGCCTGTCGCACTCCTCTGGGCCAATGATAAATGACTGACAGATGAAATGTTAATGAAGAGTGTTCCTGGAATGAAAGAGGATGTCGTCGGCTTACTTCTAAAACCTCGTATGTTACAATGTTCTTCCTACCCATTATATTCCTTAACACTGGTCACGCCTCCCAGCCATATTATTTATATGCAATCCATCAGAACCTTTTTCGTAGTGTTCATTTTCCTGTGCAGACGTGTAAAGGAAAATTTACCTTACAATACACTATTGTAGGGATGTTGTGTTCATGGGGAATTCAAGCGCTCCTACAGTTTAACGTATTTAAGGTTCATTTTACTTTACACATCTCCATAGGAAAATGAACACAACGAAAACTGTTCTGATGGACTGTACATCCATATGTGGCTGGGAGTCGTGACCAGTCTTAAGGAAGAAAATGGATAGGAAGTGCATTGGGAGATACGAGGTTTTAGAAGTAAGCCATCGATGTACTCTAATGATCCCAGAAATCAAGTGGAGCCTTAACCTCACAAAACCGAGGAAATCGTCACATCTTCCGAAATGAAAAGTACACCCAGGAACAAGAGATCATTCAAGGTAAGTTAGAAAGAAAATGAGGACAAGAGTGGAGATCATCCTCGACGCCGAACCTCCGAGAGTGGTGTGACATTCACGATACGGGAAACATATAGCAGGAAAACTTACTCCATGAAGGTCACCAAACTTACGTGCGGAGGGAGCACAAGAAGAGGAGGAAAACGAAGAAACGAACGAATACATGAAGGATTTAATGATGAATGAATGAACATAGGAAATGTAAACTCGTGTTCTCGGAGAAAGGTGACGCAGCGCTATTTAGGCATATCCTCCAATGGAGATGGCTTGCATGTATTATTCTACCCACATACCAGACCTCCTGCAATTCTTAGATGTGTAGCGGTACCGGAAATCGAACCTAGACCTGCGAAAACGGCAGCTAATAGCACTAACCGTTGGGCTACGAAGGCGGATAATGAATGAATGAATGAATGAATGAATAAGTGCATGTGTGAATTACTGAATGCGAGAATAAACGAACGGAAGAATGACTGAACGCGGAAAATAAATAATGAATGAATGAGTTATGAATTAATGGACTAACGAACAAATGATCGGAAGAATAAATGAACCAACAAACGAGTGAATGAATATATGAACAAATGAAGGAGTCAGTGGTGTCTGTAATTATTGCTTTAAGAGGAAGTACTACTAGGCAACCAACCTCTATTGACACTAATTAAAGGGAAAATGGAAGAGGTTCGTCTCTTCGAAGAAATGGAAGGTCTGCGAAGGACGTGAAAATGAAGGACCGGCAAGACACGAAAACCTAATATAGTTGAGGTCGGGAAATATTAAGAGTTGATCAAGGGAGTTCTGATAGGAAAGATAGTTGAGGTCAGAAAAGATTAAGAGTTGATCAAGGAAAGATGAAAGCGAGGAAACTGTCACAAATTACTGGAAGCAATGCTAGACTCAGAGAGGGGCCCCGTTGTTATCAAACCACTCTCCCACGGAGAGATTCCCTGAGAGCCTTTTTAGTCACCGCTTATGACAGACAGGGGAGACCCACCCACCGGAGAAAAATGAGTGAGTGAATGTGAGTAAAATGGATACATAGAGCAGAAACATGGGTAATAAGGCAAGGAGAATGGGGTATTTTAGAAGGTACAGAAGTGGCCGAGCTAGTTGCTGTACGGTTAGCTGTGAGTTTGCATTCGGGAGATAGTGGGACGATAGTCGGCAGCCCTGAAAGTGGTTTTCCATGGTTTTCAATTTTCACACCAGGCAAAGGCTGGGGCTGTATCTTGATTAAGGCCATAGCCGCTACCTTCCCATTCCTAGCCCTTTCACATACTTCCATTGCCGACAATCTTCGATGTGTTAGTGTATAAAAGGAAAGGAACAGAAATGAGAATGTTGAGATGGATGATGGAGATATCCAAAAACCAAACCCCATGGCGCAACAGCCCCGAAGGGTCTTGGCCTATCAAGCGACCGCTGCTCAGCCCGAGGTCTACAGATTACGAGGTGTCGTGTGGTCAGCACGATGAAACCGGCCGTTATTCTTGGTTTTCTAGACCTGGGCCGCCATCTCACCGTCAGATAGCTCCTCAATTGTAATTACGTTGGCTGCATGAACCTCGAACCAGACCTCAGAACCAGGTAAAAATCCCTGAATCAGGGAGTCGAGCGCGGGGCCTACGGGTAAGAGGGAATCACGCTACCGGTACCTCTACACCACGGGGCCAGCATGGATGGGAGAAAAAACTGAAAAGAAGATATTTATCAAGAGCTGGTGTGGCTGTCATTAGAGAAAAGTTAAAGAAAAGAATGAGGAAACAGAGGCCGTAAAAGGAACATGGGATAATCTGATGACGGAAAAGATATAAAGAGGAAGACGGAAGATGAGGTGGAGGCACAGGATCGCGGATGACCTAAAAGAGAAAGGATTTGGGGAAGAGGATATGAGAGACACAGAAAAATAGAGGCTCATTCTTGCAGCCGACCCCTGAACTGGGGTAAGGAGGACAATTATCCATTACTGACCTGCTGCAACACTTGTAAGGCAGACCCTCCGACGAGGGTGGGTGGCGTCTACCGTGTAAGGAAAACTGCATGGTATTTTGGTTGAGGATATTGTGAATTGCAGGGATGTTGGGCACAGTAAAAACACCCAATCTCCGAACCAAAGGAATGAGGAAACAGAGGCCGTAAAGAGAATATGGGATAATCTGATGACGGAAAAGATATAAAGAGGAAGACGGAAGATGAGGTGGAGGCACAGGATCGAGATTAAAATCCCCGACCGGGCCGGAAATCGAACTCGTTGCCCTCTCAACGAAAGGACACTACGATGATCATTTAACCAAGGAGCCGGACTATGGACTATGTGTAGCAGAAGACTGGTAAGGTCACTTAAATTGAGGAATGAATACCTAGTATATTATTATTATTATTATTATTATTATTATTATTATTATTATTATTATTATTATTATTAATATGATTATTATTATCATTATTATTGCTGTTGTTATTATTACTCAATACTTAAGTGCGATATCAATCAGTGTCAATTACTCTTAAGACCTCATGAGTTATCATGCGATGTTCATCACATCCTTTCATTTAGTATGAGTGCGTTTAGACGAATGTTCATAAAAGACAATCGAGATATGTTCTGGCTCTCTTATTTTTCTTTTTTTTTTTAAGCGAAGAGAATCCCGGAGCAGAAGATAGAAAAAGTTTTTCAAACATTTGACAGCTCAATTTTGAAACTGTGGTCTCTTTCCATTGTAGGTGTTCGGAGGCCGAGGCCCCAGACTGACATTTGACACTTGCGAGAATCAGACAGATCTAAAAAGTGCGCGGCTTTGAAAGAAAAAGTCAATGCAACAATGAAATGCGATCGATTAATTGACATCGAGAATTGATTGGTTTGTTATCCAAGCGAGGCCTGTCAGAGCAGCCCCGTTCGCCTGCTATCAGAGTCCTGTCAATGGGACCAGAAGACTGTGAAGGGATTTGTTGAAGGGTTGCGCGGAGAGGGGGAGAGATGTAGAAGAGGGAAGTAGCACGGAATGGGCATCGCTTGCGAGAGACCACTTTTTTCTCTTTTATATGAAAAAAAGGAAGAGCTGTAGCGTGTATGATATACAGTATAAAGAGAGAAAAACAAGTGCAAGAAGATAAATACACCGCACATTTAGATAACAGTAAAATAAGTACACAAGAGATAAGGGACAAGCTAATTACAACGTCCAATTTCTACGTTTCCATTTATCCATTCATCAAGATTGGTGATACGAAGGAAAACAAACCACCTACAATTGTGTAAGTGAACACCAGAAATGTTCAGGAGAAAGAATAGAACATCGTGATTATTATAACTAAACCTAGCTCACCCAAAAAGATGACAGTGCACTCACGTATGAAGAGAGGTGGACATCAAATTATAGAGAGGTAGTGGTGGCTGCCGTTGCGGCTTTAGGGTGGGAGTCAACGTCCTTTCGTTAACCTATTAATTACTATGAACGTGCCGTTACCTATGTTCGCTGCCGCATGTGGCATATTAACCTACTGGTACTCTCACTATCAGAAGAATTCCGGCTGGATAGGGAAACAGGTAACGTTTGGGCGTAGATATTGGTCAACTTTGAGGATCCAGAAGAGACAAGCGAAGGCAACGTCATTCTAGAACGTCCCTTTCTCTTCTCTTTGTTCATCGACCACGCTGTGCGTTTTGCACTCTGGCTTACGCATCCAGGGTATACTGGAATTTTGATAAACAAGGAAAACAATTAATTGACTGGAATTTCATTACAAGGAAATGTTCATGATGTAGTCTATTTTGTCTGATCGGGATTCAATTAAAGCACTTACTATCATATATGTATTTACAATCTCCTTGTTCCCATACTTACAGTCAGTCAAAGAATAATCCTAGAATAAATACGAATGCCCATTTCAAAGAATACAGTATATAAAACAGAAATACATAATAAATTTCATTTCTATTTTTCCATTGAAGTGGTCATTTGTATTTTCTTGTTTATCTTGAATATCTTATTTTTCTTTATTACAACTCTTTCTTTCTTAATCTGTTTGCCGTCCAGGGTTGGTTTTTCCCTCGGACTCAGCGAGGGATCCCACATCTACCGCCTCAAGGGCCGAGTCCTGCAGCGCGAGACTTTGGGTAGGCGTATAAAACTGGGGAAGAGGACCAGTACCTCGCCCAGGCGGCCTCACCTGCTTTGCTGAACAGGGGCCTTGTGGGGGATGAGAAGATCGGAAGGTGTAGACAAAGAAGGTAGAAGGAGGTGGCCGTGGCCTTAAGTTAGGTACCATCCCGGTATTTGCCTGGAGGAGAAGTGGGAAACCACGGAAAACCACTGCGAGGATGGCTGAGGTGGGAATCGAACCCATCTCTACCCAGTCGAGCTCACGAGGCTCAGTGGACCCCGTTCCAGCCCTCTCACCACTTCGCAAATTTCGTGGCAGAGCCGGGAATCAAACCCGGGCCTCCGGGGGTGGCAGTTAATCACACTAACCACTACACCACAGAGGCGGACTTTATTGCAACTCATCTATCACTATTCGTTTTTCTTTTTTTGATTCTCAAGAATGTTTTTTCACTCACAAGTCGTAAACTTCTGTCTTTTCGTTTTGTACGTCATTTCTCTCGCATTTCCCATTGTTATATATATAATAATGATATTTCAGTAAAAGAGCATGTCTTTAATTGAACAACGTATCGCCTTACTACGATTTAGAGCAGATTACCTTGTTTCATCTTATTTCTCGCGTTCAAAATTGATTTCCAGGCATACCTTAATGCCAGTTATAGTACTGTAATTCTTCTTTTGACAGTGCCCGCGAATGTATTAAAATAGTTTAACTGAATGGGGGTCTATATGGACGAAACTAAGGGTCGTTCATTCATACAATGGTTGAGCGCGAGACCGCTAACATTTCAACACACAAGGATTACCAAGAAATAGGAAAATTTGACCATCAATGAGTTGACATGTTTATCTTCGCTCTCCCTGTCTGTCTCCCTTCGGTCTTCAGGTTTGTTAACTTCTACATGACCAATGAGAGAGAGAGAGAGTGAGTGAGAGAGTAAGCCGGTACTGGGTGGTTCTGAGGACTTACGATTTCGTTGCCTGAAATGAATATTTCTGGGCACCGGTTACTAATGAACGTCAGTATACGTTTCAGAGATTTTTGCCTGAGTTACTTTGGAGGTACTTGTATGAATCCTCCCAGAAAATAACTTTTGATGACGTCCCGAGTTCAGGGGCGTCGAATGAATATCCCCCATAAAGGCGGGGTTCTTGTTTAGAAGTATTTTGAAGGTATCCTGTGATATTGGTGCAGTTGCTTGTGAGAGAATTATTGTAGTTCGGAAAAATCAAAGAATATACTGGCGCGGGACAGTGGTTGAGTGAGGAGGTGGCGGTTCACAGCGCGTCTGCCGCATTATCTGTATGTAAAAAAAGTCACTTGGATGAGCCTTGTGAAGAAGAAAACCTCAATGATCCAAAATCAAGTTTTAAGGTGACAACATACAGGGTGAATCACCTAAAACTTGCACTCATACTATTTTTGAAAAGGAAGGTGTTATTGATGTGATATTTTCACAAAAAATAAGTGTAACCAAGGGCTGATAATTGTAGCCCATCCACATATTTTAATAATTATTGTTAGAATGTGAAATAAACTACAATTTTTCAAATAGAACAATGCCTATTGACATTGTATGTATATTGGGTATTCAGCCCGAAGGCTGGTTGGATCCTCCACAGTTCCACCAACAGCTGTCATAGTTAGCCTAGGTGTCACTGAAGAGGTATACTAGGGAAGTGAGGAGGGATGTAGTTTCCCGGTGCTTTCCTCACCGGGCCAGATGTTACTATTACATATCAGTCTGCCAAGCCCACTGAAATCCATGCACCAACCGACACTATGAGTGATATTTTCACACCATTGATAGCAGGGACTTGCTGCATAAGGAGTGGTATTACTAGCATCGCTCATACCTCGGTCACTTTCATATTGTCAAAGCCAAGGAAGAGACTGAGACAAGTCAATGAAAGTAACAAAATTGCTCTAGCCCATACCAGAAGACATAGTGCAGTGTAAACACTAGGTCCCGACAGCAAAGGCATCTATTCACATTAACAAAATAAAACTAGCATAAATTAGAATGTCAATGCTTTTTCAGGATTACATGTATCCAAGCCCTGCATTCGGGAGATGTGTGGTTCGAAACCCACTGTCGATTGACCTTAGAATGGCTTACTGTGGTTTCCCATTTTCACTTCCAGGAAAATGTCGTTACAGTTCCTGTTCATAGCCCACAGCCGATTCATCCCAGTCATTCATTTCATCATCATTAGGTCCTCAAGTGAGGTTAGCGTCAGGAAAGGCATCCGGCATCTCACCTCATCCCCGAGAAGGATCAGCAAACGGGACTCAGGGACTTGAAAACTGTTTTAAGAGCATGAGGTCTATAGCAGATGCATGTACGGTAATTCAACCCTTCTTTTAGGTTTCTTCTATTGATGATCACCTGAAAAATGCGATTGGCATTCACAGCTAGGAACCCAATTTGGATCTTCTGAACCAGGCCCTCCAATAATCTAGCTAAGCCTCTGATCGACCTTATGTTATTCATTGATACACATTGAACAATAGGGAACTTTGGTAGATTTGATACGCTAGCAGTGCGACAGGACTTGTGCTTCTAGAACTTGTCTCGTCAGCCAACTAGGAACCCGTAATCGGCAACATTCAGAAGACAAATCGTCACTCATGTGCCAAAACCGCGAATATGAACCTTAAATACATTATTCTGTAAGAGTACGTAAATAAGTAATACAGGCAAGATTCCTACAATACTGTATGGCAAGGCTAATTTTCCTTCACGTGTCAGCATAGGAAAATGAACCCAATGAAAATTGTTGTGATGGACTGCATACCCTTATATGGCTGGGAGGCGTAACCACTCTTAAGAGAATTAATGGATAGGAAGAGCATTGTGGCATACGGGGTTTCAGAAGTAAGTCATCGATATACCAGTTAAGACCAAGTTTTGTATTAGACATTTCAACGAGTACACGAACTACATAAGATGATTGTCTCATTGTAGCCTGCTATTTTCTGAAAATTAGAGCGGTAGGCGTAAACTGGTCCCCTTTAGCTTTTTTGCTCAAGAGAGCGAGAGAGCGAACAAAACAGCAAAAAAAGCATGGAACAACTATAGGAAGTTTGGAGTAATATTTTGAGAAACAGACCCATTCCACCGAAACAGAAACTCAATAAACAAAAGAGAAAGAACACTAAGGACGGTGTTTACATACGAAGGTGAGCATATATAATTTTCACATACATTCAAATTCAAAATAAAATTATTCAATCAGAAATATCATCTACTTTTGGGAGGCAACCTAATTCAGGGACTTAGAGGGGCTAGGGAAAATCCTATGTACGCATGTAGAAAATTCTTGACTGAAGAAAATGAACTAATAAACAAGTTGTAAATTATTTTAAAGGAGGAAGAAAATCGTCTTTGCCGGGACAAAACCTATGTGATAATATTTTCGCAGATATACTGACCCGCAGCACATACATTATAATAATAATCATGTCATTTGCTTTACGTCCCACTAACTGCCGGCCACGTGGTGTAGGGGTAGCATGCCTCCCTCTTATCCGGAAGCCCCGGGTTCTATTCCCGGTCAGGTCAGGGATTTTTACCTGGACCTGAGGGCTGGATCGAGGTCCACTCAGCCTACACGATTAGAATTGAGGAGCTATCTGACGGTGAGAATGCGGCCCCGTTCTAGAAAGCCAAAAATAACGGCCGAGAGGATTCGTCGTGCTGACCACACGACACCTCGTAATCTGCAGGCCTTCGGGCTGAGCAGCGGTCGCTTGGTAGGGCAAGGCACTTCAAGGGCTGTAGTTCCATGGGGGGGGTTCCCACTAACTACTCTTAAGGTTTTCGGAGACGCCGAGGTGCCGTAATTTAGTCCCGCAGGAGTTCTTTTACGTGCCAGTAAATCTACCGACACGAGGCTGACGTATTTGAGCACTTTCAAATACCACCGGACTGAGTCAGGATCGAATCTGCCAAGTTGGGGTCAGAAGGCCAGCACCTCAACCGTCTGAGCCACTCAGCCCGGCGCACATACATTATGAAGAGCGAGAATGCCTTGACCATATTCGCACAATATTGCACCTTAGATGACAGAACCTTACCGGCCATAGTTCTAAGCTAAAAATATTTCACATAGGATGTTTTGTCCCAGCAGCGACGAAATGCATGTTTGAGAGAAAAAGAATAATGGATATACTAACTCAGTGACAGTTCACATCCGCGACCCTACTAAGGCGTAGGATATGCGTTAGAAGATG
Source organism: Anabrus simplex (assembly GCF_040414725.1). Lineage (NCBI taxonomy): Eukaryota > Metazoa > Arthropoda > Insecta > Orthoptera > Tettigoniidae > Anabrus > Anabrus simplex. Next base: position 1,233,114,567 of record NC_090265.1, read on the forward strand.
AAGAAGAAGAAGAAGAAGAAGAAGAAGGGTAACTGGTAATCTGCTTCTTTTGTGCTAATTGTTGTTCATCCTTAAAGTGACTACTTGGTCTCAGTTCCCACCTACAGCCCCAGCATTTGCCTGGACTGAAAACGAGGTACAACAGAAAATCATTTGCAGGGCTGCCGACAGTGGGGTTCGACCCCACTTATCTCCCAGATGCAAGCTCACAGCCACGCGTTCCTAACCACACGGCCAACTTGCCCGGCGAAATAGAGTAGGAAATGGCTGGGGAAGTAAGGAGAAATTGAAGAAACTTACTAAAAAATTGAATCTAGCAAAGTCGCCAGCTAAGGGTAACATGATGGTAAACATAATTGGCAGTCATACAAATTTTAGTGAAAGTGGAAGAATACGTATAGGTACTTTAAGGCAGAAACAGGTTCCAAGAAGGACATTCCAGAAATAATTACTGAACAAGGGGAGTGTGTATGTGAGGATCTTCAAAAGGCAGAAGTATTGTCAGCAGTATGCAAAGATTGTTGGTTACACGGATAATGCCCAGATAGAGGAAGTGACTAATGCCAAAGAGGTATTAAAATTTACCTATGATAACAATGTCATTTACAATAAGATACAAAAATTTAAAACTGGAAAAGGGGCTAGAGTTGATAAGATTTCTGGGGATATACTTAAGATATTTGTTTGGGATCTAGTACCATATCGGAATTACTTTTTGGATTATTGTTTGCATGAAGGAGCTATGCCAAATGAATTGAGAGTTGCTATAGTAGCCCCTGTGTATAAAGGACAATGTGATGGACATAAAGCTGAAAATTATAGGCCAGTCAGTTGGACATGCATTGCATGCAAGATTTGGAAAAACAATCTTTCTGATTATATTAGACGTTTGCAAAATTAATAACTGGTTCGATAGAAGGTAGTTCGGGTTTAGGAAAGGTTATTCAACTGAAGCTCACCTTGTAGGATTCCAGCAAGATATAGCAGATATCTTGGATTCAGGGGGTCAAACGGACTGTATCGCGATTGACCTGTCTAAGGCGTTTCATAGGGTGGATCATGGGAGACTTCTGGAAAAGTGAGTGCAATTGGACTAGAAAAAAGAAGGACTGAATGGCTGGCTATATTTCTAGGAAATAGATCTCAGAGAATTAGATTAGGCGAAGCTTTATCTGACCCTGTAATAATTAAGAGGAGAATTCCTCAAGGCAGTATTATTGGTTCTTTATACTTTCTTATATATATTTAAATGATATGAGTAAAGAAGTGGAATCGGGTTTTTGCGGATGATGTTACTCTGTATAGAGTAATAAATACGTTACAAGACTGTGAGCAAGTGCAAAATGACCTCGATAATGTTGTGAGATGGCCATCAGGCAATGGTATGATGATAAACAGGGTTAGAATTGAGGTTGTGAGTTTCAAAAATAGGAAAAGTACTCTCAATTTTAATTACTGCTTTGATGGGGTGAATGTTCCTTAATGCGGGTCACTGTAAGTACCTAAGTGTTAATATAAGGAAAGATCGTTTTTGGGGTAATCACATAAATTGGATTATAAATAAAGGGTACAGATCTCTGCACATGGTTATGAGGGTGTTTAAGGGTTGTAGTAAGGATGTAAAGGAGATAGCCAACAAGTCTCTGGTAAGACCCCAACTAGAGTATTGTTCCAGTGTATGGGACCCTCACCAGGATTACTTGATTCAAGACCTGGAAAAAAATCCAAAGAAAAGCAACTCGATTTGTTCTGGGTGATTTCAGACAAAAGAGTAGTGTTACAATAATGTTGCCAAGTTTGGTTTGGGAAGACTTAGGAGAAAGGAGACGAGCTGCTCGACTAAGTGGTATGTTCCGAACTGTCAGTGGAGAGACATTAGTAGACGAATAAGTTTTAGTGGTGTCTTTAAAAGTAGGAAAGATCACAACATGAAGATAAATTGGAATTCAAGATGAAAAATTGAGACAAATGTTCGTTTACAGGAAAGGGAGTTAGGGACTGGAATAACTTACCAAGGGAGATGTTCAATAAATTTCCAATTTCTTTGCAATCATTGAAAAAAGTCTAGGAAAACAACATATGGGGAAACTTCCACCTGGAAGACTGCCCTAAATTCAGATCAGTAGTGACTGACATGTAGACAGTTAACAGGTATGATTTTATTGTTCTTATTTTTGGTCTGGATTTTGAGATATTCTCTCTTCGGAGTGTTGCATAGCCCCAGATGAGGTGGAGGGATATGACTAAGGATGTGGAGCAAATGCGTAGGCCACTTCGTCCTGAAATTAGTTTGAGATTTCTGTCCTAGCAAATTATGATTATTATTATTATTATTATTATTATTATTATTATTATTATTATTATTATTATTATTAGTAGTAGTATTATTATAACCTTCGCTGAGGTCGAGCAGTTAGGTCAATAACTGATATTCTCGATCTCGGGCACTACCCCACTCGAGGTTGACTTTCGAAGACGGGAAAATTCATGGCAGAGTTCACAGTTTCGCAACGAGGTGCGCTGACTGCAGTTATTTACAGCAGCACCGCCTGTTAGCAACAATGAAATGAGGAAATTAACGCGCAAGTAACTATTTTTCCTTTTCCTCAGAAGACATTTTGGCAGGCAAGATCATGTATTATTATTATTATTATTATTATTATTATTATTATTATTATTATTATTATTATTATTATTATTATTACGAAAGTTGGAACTTAAGTAGTGCCAACTATTTATTTACAACAGATACAAAAGTGTTACATGTTAGCAACCTTTACTGTCTTTCAATGTAGTCACCAGGGTTGTGTATAACCCGTTGCCAGCGATATGGAAGTCGTAGTATAGCAGAGCCTGTTCTGTTGATTGTGCGAATGGAGTGGTCTACTGCCTGTCGAATCTCTGCAACAGTTCTGAAGCGAATGCTCACGAATCGTCTGGTTCCGATCACTGTCCAGTAACACGGCAAGAGCATGCACTTCTTCTTCACTGACACTCGTAGGACGACCTGCCCGATGAATGTCCGTCACCGTTTGCCGACCATAGTTGAAGGCTTCTACCCAACGTGCCACTCTTCTGTAAGGCATTGCAGATTCCCCGCGAGCCTCTTGAAGACCTTGAGACACTGTCGTGCTGTACGACCTCTGACACATTCAATCTTGATCCAATTCCGTTGTTCCTGTTTGGAAAACATAGTGACAACGTAACATTAGACCGCTAGCTCACACGTGACTGTGTTTCTCTCGCTTGTGCGCACGCATCTGATGTGGGAAGGGCGAGTCCATTTGCTCTGAGGTAAGGTAGGTATGTAACCAACGTGTGCTATCAGCGACAATATTAGATTCCTTTGCATAGCGTCTCCACAGCAGTGTTGCCACTATTTAAGTTCCAACCCTCGTATTATTATTATGTCTAGTTTCTCTTGAATTATAATATTAATGAATAATGATGAGCAGTGAAAGACTGAAGTATAACAACATGTAAAGGAAATGTGGGATGAATGTATTTGGATGATCGTGGGGTGGCATCACATGGGCCGACGCAGAATGCATGTCAAGTGTCAGTACAGCAGCAATAGACTAGCATGTTGGGAGGTGTGGGAAGGGACAGAGCATTGTTCCGGCACAATGGCTAATGGTGCTCCCCCGGGGCCCATTAAGGAGTTGCCTGCAGGGAGGGTAAGTGCTTATTTAACCTCCCCTTAAATACAACTCGTGGCTTACGATATACACCATGTTAACACTTCGGCCCATTAGATAGGATGCTATATCGAACACTGGACTCTTGCGGTTGAAACCTCCTGCAGAAAACGATTAACAAAATTGCTGCCATATGGGTGTTAACGGAAGTAATATATCAAGCTATAAGCTTGAAATGAATGTGGATATGTTAGAAAATAACAGTGTCTGGACATACGATGTGTAGAAGGTAGCTATCAGAAATAACAGAAAATATAATTTTAAAACATTTTCAACTTATGTTTCCGGACTACCTATAAACCCTTGGATATAATAGACGGCGCATAAGATTTGTTAAAGCTCCGCATGCTTGTAGATATTGGTAAAAATTATTCGTTTTTTCAACGTGGTTAGTTGGTAAGCCTATTTTATTATAACGGAGTAAGTAGGAATCAAATTCGTTTGTTACAGTAAAGTTAGTATATTCTCAACTTCAGTATCATTGATAACTGTCCTTACAGTAGTTAAAGAGCCTAAAGATTCATCAAGGAGATAAAGTGATCGAAGAGAATGTAGATCAATGAAATTTTTGTAATAATTATTGAAATTCTTCTCTTATTTAGCTACATCAAATATTTGTCCTTCTAATAGACGATCTTAAGTGAGTTTATGAAATAATGAATTACTCGTATTTAGGATATGTACTACTGATACATTAATTGGTTATGAGATATATAATGTGTGGTCACAGAATGGTAGACTTTAATTATTCTATTAGAGGTGAGAATCTACTTTGAAAATTCCTAATAGACCACGTTGCCTTGTTTTAATACACTAATAAACTTATATGTATTGCATTATTCTACCGCATTTAAAAACTAGAGTAGGTAATGAAGAAGAAGAACGTTCATCAGGAGGACAATAATATTGATATTTCAATTACCCTACTATATTCACTGGAACATAAAACACTTTGGTTAGAAATTAAACTTTTTCAGATAGTAAAAATGAGAACAACAAGATAACTAAAGAATATACTTTATCCTAGTCTTGAAACAACATTCAGTATAAGAAATTCTTAGATCATTAATATAAACACTCCCGAGCTTTTGATTAGAGGACACAGAAACTTGGATTATTATGGATTTAGATACCATTATTTTTATTTTTTTGTAGCAATGAAAGCCGAGAATGCAGTGTTGGTTTTGGTATGGGAGTTGGGAGGCCCGGTGGAAGGAAACATTGTCAGTGAGAGGTGACAATCGTGCGGCAGCGATGAAAATGTGGGTGCAGCCAGTGGCCAGTAAAACAATAGTCCCGGTGAATTGTTGATATTCGGAATATTCTTAGAAGATGTTGGGAGAGCCCAACGAGGGAAAAGTGCCGGAAATTATCTGGAAGCAGAAATTGCGAGAGGTTTCTTCGAGAATCTTCCGCGGGCTGGAAGCTCAGAATGTGAGTCTGTCTCTAGTGAGTAGCGAGACGGCCGCGAGTCGGTGCGTCTGCGAGGAGTACGCATTGTGAAGGAACAAACTGTGTAAACTGGAAAACAGGAACGCGAGCCAGCTTTCAAATAACTGTAAATAGCAGTTTATTAAAATTTAGTCGATGACAAAACGCGTTACCTCTCCAAGTAGTCATTTTAGTTTTAAGGACTTGACAACCAGCCAGAGTATTCAAAATGACATCAGTTCACCTACAGAGAAAGATCCTGAATTATATTATATTGGAATGTAATGGCGTATGGCTTTTAGTGCCTGGAGTGTCCGAGGACAAGTTCAGTTCGCCAGATGCAGGTCTTTTGATTTGACTCCCGTAGGCGACCTGCGCGTCGTGATGAGGATGAAATGATGAAGACGACACATACATCCAGCCTCCGTGCCAGTGAAATTAACCAATTATGGTTAAAATTCCCGACCCTGCCGGGAATCAAAGCCGGGAGCCCTGTGACCAAAGGCCAGCACGTTAATTATTTAGCCATGGACCCGGGCATTATATTATATTTAAACGAGACGAGACACTTGAGATACATGGAATCATCTTCAAAAATGAATATTCTGATACCAGAAGGGGCATCTATAGTTGCCACCTTTCAAGAATCCCTCGGCTTGACAACACCTCCCATCCACAAGTACCTAAGAAAAAAGACAATACAATTAATCTGGGATTTAAAAAAAAACGATTCAGCGTTCTTATTAGGATCATTCATTAAAACAATCATAAACTATAATCAAATTTAGACATTGACACATTTTTGAAGGGAACAACATGAACCACTTTAAAGATACTAATATTTTAAGAAAGTTTATAATTTTCAAGGACATATCCTTACAATGCATCGCAACATTTACATGCATATTTTGCATTTTTTTTCACTGTTTTAGGCAATCCTTCACTCTCATTATGTTTTATATACAAATACTCAATACAACATTGAGAAAAGTTCCCTCAGATTTGCAGTTTTCTCTTCAATAACTCCGCATGCACCCAATTTCTTTCATCCGACCACTCATTGTTCATTAAGTTGAAGATTATTTCAGAAAATGATTTACTGATAGGAACAGAAAATATGAATATCAGCGTGTGCAGTTGGGAATGGGAGATATCATTATCAGCCTCAGCAGTTGAGGAATGGGAGACATCAATGGTCGTTTGGCGCTCGAAGAAATCTACCCAGGCCTGGTCTTCTGATTTAGTTTTACCGAGTCTGTATGCATCCCGGAAATTACGCAACTCAACTGGCCTTTATCCAGGTTCTATGGTTTAATTTGTCTGCAACATTTGAAACAGGTCACTATTGCAAGCGAATATATATCTCTCTCTCTCTCTCTCTTCTTCCTTATTTGAAAGTTGGCAAGGATATGAAATATATTGCTTTCACAAAAGCCATAGTTTTCCGTAGGTAATTGATACACCACTAGATGAAAAATTCTGCCTCTTTTTCAGTACTGAACCTCTCTTTAGTGAGTTTTTCAGGGATTTCATTAACTTTTATTTTATTCTGTTACCTAGCCTGTTCCTGAGATCCCTTAGGATTCTGTCCAGTTGAATACATGCAATTGACTTGCATTTCCGTTTTCTAACAGTTGTTTCAAGTAGAGGCAAAATGTGGTGGAGAAATCGTAGGTAGCACTCAGGAAGTGAATGGTTAGTTTCAGCAACATTCTCCCCATCTGGGGCTACAAGCTGTCATATTAATTTTGAACAGTCTTCTTTACTTTCCAAAAAATTCTTGTTGACAGGCATGTTGTGTACAATTCTCTCAACTGTAGAAAGCAGAAACAGCCATCGTGTGCGAACATGTCACAAGATGTCCTTGAACTGTATCTCAACAAATTCGGTAAATTCTTTCAGTGATACAATATTCGATGCTGAAGCACCAAACTCACTGTATATCTTGAAGATAAAAACTATAATATTTTATGTCTGTGAAATTGTATAGACTTTCGAATTTTAACCATTGGAAACAATTTTAGTTCAATCAAAAAACGATTTATTTTTAGTTCAAAATATGGATCATGTGAGATTTGTTACTCAGTCATCGATCTTGAAAGTTTTGTCACTGAGCTGTTTGGAACATGTGAACTATGATAATGAGAATGACTAAAGAGTGGAAGGTATATGATGTCTTGTCATTTTTATTAACATTACAAAAATGTTGAAATAAGGAAAAAGTACAATATAGGATAAATGCAAAAAAAATCAAATTTAACATTTTGTCAATGAACATTATTTTAATTTTTTAAGGAAATACTATACATCACTGTTTTTAAACAACAATGTTATCAACCTCGACGCCTTTTACTTCATACAACGGCTCTGTTTCAAAATTCTCAGATATTTTTAATTTTAATTTTTAAATGTAAAGATAAGCATATAACAGGGGCTGTCTCCAATTACAGTATACTTTTCAAATTTACATTTAAATAATAAATATACTAAATATACTAACTGTGTAAATGATGATCATGGCAATGAAATATGGGTTAACACGTACAAATGAACATTATGACGACAAGGATAGCAAAAACTTCATATAAATTAATTACTAGTTAAATGAATACTTTTTAAACTGTTGTTAGTGTCTAAATCATGAGCGTGAGCTGATGGGCAAAATTTACTGTTCACTGCCTTATTATTATACTGCATATTTTTGAAGTGGTGAGTAATTATGAATGACTGTTTTCGAATTTTCACCATAGAACGTAAGTGCAACTCGTGATTTCACCCGCGGGACACTGGACTCTAATAATGAAAGAAAGTATTCATTATGAAGGATTTAACTTTGTACATAAATATCTACGTGATCTAAGACAGGACTTAATTTGCAGGCGAGCTGAATGGAAGATTCCTAAACGTACCGGGGGCCGCATTGTTCTCTCTCCCCGCCCCCGCCCCCCGCCCCCCCCCCGATCTTCCCTAACACAAATATATCCACTCAAACAAACGCCCCCTTCTTCAATCACCAACAAATTAACAAACCAAGCTCTCACACGGCTATTCGGCAACACAAACAATAACCTGAACCACAATATAAAACAAACTGAGAAAATTAAACAATACTATGTAACTTGGGATGAACTTACCAATTATTAATGACAGGCCTGGGCCTTCACTTGAAGTGACAGAGTTGAAATGTCTGGAGATGTATTTGGTACAGCCACCCTCAGAATGGAATGTAGGTGTACATCACTGACCCGGGAACGTAATTTTGGTTTTTATAAACTTAATTTTTGGAAATGTTTGTTCACAAATGTAAGTACTCGCAACCGCGCACAGGAATTTTCTCGCAAATTTTAAGAAAGCCGAAAATTCTTTATTACTAAGCGCCCTGTAAAAGTTAATAACATTTCCTTCTGCGAACTTGTCCGTCAATTGGGAACAACACTGAAGTTCAATGAATTCGATGTGTAGTTGCACAGGTACATCACCGGATGCAAATGGATTTTCGAACAAATTAATTTTCTCCGCATTCACAGAAAGATATTAAAATCTGGTTCCAAATTCATTCTTCAGTAGGTCAATCAACTTAATAAACCGATCATAATGGCACTGAACTGTTTGAGTTCGCTTCTTGAAGCTCAGTACAACATGAAAAGTGTCGGAACGTGCCCTTCTCTAATTGCTGTCGAACCGGGCTGAGTGGCTCAGACGGTTAAGGCGCTGGCTTTCTAACCCCAACTTGGCAGGTTCGATCCTGGCTCAGTCCGGTGGTATTTGAAGGTGCTCAAATACGACAGCCCCGTGTCGGTAGATTTACTGGCACGTAAAAGAACTCCTGCGGGACTAAATTCCGGCACCTCGGCGTCTTCGAAGACCTTAAAAAGTAGTTAGTGGGACGTAAAGCAAATAACATTATTATTATTATTAATTGCTGTCGAAATAATTTCAATTTATTTTCGAACGCTAACACGTAATTATACGCTTCATTTAAATGCACACCTTTCTATTGTAATCCCTTACTCGAAATATTTAAATGTTGCGTTAAATCTGTGAGTATTGCTAAATCCTACATCCAGTTTTCGTCCTCAAATTCTGTCACTTCTTTCTGTTTCATGTTCATAAATGTGCTTATTTCTTCACGAAGGTTTCAATATATTACCACGAGTAAGCCAGCGCACCTCGCTATAATAAATTACATCGCCAAAAATGACTGGAACTGCCGATGATTGAGTCTATGCGATCGAATATAATTAATTGTAGGTGTCACTGTATTCATCATATGTTCTTAATTTAATACTTCTCCACATAGCATTTGTTGATGAATAATGCAGTGTAATTCAAGATGCATATCAGGATCTCTGTTAATTAATACGTTTCTTATTCTTCCAATCAATCCAGTTTTTGTACCACTCATATTCCTTGCTCCATCTGTTGTTATAGCTGCCAGTCCATCCCATTCTAAATCTAGATCCTTCAATGTTTCACTATGTTGGCGAAATAAATCCTCGCCTGTTGTAGTTCCATGGATGTTTCTTAAAGATGCCAGCTACTCCGTTATTTCACACGCTTTGACAATCCCACGAATAAAAATTAAAAATTGTGCTGTATCACGAACGTCATTACTTTCATCCACAGCCAACGAAAAGCTCTCGAATGATGTAGATTTTTTTACGTAGTTCTGAGCACAAATAAGCTCCGAGTGGTTCTGTTCTTCTCGTCATTGTGCTCCGCGATAAGCTGACCGAATTTATCAGTTGTTTCTTTTCAGGATACATTTCTTCTATTACAGGAAGTATACAGTTCTTCACAAACTCCCCATCAGAAAATGGTTTCCCTTTCGCGGCTAATAAAGGTGCAACTTTATAACTAGCGCGGGCTGCAGCTATATTTTCCTCGATCTGTTTCGTAAACATCTGATATTGGGCGGTGAGACCTTTCATTAAATTTGAAATATTTCCTTCCGTAATACCCCATCGTATTTGGAATACAGATTTCTGCTTCGAATCATAATGCCGCCTGATATTGTATTCTTTAAAAACTGAGATATTTTCTTGCATATTAGGCACATTACTTTCCCGCTATTCTCGATACAAACACAATCGACAGTCCATTTTTCTTTAAAAACACGGCACTCACTATCCACTTTTCTACGTTTGGAAAGGGAAATATTTCGACGGCTTACTTCTAAAACCTAGTATCTCGCAATGCTCTTTCTACCCACTATATTCCTTAAGACTGCTCACGCCTCCCAGCCACATATTGATACGCAGCCCGTCAGAACAAATTTCGTTGTGTTCATTTTCCTATGCTACCCTGTAAAGGAAATTGAACCTTAAATGCATTATACTCTAGGTGTGTGTAAATACGTGTTTCAAACAACATCCCTACTATACGATATGGTAAGGTCCATTTTCCTTTACACTTCAGCATAGGAAATTGAACACAATGAAAATTGTTCTGATGGACTGCATATCCATATGTGGCCGGGAGGCGTGGCCAGCCTTAAGAAAAATAATGCGTAGGAAGAACATCGGGACATACGAGGTTTTAGAAGTAAGCCGTCGATTTGTTCACAAATACATTAATAAAAATGCTTTGAATAACAGCAGTTCGTAAGAACACTAATTCACAGTAAAGTAATAAACCACAATGAACCTCTCAAACCACTTTCCGGGTATAAAATGGCCATTTCCTGTAGATGTCCCAAGATAACTATACCTATTTCATCCCCCGTGGAATGCAGGAGGCCTTTCACTCTCAAGGCAAGTCTGCAGCTGTAATTCCAAAAATGAACGGATGAAGTTTAACCCTTCCCTGTATTTAAGATGGGAATAATTATGCATCTTAGAACTTTTATACAGCCCAGTAAAAGAAACATCATGTCAAGAAGAAAACTACGAATATTTCAGAGATTTTTCTTATGGTTTTATCCCCTTTCACCGTAAATTACAATAAGGTTTTTATTATCTAGTTTTTCCGGTATCTACGAAACACATAATTTATGAAAACTCGGCCAGGACCACATAAAATGCCTTCGCGGGTCGAGTCCGTCCTGCTGGCCTTACATTGAACACCCTTGATCTAAGAGATGGCCATATGTGAGCAAACGCACGTAGCTCACATTCAAAGGAAATTCATCACATTTTATATGAGAAAATTTCAGGAAGCGTTTCTGGACACTTTCTATAATTTCGATATCTTTATTGTTATATGGATTCCGTAAACTGTAGCATTTTCAAGCCGGGTGAGTACTAACGTATTATAGAGTGCACATTACGCATGACAAATCATATCAATTTACAAGCCCTGCTAGCTATTCTTTCAATAATTTCGGAATGTTGACTTGGCATCAAGTAAAATATCAAGGTCGTTGGATTCTACGACTTTCTTCAAGTTCTCCTCTAACATCGAGTAAGTGAAAAATACCGTCACTTTGGCTCTTGAGAAAGAAAGGTTTATGCACTTAAAAATATTGAATTTTTGTTTGTTCTTAATGCTCCATTTTTAGATGCTATTTATATTGCACTGTAGAATATGGCAACCCTCTGTTTCTGAAATACGCCTGTGTTTAATTTCAAATGCCATCAAACCATGGACATAGAATTCTAATTCTTCAAATTTCTGCCAGTTTTCACCATGGCGACAGGTTAGAAGTCTCTGAACATATTTCCTTTTGTCAAAAGTTATGACATTGTTTGTTTCTGTCATAAAAAGATTGTTAAATAAGGATTAGTACAGTTTTGTGTCAAACTTGTTCGTCATTTCACCACGAACTAGAGTTTTACTTCCCACTCGCTTGAGGTAAATGCACTTATACTTTGTGATTTGTAAGTGCCAAAATCTTGTTTAATACATGGCTTGTTTCATATCTTTTATTTTAAAACGAGCACAGTAAAATATTGGCCAACTCTTTTACCTCTAGCATCTTCAGTAATCAACTATTAATAACTTCAGGCTGCACTATAACTTCCATCATTCTAATCTTTCTCTCTATTCCTGTAAACACTATCGGAAGATATGAATCTGTTCCTTGTAACGGGAAACAATAGTTCCTTTCACATTTAATGGAGATTTTTTATGAAAGCCGAGAGCTAGGCGTTGCTAAAAACGTGAAGTTTTTATTTTGTTCCGGACATCTTTTGGACGCAGAGTGGATCATTTTGTACTGAGACATGCCAATAGTATTTGATGTATCATAAACACAAGACGATATTTTATTCCAGTCACGACTGAACTACTGACCTACTGAAGAATGAATTTGAAACCAGATTTTATTTATCATAAGCTACTGTAAAATTCTGTAAATAAATATGCCTGTTATAGTACATCGATTTATCAGATACTTTAGGGACAGGAAGAATTTTTCGATAGTCAAAAGATATCGTCGCTCGACCGGTAAAATGTTGTATTCCACAAAGCTCTTCCTATCAATTATTCTCCTTAATAATGGTCACGCCTCCCAGCCACGTATGGATATGCAGTCCATCAGAACAAATGTTGTTGCGTTCATTTTCCTACGCCCAAGTGTAAAGGAAAACGAACACAACGGACATTGTTCTGATGGGCTGCATATCCATAAGTGGCTGGGAGGCGTGACCAGTCTCAAGGAGAATAATCGATAGGAAGAGCTTTGTGGATTAAAAACAACCTTTTACCGGTGAAGCGACGATATTATTAACGCTTCGTCATTCACGTCCTTATGTGCACTGAAAAATGCTTTATACTTTAATAGATATAGCATTTTCTCAATTATTTAAACACACTTTTTACTGGCTTTTTCACGAATGCATAGAGACGTAGAACAAAGAGTACTGGGTTTACCGTAGCCGAGGTTATATTTTGTTGTTAAAAGTGATATGAAAGTATGAGAATTCCACTCATAGATTCTCTGGCTTTGTAGAGAATATTTTCCACAAATTCTTGGTGTTTATCTACGAAGAAATATATTTCATTTCCTCGCTGATAGTGAGTTTCAGTGTATATGAGAGTGTTCAGATATTTCACAACACGCTGCTTTTTTGGCTCGCATTTTGCTGCGTGTCTGAAACCTCCCCATTTCCTCTGGAAAAAATCCTCTTGACGGGAATTGTTTTGTAATATTGATAGCTTTGAAGCAGGAAATTTCCAAAATATTTATGAAAGTTTCCATACAAACTGGAATCAGATGTTCGTGGCTATTACGAATTAAATATTTTGTTGTTGTAAATAGTTGTGGTTTAAGTTTCTAGCCCATTTCCTTTTCACCACTGTGAATGTTTAAAAGGCGTACATGTTTAAGAACTAGATTATTTTGAGAGTCCCTGTCGGTTTTTGTATAAACCAAGTGGTGAAAATCCTTGATTTCCCTCATTGCCAGTGACAGGCGCAAATATCTTCCTCCTATGTGTGCTTGTTAGATACTCGGGCATTCTTCAAGGTTTGTATCTACGATAGAAAATGTTTGATTCAATGACTTATTAATATTTTTTTTTTCTAGTTGCTTTACGTCGCACCGACACAGTTAGGTCTTATGGCGACCATTGAACAGGGAAGGGCTAGGAGTGGGAAGAAAGCGGCTGTGGCCTTGGTGTGAAAATGGGAAACCACGGAAAACCATTTTCAGGGCTACCGACAGTGGGGTTCGAACCTACTATCTCCCGAATACTGGATACTGGCCGCAAATAAGCAACTGCAGCTATCGAGCTCGGTACTTATTAATAATACTGTTTAACACATTTTGTTACGAAACCTACTCTTTGTATCTTGGCTTTCTGGTCTTGGTAATTGCTTCCTGCTTCTTTCCCCCGGTTTCACAGATCGAACTAGTGTTTCCATTTTATAAAATTATTTATCAATGACAGCAGTAAGTACAAAGGAAAATTAATAATAATGAACGCAAGAAAACATGCAGCACTACAGCAGTCTCTGTACTGAGTTTATAACTTGGAAATGTCCGGCTCAATGGCTAAATGGTTAGCGTGCTGGTCTCTGGTCACCGGGGTCCCGGGTTCGATTCCCGGCAGGGTCGGGAATTTTAACCTTAATTGGTTAATTTCGCTGACACGGGGGCTGGGTGTATGTGTCGTCTTCATCATCATTTTATCCTCATCACGACGCGCAGGTTGCCTACAGGAGTCAAGTCAAAAGACGTGCATCTGGCGAGCCGAACTTGTCCTCTGACACTCCCGGCACTAAAAACCATACGCCATTTCATTTCACTTCAACCTGGAAATACAGAGAAGAGTGGGAAGAATGTAGCTTGCTCATTGGTTGAGTTCAGTTAGACCTCTCATGCTCCAGTGGATCTTGTGATATTTGCTTCTAACACCCTACTTCAAACTTCGACTTCACTAACCAATAATAATATGAAATGAATCACGATCTGTACTTACAGGAACCATTGTTAATTTCCCTTTCCATTGGAGCTTGTCAAGACCTATTGAAATATGTATCACGATATATATTTCATAAGATGAACATCAAATACGACTACTGCCCGTTTGCAGTATTATCCATATGAGCACTGAGAGTGCTAGAATATTCACATTCGATGTTCAAAAGTGGTGACCTTTGTCAGCGACACGCAAGTTCAGTCGCTGGATGAATGACAACAACGGTTCTTTCAGTGCTGTCTGCTGAGTAGCATAACAAGCACGCACAGTAAGTTCCTGCAATTTCTCTGGAGTTATTAGAGTATTTCGATGGACAGTCCGGCTCCATGGCTAAATGGTTAGCGTGCTGGCCTTTGGTCACAGGGGTCCCAGGTTCGATTCCCGGCAGAGTCGGTAATTTTAACCAAAATTGGTTATAATTTCCCTGGCATGGGGGCTGGGTGTATGTGTCGTCTTCATCATCATTTCGTCCTCATCACGACGTGCAGATCGCCTACGAGTGTCAAATCAAAAGACCTGCATCTGGCGATCCTAACTTGTCCTCGGACACTCCCGGCACTAAAATCCATACGCCATTTCATTTTTCGATGGACAGTGCCATTGAGATGTGCCCAAAGAAAAAAGTCCAAGCGTTAAGGTCAACTTTATTTGACTTCCACGACCAATTCACCTACCAGGATATGTTCGTTCCAGAACACGATGTGCACACACGGAAAAATTGTTTGTATGAAGGTGTCATATTCTCTGCTGTTTCGGTCAGCATTCGTGAAAAAGTGGCCATATAGGCCTATAACCTTTTTTTCAAACGTCCCACACCAGAAGTTAACTCTCCATTGACGTGGTGGTCCATCGAGCATTCTCGACGGTCCAGTAATGCATGTACTTCGTATTCACTTGGCCTGGATTAAGAACGACGATTCATAGGCAAAAATAACATTCGTAAAAAAGGGTCGGATCTAAGCTACTTTCACTCTGTGTCCATCGACAGAACCCTACACGAGTCTGGAAATCAATCCCGTGCAATTCTTGATGTAATTGTACATGATGGGGATGGAATGCATGTCGCTTAAGAATGCCCTGTGCACTCGTTTTTAGAAAGCCAGTTTTGTCTTCAAGTTGCCGTGTGGGTTAACCGCGACAGCAGCGAGAACAGCAACATCAGCAACCTCATGTACGATTGTGTTGTGGTTAAAATTATCCGTTTCAGGCAAATCTTCAAACGAGATAGGAAAACATTCGTCTGGTCAGTGGGATCTTTTCAGGGTATCGGTTTCTTTAGAGTTGCTTTGACTGACTAGCATTGCCGTAACCTTCAACAGAATGAAAGACGAGTGAGCCAACCAAGCTACCGATATTGATAATAACGTAATAGTGTCTTTCAGTACATCTCACGTGAACGTACCACACTGTACTGTAAAATAATACGAGCACACTCATCTGCTAACTTATATTCTCTATAGATAAGCAGTGTTTCGGTCCGACTCATTGGCTGAATGGTGAGCGTTGAGGCCTTCAGTTCAGAGGGTCCCTGGTTCCATTCCCGGCCAGGTCGGGGATTTTAATCGCCTCTGATTAATTCTTCTGGCCCCGGACTGGGTGTTTGAATTTGTCCCAACACTACACACTACCAACCACCACAGAAAGATGCTATAGTGACTACATCCCTCCCTATAGGGCTGGCGTCAGGAAGGGCATCCGGCCGTAAAACAGGACCAAATCCAGATTTGCGACGCAGTTCGCACCCGCGAATAATAATAATAATAATAATAATAATAATAATAATAATAATAATAATAATAATAATAATAATAATAATAATACAGGATGGTCGGAAATAACTTGAACCGAGTATATGAGCGTCACAGCATTGATCATACTGATAGATAATTTGAAAAAATACGTCCATATCTGGCGCCGTTATCATTTTATCAACTGCTGAAGTTAGCCAATCTGATCGCTTCGCGGGAGAATTTAAATGGGCTGTACGAGGCGGTGTTGCCAAATCTGGACGTGGCTTGGTCGAGCTTGAGAGCTATGTCGAGAAAGTAGCACCGTTTCAGCCAATGCCACCATAGCGTGCTTGTTATGGGGCGAGCCTATCAGCGAGGAGGTCTTTGTTCAAGTCCCTCCCATGGCGAAGTTTATTTCTTCTATTGGTGTTCTCAAGCCGGTCATAAGCCAAGTGCAGATTTGGCAACACCATCTCGCAATCTGAAGTTTCCCCTCGAAGTGATCTCATTGGCGAAATTCAGCAGCTGATAATATGACAACGGTGTGATATATCTTTTTCAATTATTTTCAGTGTGAGCAAACTCCCAACGCTCATATACCCGATTCACATTGTTTGAGACCAGCCTGTATATGTGTTACTATAACACTCAGCTTACAATGTATGCGACTGCATATGGATAACTGATTATGTAGACCTCACATCATGTGTTTTCCTTTGTTTACTCTAAGCTTGCCCTCCGTGGAATGGGATACGCAACTCTGGGTACCTGCAATGTTTACATCATTTCTACATAAAAAATGCACAGCGTCAAGGTCATAGGCCCCTACATGGAGTGCAACCGTGCGTCACGGCATCAATAACGGTTCTTCATGAACCATTCTGAATCCCAAAATCTGTTTCGGGTTTTAACGATCATCGTAATAATAATAATAATAATAATAATAATAATAATAATAATAATAATAATAATAATAATAATAATAATAATAATATCGCCTTAGCTACCGTATGCAGACATTTTAATTCGACGCCATCTGGCTGTATGCTCGTCAGTTTCGACGTTCCGTTTTACTCTAGTTCTACTAGATGGTAGATCAAACCAAATCTCCCTTGGGCTTCTATGGCTTTTATAAATAAATTTTGTTAGGTGAACACCAAATGTGTCACCAGATATCCGGAGGCCGACTCTCTGCCACTGATCCACAGAGCTGTCTTTCTTTTTATTAGAATGCTACATTGTGATATACTTTCGAATAGGTCTACACGAGTTTCATTGAACTTTTGACTAATAAATAAATAGTGCCATTTAAAAAAGTTATGTTGCTGTCTACTCATACCAAACCAAACCCCACAGCACTACAACCCTTGAAAGTCCTTGGCCTACCAAGCGACCGCTGCTCAGATCGAAGGACTGCAGATTGCGAAGTGTCGTGTGGTCAGCACGACGAATCTTCTCGGCCGTTAATCTTGGCTTCCTAGACCGGGGCCGCTATCTCAGCGCCAGATAGCTCCTCAATACTAATCACGTAGGCTGAGTGGACCTAGAACCAGCCCTCAGGTCCAGGTAAAAATCCCTGACCTGGCCGGGAATCGAACCCGGGGCCTCTGGGTAAGAGGCAGGCACGCTACCCCTACACCACGGGGCCGGCTGCTGTCTACTCATATCAAACTAATAAATAATGCTATAAGGCCGACTTCCCAGGAACACTGTTTCTCCTTTCAAGTTATACAACTTTCTTACTTTTTTAGCTCGTGGTTTAACGTCGCACTAATAGTCTACAGCGAGGGTTTTTGCCGACGCACGGATGGGAAAGGACTAGGATTAGGAAGGTAGCGACCATAACCTTAATTAAGGTACAGCCCCACCTTTCATCGGGTGTGAAATTGGAAAACCACGGAAAACCATCTTCAGTGCTGCCGACGATGAGACTCGGTCGCACCATATCCCGAATGCAAAACTCACAGTACGCAATCCTAACCGCATGGCAAACTTGCTCGGTATATATGCAGTAGGCCTATGTATATATATGAAACAATTGTTCAGTTTGAAGCTCCGGTACTGAGTTATTGTGTGTGGTCGTGATATGGTGCCGATTCCAAGTAGTTGGGAAAAGAGAGAAGAAGAAGAAGAAGAAGAAGAAGAAGAAGAAGAAGTGTCCTGCCTGGATCAATCAATATCAGCATTAATAAAATAAATCTAGGTGCATAGTGTAATGTATACTGAAAAAATGTGCTTTTCGTCTTCTTCTTCTTCTTATTATTATTATTCTACCGCTTTTCCCACACCTATAGTGTCGCGGGTGCGAACTGCGTCACACATGTGGATTTGGCACTGTTTTATGGCCGGGAGCCTTTCATGACCCCAAACTTTTATGAAGGGATGTAATCATCATCATCATCATCATCATCATCATCATCATCATCATCATCATCTGTTTACCCTCCAGGTTCGGCTTTTCCCTCGGACTCAGCGAGGGATCGCACCTCTACCGCCTCAAGGGCAGTGTCCTGGAGCTTCAGACTCTTGGTCGGGGATACAACTGGGGAGAATGACCAGTACCTCGCCCAGGCGGCCTCACCTGCTATGCTGAACAGGGGCCTTGTGGAGGGATGGGAAGATTGGAAGGAATAGGCAAGGAAGAGGGAAGGAAGCGGCCGTGGCCTTAAGTTAGGTACCATCCCGGCATTCGCCTGGAGGAGAAGTGGGAAACCACGGAAAACCACTTCCAGGATGGCTGAGGTGGGAATCGAACCCACCTCTACTCAGTTGACCTCCCGAGGCTGAGTGGACCCCATTCCAGCCCTCGTACCACTTTTCAAATTTCGTGGCAGAGCCGGGAATCGAACCCGGACCTCCGGGGGGTGGCAGCTAATCACACTAACCACTACACCACAGAGGCGGACGATGTAATCACTATTGCGTATTTGTGTGGTGGTTGATAGTGTCTTGTGTTGTCTGAATATGAAATTGAAATGGCGAATGGCTTTTAGTGTCGGGAGTGTCCCAGGACATGTTCGGCTAGCCAGGTGCAGGTCTTTTGATTTGACTCCCGTAGGCAACCTGCGCATCGTGGTGAGGATGAAATGATGATGAAGACCACACACACCCCCAGCCGCCGTGCCAGAAAAATTAACCAATTATGGTTAAAATTCCCGACCCTGCCTGGAATCGAACCCGGGACCCATGTGACCAGAGGCCAGCACGCTATCCATTTAGCAATGGAGCCGGACTTGTCTGAATATGAAGGTCAAACACAAACGGCGAGTCCCCGAACCAGAAGAATTAATCATACGCGATTAAAATCCCCGACCTGGCTGGGAATCGAACCCGGGACCCAATGAGCCGAAGGCCTCAATGATGACCATTCATCCAAGGCGTCGGATGCTGAAAGCATGTGCTAAGGAACCAAATACGTGTATTGACACCTAATAATCCGGGCCTAAGTAATAACTTAAAGTTCACTTTTTCTGAGGAACTATTTTGAAGTGCAAGACTTAATTTGCTTAGAAAAAACTCTTCCTATATCGGCGCTCAACAGGTACTGTTGAGAATTAATTTCTGACTCTACTACTAGGCTATACAATAGTCCTTACAGCCTTGTTTGAGATGGAGAAGAACAGTATATCACAGTGTAGATGCAATTTTCCAGTAGTTGATATGCATTTAAGGAGTGAATTCTTAGCATGGCCGTGAGTCTACTAGTGTGATCAGAGTGCGCGATCTCGACTGCGGTAGTATCTAAAGCTGAGCTGTTGTTTATTCCAAATGGGCCCGTAAGGTGCAATAACTCTCAGCTCCGAGCGAGGGGTGTTATTGGGTCAGCCTGGCCGACAGATTTATAGGGACGCGATGGGGCCTAGCACCGATAACGGGGCGCTGTCCAGCCCTGGCGGCGCGCCGCATTGAAATCAACACAGCATAACACATCCTTCCATACCCTCCTCCCGATAACTACTAGGGCAAACATTCAGTCAGTTCTGTTGCATTGGTTCCTTCACAACAAAAATAAACACTGTTAACTTTCGGGTCAGATACAGAATGCTATTCCTCTCGTACGTCAAAATTACATACATACATACATACATACATACATACATACATACATACATACATACATACATACATACATACATACATACATACATACATACATACATTATCATTATAGACTGTTATGCCTTTCAGCGTTCAGCCTGCAAGCCTCTGAGAATTTACTAAACGTCGCCACAATCCTCGATTTGCAACTAGTGTTGTGGCCTCATTTACTTCTATACCTCTTATCTTTAAATCGTTAGAAACCGAGTCTAACCATCGTCGTCTTGGTCTCCCTCTACTTCTCTTACCCTCCATAACAGAGTCCATTATTTTCCTAGGTAACCTATCCTCCTCCATTCGCCTCACATGACCCCACCACCGAAGCCGGTTTATGCGTACAGCTTCATCCATCGAGTTCATTCCTAAATTAGCCTTTATCTCCACATTCCCTCCTGCCATTGTTCCCACCTGTTTGTACCAGCAATCATTCTTGCTACTTTCATGTCTGTTACTTCTAACTTATGAATAAGATATCCTGAGTCCACCCAGCTTTCGCTCCCGTAAAGCAAAGTTGGTCTAAAAACAGACCGATGTAAAAATAGTTTCGTCTAAGAGCTGACTTCCTTCTTACAGAATACTGCTGATCGCAACTGCGAGCTCACTGCATTAGCTTTACTACACCTTGATTCAACCTCTCATACTATATTACCATCCTGGGAAAACACACAACCTAAATACTTGAAATTATCGACCTGTTCTAGCTTTGTATCACTAATCTGACATTCAATTCTGTTGAATTTCTTACCTACTGACATCAATTTAGTCTTCGAGAGGCTAATTTTCATACCATACTCATTGCACTTATTTTCAAGTTCCAAGATGTTAGACTGCAGGCTTTCGGCACAGTCTGCCATTAAGACCAAGTCGTCAGCATAAGCCAAACTGCTTACTACATTTCCACCTAACTGAATCCCTCCCTGCCATTTTATACCTTTCAGCATATGATCCATGTAAACTACAAACAGCAAAGGTGAAATATTACAGCCTTGTCTAACTCCTGTAAGTACCCTGAACCAAGAACTCATTCTACCATCAATTCTCACTGAAGCCCAATTGTCAACATAAATGCCTTTGATTGATTTTAATAATCTACCTTTAATTCCATAGTCCCCCAGTATAGCGAACATCTTTTCCCTCGGTACCCTGTCATATGCTTTCTCTAGATCTACGAAACATAAACACAACTGCCTATTCCTCTCGTAGCATTTTTCAATTACCTGGCGCATACTGAAAATCTGATCCTGACAGCCTCTCTGTGGTCTGAAACCACACTGGTTTTCATCCAACTTCCTCTCAACGACCGATCGCACCCTCCTTTCCAAGATGCCAGTGAATACTTTGCCTGGTATACTAATCAATGAGATACCTCGATATTTATTGCAATCCTTCCTGTTCCCTTGCTTATAGATAGGTGCAATTACTGCTTTTGTCCAATCTGAAGGTACCTTACCAACACTCTACGCTAATTTTACTACCCTATGAAGCCATTTCATCCCTGCCTTCCCACTATACTTCACCATTTCAGGTCTAATTTCATCTATTCCTGCTGCCTTATGACAATGGAGTTTATTTACTATCCTTTCCACTTCCTCAAGCATAATTTCACCAACATCATTTTCCTCCTCCCCATGAGCTTGGCTGTTTGCAACACCACCATGATGATTTCCTTTTACATTGAGAAGATGTTTAAAATATTCCCTCCACCTCTCCAGTGATTCCCTGGGATCTATTATGAGTTCACCCGAATTACTCAAAACACTGTTCATTTCCTTTTCCCCTCCCTTCCTAAGATTCTTTATTACTGTCCAGAAAGGTTTCCCTGCTGCTTGACCTAGCCTTTCCAGGTTATTACCAAAATCTTCCCATGACTTCTTTTTGGATTCAACCACTATTTGTTTCGCTCTGTTTCTTTTATCTACGTACGAATCTCTGTCTGCCTCGGCCCTTGTTTGGAGCCATTTCTGATAAGCCTTCTTTTTACGTTTACAGGCTGCTCTCACTTCATCATTCCACCAAAATGTTCGCCTTTTCCCATCTTTACACACAGTTGTTCCTAGGCATTCCCTTGCTGTTTCTACTACAACATCCCTGTATGCCACCCATTCACTTTCTATATCCTGAACCTGCTTACTGTCTACTGTTCGAAACTTCTCACTAATCATATCCATGTACTTCTGTCTAATTTCCTCATCCTGGAGATTTTCTACCCTAATTCGTTTGCAGACTGATTTCACTTTCTCTACCCTAGGCCTAGAGATACTTAGTTCACTACAGATCAGATAGTGGTCTGTATCATCGAAAAATCCGCGAAAAACTCGTACATTCCTAACAGATTTCCTGAATTCAAAGTCTGTTAAGATATAGTCTATTATGGATCTGGTACCCCTAGCCTCCCATGTGTAGCGGTGAATAGCCTTATGCTTGAAGAATGTATTCATAACAGCTAAACCCATACTAGCACAGAAGTCCAGCAAACGCTTCCCATTCCCATTAGCTTCCATATCTTCCCCACATTTACCAATCACCCTTTCGTATCCTTCAGTTCTATTCCCAACTCTCGCATTGAAATCGCCCATTAGCACTATTCTATCCTTGCTGTTGACCCTGACCACGATGTCTCTCAATGCTTCATAAAACTTGTCAACTTCATCCTCATCTGCACCCTCACATGGTGAATACACGGACACAATTCTTGTCCTAATTCCTCCCACTGACAAATCTACCCACATCATTCGCACATTTACGTGCCTAACCGAAACTATGTTGCGTGCAATGGTATTCCTGATAAAGAGCCCTACCTCAGACTCTGCCCTTCCCTTTCTAACACCCGTCAAGTACACTTTATAATCTCCTATCTCTTCCTCATTACCTCCCCTTACCCGAATATCACTTACTCCTAGCACATCCAGATGCATCCTCTTTGCTGACTCAGCCAGTTCCACCTTTTTTCTTCCATAAGTCCCATTAATATTGATAGCTCCCCATCGAATTCCATTTCGTTCGCCAAGTTGTTTCCAAGGAGTCCCTCGCCTGTCAAATGGGAGTGGGACTCCATTACTCCCATAGGTCCGAGGCTTGCTTAAAGTGTTTTGAGCTCGGTAAATTAATGAAGCAGGATGCTGCCCTACTTGCACATAGTCCAAGTGAGGATTTCTCCTCTAACGGGTTATGGACCACCGGTGAATTGTATAGTCCTAGCCGCCTGAGCACAAGGAGGGCCACGACTCAAAATATGTCCGAGATGCCCACTCCCATTCCATAGCAACTGGTATCCCGACTCTCAGGACCACTTACTAGGCCACTCAGCCGTTGCCCATGGTTCACGAACGAGGACGTGACTACAGTAACCCACAAACATGAAAATTACAATGTAATCCAAATGGGAGGCTGTTTGGATCAAAGCCAGTGACAAGAGAAAATATCAGTACAAGTTTCCCGGTTGTCTACTTGATCGCATATTCACCAATTCATACATTTCCGAGAGGAGAGAATATAATAATAGCAATAATGGTGGTGGTGGTGGTGGTGGTGGTGGTGGTGGTGGTGGCGGCGGCGGGCAATTTTTATTCTAAGGGGAATTACAATTGAACAACCCTGTCCCTCACAAATCACCCTGTGGGGGCGGTAGAATAACACCCACGGTATCCCCTGTCTGTCGTAAGAGGCGACTAAATGGAGTCTCAGAGGGTCTAAACTTTAGAGCGTGGGCTAGTAACCACGGGGCCCTTAGCTGAGTCCTGGCATTACTTTCACTTACTTGACCTAGTTTCCTCACTTTCGTCTATCCTATCCTACCTCCTTGGTCAACTCTTGTTCTTTTCGGAGCACTCGAGGCGTAGGGAGTCTTCCATTTTCACGCCCTTCGTGTCCCTTGTCATTCTTTGCCAGATATCTTCATTTTTCAAAGTGTCGGATCCCTGCCATGTTTTCTTTCTCATTAGTAATATATAGAGGATGGTTGCTCAGTTGTACTTCCTCTTAAAACAATAACCACCACCACCCACCATTCCTCATAAACTACGGCAGATCTCAAAAGCTTGTAGGCCTACTACGCACTCGGTTCTGAAAACGAAGTCTTCGTTCTAGAAGAAGAAGCAGCGAAAAATTACCGGCGCTTTAGCTAGTGCTTTCGTGCAAGTGGAATTGATAGAGTGCATGGTCAGGCAGTGCAGCGAGCATGGTTAGCGGTTAGCGAGTGGAGTTCTTGTTCATCGCACGTCATTCGTGTTATTAGCGTTGTATTCCTACACTTGTTCTTGAACGTTATTTGTGATAACTATCAGTATGATAACGTGGATGACGGATATTTCCAATTGAAACATTTCTTCTAAAGAGGAATTCGATTGACAGAACCGTTGGCGAATTTCTACGTCGTTTCCACCGTGCTGCACTTGCCGATTTATGTATCTGTGCCTTTTATTTATGGGGAAATTTTAAAATAGAAAGTTTATAGAAAGTGCAATCTATGTACTCTTCAAGCCCTGGAAAATGAAATCTGATCACTGGTAGGTGAAATTTCAGATTAGGATTACAACGAATGTTTCGGATTACTTTTACTCCGATGAAACGTTTGTGACGAGGTTGATAGAGGTTATTTTCAACAGATGCAATGATGAAAGTTAAGATCTACATTAGTATTCTTCATTCATAATTAACTCTTATTTAATACATTTGGCCTATTGTAACGAAACTGAACGCCCATCTGTGCTGCTGCAGCATACCAATAACTATTCGTTGCCTCTCTCCGTGGCTTTGTCAAGTATTTACATTTCTCAAGTCGTCATAAAAATAGATTTGCAAATATTACTCTTAAATTCCCATCCATTGTATCACTCAATTCTTTTGAACAACTCCGGATACCTTTGACACCCTAAACCGTTACCATTTCATAAATACCGCTACATTCTTCTTTATATTCTTCTTCTGTTTCCTCAGCCATTCTTCCCAGTATTAGGCGACGGTTGCCTTGATGAGCCACGGCTGTCGGTCCACAGTGTCCTCCTCTTTGAGTCCTTTTTTCAACAGGTCTTTCTCAACAATATCCATCCACCTTAGCCTCTGCCTTCCTTTAGATCTCTTCCTCGCAACAGGTAATTTGCATGCGTTTTCAATAAACTATTCCTCCCCTTTTCGCACCACATAATCGTACCATTTTAATTTTGCATCCCTTAGGATTGCACTGTCACTCCAGCTATCTTCCTTACCTCCTCAGTTCTTAAGATTTATTTCAGAGACGTACCTAAGATCCATCTTACCATCCTCATATCAGTGCTCTCCAGAAAACATTCCTCCTTTACTTTTATTTACTTGATATCATATGCTTAATTTCTGCCACCACCATTTCTGTCGTTTTTGTATTTACGACCTTGTACTTTGATTTCTCCTTACCATAGCCAGAATCTTTTGTGTACGTCTTGTTCAGTGCCTGCTGTAATCACATGTTCGTCGGACCCAAGGAGTTCCCACCTACTGTATTTTGTAAGTTTCTCCCTGATGAAGTCCAGAAAGAACAAAAATAGGAATGGGCTCAATACGGATCCCTGGTGTAAGCTTAATTTGATGGCAAACGCATCAGTATTCGTAAAGCGCAATTACTGCTTTTAAAATGCCTTCACACGTTTCTTTTATCACGGTGACCAGAATTTCCGTAAATCATTATTTCTTTGGCTCTAGAATACTTAGCCCCTTGGTTTTCAATCATAAACTTTTTCCAGGTTAATGAAGATATAGTATGTACTCTTATCTTGGAGTTGTTGAACAATAAATGAAGGATAAGCTGTCTACTACCCTTAAAATTTCATACTATAATCTTCCCCAATTTTCTTAACCTGTTGAATTTTTACAATACTTTCAACAAATGGTCAGTAATTTATATCAAGTTGCCACAATAAGAATCCAAGGTCCAAAGGAAAGTAACACGATTTGTTCCGGGTGATTTCCTACAAAAGAGTAGTGTCACGAAAATTTTGCCATTTTGGGTCACGAAATATTAGGGCTAAGGAGATGAGCGATATGTTTCGTGTAGTCAGCTATGAGATGGTGTACTGGAATTGCACTCGTAGGGGAGTAAGCTTGAACTGAGTTTTTGAAAGTAAGAAGGATCATAATATGAAGAATTAGTTGGAATTCAAGAGAACAAATCGGGGCAAATATTCTTTCATAGGAAAAACAAATAGGGATCGGAATAATTTACCAAGGAAGAAGTTCGAAAGATTTAAAACATTTTAAAATTATTTCAGAAAAGAAGAGGTAAACAACTGATACGGAATCTGACACCTGAGCGACGGTCCTAAATACATATGGGTGGTTTTTGATTAACTGACATCAATTCCATTAACCTTCATTTAGCTTATCCCATTTGGATCCTTTTGGCCTTGGCCGGGTTTTAAGGCTCGATGCCCTTCCTGACACGTCATGGTTGTATGTTTGCTCTCTTCTTCAGCGAAATATGCTGCTTTACGCAGACCTCACCTGGCATGACTTTGCAGTCTCTTCCCTTCTGTTCTCTGCTCTCTTTAGAGGTAGGATTCAGTTTATTTGACTAACGAGACCAGCATTCGAATAGATAATTGGTCTTCTTGAAGTTGGTGAGTTGACTTTTCTAGAAGAGTAGAGCACTCGGGTTCAAATCATATGGCTTTCAGCGTTCAGTCTGCAAACTTCTGTGGGTGAAGTAAGCATCTCCACAACCTATGTGGCCTCTTCTCCGTATCGAATCGTTATATCATAACCGCTGAGTCTGAGTCTAATCATTGTCTCTGAGGTCTCTTTTGCTTTTTTTACCCTCCAAATCCATCATTCCTTTAAGTCCTACCGTTTCCCATTCGCTTCACAAGACTCCACCAAGAAAGCTGGTTCACACGGCCAGCTTCCTTCCTCATGCTCATTCCTAACTTGGTTATTATCGTTACCAATATGTTCCTGTCATTATTCCCACTTGTTTGAACCATTGATCTTTCCCATTACAGTCACAACTCTTACCTCAAAATAATGGATAATGTATCGTAGAGCGATTTATTTATTTATTTATTTATTTATTTATTTATTTATTTATTTACTTTTCGTGTCCATGATATCAATTTCACATACTTAAATAGAGAAATCTGTAAGTATACAAGCTACATTTCTAAATGTAACGTGAGGAGCAAAATTCAGCATTCTTGATGGCCTTATCGATAGTAGAAATTAAATCGTTCATGCTGCAACTTTCAGGCAGGTTTCTGCAGATCAACAGATGTTGTGGATGCTGTAAATCACCATAATCGTAACGCTCGTCTTTAGTAATGTATTCCCAATTCTTCAAATTCACCTTGCATCGGGACATTCCAGTTCTCAGCCTATTTAACGTCTTTCATGTAGCATAAGTTTCGGCAAATGATAGCCCACCGTAAGTATCTCCTTAACGTACTCCCAATGCTCTTCAGGTAACGAATCTCGCCACATTTGGAGCCGACGTTTACTAGGTGATGATGTAATTGCCACCGTTGACTACAAGACCCTCTTTCTTGATCTCAGTCTTAGAAGTTGTTTGTGTCTGTACAGGGGATATCTCGGAACAGATTCCTGCTTCCTTTTCTCCATTTCTGCAGCTGTTCTTCTCCGAATATATGGTGGCGCTATTCCCGTGATTTGATATATTTTAGAGATAGGGCTTGGCCTCAGACATCCTGTCACATCTCGTCCAGTCTCATTCGGAGCTACATCAATCTCTCTAATACGTGCGGAGTTCAGCCAAACTGGTGCCGAGTATTCTGCTGCTGAGAAGCACAACGCCAAGGAGTACATTCGGCTCTGCACTCCAGGTGGTGCCAGTTAGTTTACGAATGATGTTATTTCTAGCAGATACTTTCAGCTTCGTCTCTTCGCAGAGAGTTTTGAAACTGAGGGAGCGATCCAAATTTACTCCTAGATATATTGGAACAAACAAAATGAGAGAGTTGTTTTCCCCGGCACGTTATGTTTAACTTCCTTATGGCTTCTCTATTTCTTAGAAGAAATGAACATACCTGCATCTTTTCCCGATTGGGCTTCAATTGATTATTATCATAATATTTGGCCAAGTCTTCAACTGCCGTAGTCAGCTTCATCTCCACCTCTTCAAAAGTTCTACCTTGGACAGCAGTAGCTGCATAAATGAAAGCTCTTGCGTGGTTGGTTATTTCTATAGATATTAGATAAGGGCGATGAAACGAACGTATTGCCTCAGAATTTGATTCCTTTTTTTAAAAACGTTCATCGTTGAGCGATATGCGTATTACGAAAATGATGTCATTTTGGTTATCAGAAACGGTACTAGAAGAAAACGATTAAGAAGGAAAATCAACATTTACTGAAAGACACTAGAGTTGAAAAACAAGAAGGGACAGAGAGGAAAGATGGCATAGAGGAACTCTGTATAAGTTAAGTGGATACAATAGATTCATCAAGTGCCCCGAGTTTGATATCATCACTGCTGTGCCATAACCGTGAATGTGACAACGCTCTTTCTATCCATTATTCCCATAAAGACTGGTCACGCCTCCCAGCCATATATTGATATGCAGTCCATCAGAACAATTTTCGTTCAGTTAATTTATCTATGCGCCAGTGTAAAGGAAAATGAACTTTAAATGAAATGAAATGGCGTATGGTTTTTAGTACCGAGAGTGTCCGAGGACAAGTTCGGCTTGCCAAATGCAGGTTTTTTGACTGGACTCCCTTAGGTGACCTGCGCGTCGTGATGAGGATGAAATGATGATGAAGACGACACATACACCCACCCCCGTTCCCGCAAAATTAACCAATTACGGTTAAAATTTCCGACCCTGCCGGGAATCGAAGCCGGAACCCCTGTGAACAAAGGCCAGCACGCTCACCATTTAGCCATGGGGCCGGATTGAACCTTTCATATGTCATGCAAACATACATTCATACAGTACGGTACATTAAGGCTCATTTTCCTTTACACAAGCATGTAGGAAAATTAGCTGAACGATTGTTGTTCTGCTGGGTTGCATATCAATATGTGGCTGTGTGGCTTGACCAGTCACACTTTGGCGACTATGAGACCCGCCGGCGGGTCACGCCAACTCTTTACTTCTGGAGGGTGAGACTCGCCGGCGGTCTCATGACACATTATATATACTGGAGCCGTATCGCGCGCCGTTCACAGATTATGCTTTCGTCCTTTCTGGTTCGTCTCTACATAACGCAAACTAACTTCGTATAGAGTGGGACATGCAGGGAGTACATAGGAGCTAGGATAATTAAGAAATTATTCAACATGCTTGTTCCATTACTCAAATCATTTTATATGAAGAAAATATGTACAAATATAAGAATAGACACACACTTAACATGTTGCTTCACAACACTACGTTCGATCAAAACAAACAATGCTGCATAAAGACCGCCAATTTCAGTGAGGTCGCCGGCCGGTCACAGAGTGCGCGCGAACTCCGTGCGTTACTTGTGGACGATGAGACCCGCCGGACGGTCTCGGCAGACAGTGCACACAGTGCACCCTAACGCCTATAGGCTGTACTTAAGATGTGTAATAGTATGTAATATATCCATTAGAGTTCAAGTAAAGACCGCCAATTTCAGTGAGGTCGCCGGCGGGTCACAGAGTGCGCGCGAACCTCGTGCGTTACTTGTGGACGATGAGACCCGCCGGGCGGTCTCAGCACACAGTGCACCCTAACGCCTATAGGCTGTACTTAAGATGTGTAATAGTATGTAATATATCCATTAGAGTTCAAGTACCTCTGATTTTTCACTTCGTTCCTCATGAATAAACTCGGAAAACAATACGCCGTCGTCAACGTGTTGAAATAACGGATATAAAGAGCGTTGTCACATTCGCGGTTTTGGCATAGGAGTGACGATTTGCAAATGTCGCAATTTGTCACAATGTGCACATAATATTTCATAGTTGAAATTTTGCTGTAAATCGTAAAGTCAAAGTAGTGGAATTATTTAAGGTGTCTGTAAATTCCTGTGTGGATGTGTTGTAACTGTTATGCTCACACTGGACTTTTCAGCCCGCGGGTCCATAGCATATAAGTGGAAGCGATCAGTGTGTGCGCTTCAGCGACAGCAACGTTGTGGTTGCATCAGAGGCCGTTAAAGTCATTTGAGTATTAAGGAACTAGTATTATATTTTTATTTGCAGTGGACAGAAATCCAGATAATTTTTAATATAACTTGGGTTGTAAGGAATTAGTTATTCCTGTTCTATTTTCGTATACTTACCCGATACAAATAATGAGTATAATGGAACCTCAAAATATTTTTGTACTCTACGCCGTGAATTAAATTTTCACTATTATATTTTAAGAGGGGTATGCTTCAGGAACATTCCTAATATGATAAGGAATAAAAGGGATAAGCTATGGCTTTTCCTTGCTTGAGTTTAACTGATATGATAAGTTCATCAGCAATCCAACCATGTTTACTGGAAATAACATTAGGTAGATTATTTATTTAAATATATACTGTATATCTACATGTTCTTGCTTTTACTGTGTAGTCGTACTTCAATAGTAGATATCTATATTCTTACTCCCTCGGTGCCTATCCGTTTCGGATGTTGATGGTTATGATGGCTATTTTTGTCTTGCTTGTGGCAGCGTGTAACAGTTCAACTGATAACATATTGCACCATCCTCTAAGACTGTCAATCCAAGATATTCGTCTTCTTCCAGGACCTCTTTTCCTGTTGATTTTCCCCTGAAGTTTTTTTTTTTTTTTTTTTTTTTTTTTGGGAGTAGGTCGTATCTATCTGTATTGCGCATGATATGTCCCAGATACTGCAGCTTTCGGTATTTCACTATCTCGATCAACTGAGATGTTGTGTTCATCCATCTCATTACCTCCACGTTTGTCATTATCTGGGTCTAAAATATTCTCAAGATCCGTCCATAAAGCCATGTTTTAAAGGCCTCCAACTTCTTCTCTGTGTTTTTATCTAAGGTCCGTGTCACTACACCATATAAAAGAACAGAAAATACATAGCAGTGCAAAAGTCTGATTTTAGTTCCTAGTGTTAGATTGTGGCTTTTAAACACATTACTCATTTTCTGGAAAACACTTCTTGCTTTTCCAATGCGTACCTTGACTTCTTGTGAGTTATCCCAGTCTTCATGTATTATGGTTCCAAGGAATGAATATTGTTTTAGCCTTTATATACTCTTTTGATTTATAACCAAGTTTAATCCAGCAATATTTTCCTTACTGTAAAGAAGAGTTTTGTCTTTGTTCATTTCAAGCCCGTACTGGCTGCTGACTCTTACCGTTAGTGATTGCAGTGCTTGGATAGTATCAGCAAATACAATCGTATCGTCAGCATACAGGGTGTTGTTTAATCTCACTCCATTTATCAAAATTCCTTCTTCTATATCTTCCAAGGCTTCCCTAAATATATATTCTGTATACAAATAAAATAGTACAGGTGACAAGATACATCCCTGCCTCACTCCTCTGAAGATTTTGACTGCTTTCGGTGTGTTCTCCTTCAACACGCAACACTGCTGTTTGATTACAGTACAGCGTCTTGATGATTTGCAGATCTCTTTCCTCCATTCCAATATTTCTCAAATTCTCCATCAATTTTTTATGTTTTACATGGTCAAAGGCCTCCTGGTAGTCTATTATACATCTTTACATCTCTGAAACAGTATCTGCACACTGAACAAGGCTTCTCTCGTACCCACTGCTTTAACAAACCGAAACTGATTAGGGGCTATCTGATCTTCACACAGTCTGTATATTCTTCTGTGTATCACATTCAAGAACACTTTCAACAGATGACTCATCAAGCTTATCGTACGGTAATCTCCATATTGTTTTGTATTTGGCTGTTTTTTGTATTGATTTGAGCCATTCGGCTGGAATATTTCCGGATACATAAATTTGGTTGAAAATCTTGGTACCAAGCTCGATAGCTGCAGTCGCTTAAGTGCGGCCAGTATCCAGTATTCGGGAGATAGTAGGTTCGAACCCCACTATCGGCAGCCCTGAAGATGGTTTTCCGTGGTTTCCCATTTTCACACCAGGCGATTCTGGAGGCCACGGCCGATTCCTTCCCACTCCTAGCCTTTCCCTGTCCCATCGTCGCCATAAGACCTATCTGTGTCGGTGCGACGTAAAGCAACTACCAAAAGAAAATTCGTCAACCATTTTACACGATTTTCATCCACCAGTTTTAAGAACTCCGCTTCTACTTTATCTGGTCCCACTGCCTTTTCAACCTACATCTGATTGCTGGCTGTTTGAAATTCTTCCTCTAACATATGTGTGCCGCTTATTTCACTAGTTATTTGTGTAAAAGCACATCTAGTGCCTTGAAATAAATCTATGTATTTTACAGGTGTTTTTCTTGTCTAAATCCACCATCAAGTTCCCGGCTTCATATATTAACTTTCCACCAGTGCCATTCCTATATTTCCCTGTTACTTACTTTTATGAGTACATTGAAGCTGTCATACCTACTTTGATATAACTCAATCTCCCCACATTGCTCCACTTTTCCTTTTACTTTTGCCTCCCTGATCTTTCTTCTAATGTACGCATTTATCTTTCTGTATTCTGCAGTTTTTCCTTTATTGACTTCTTTTCTCCATTAGGTTCAGTATTTCATCCGTCATCCACGACTTTATCTTATTCCCCTCTAGTTTCATGTGTTTCTATTTTATTTTATGTACAGCGTTTTCTAGTTTAGTCAATTCTAATTTGACATTATTACTGGTGATGTTTTTCCCTGTGATAATCTTCAAGTTCTACTTGCATGTTCTATTTCACTATTGGTTTTTTCATTTTTCTCAAATTGTAGTTTTGACCGTGCTTCCTCTTAACTTTATTCATTTTGCCTTTGAAAACTCCAACAAGTGGTGTGTGATCTGAGTTGACGTCTGCACCCGGGTGGGTTTTCACTGCGGTGCAACTGTTCCTGAAACGTTTATTTACCAACATGAAATCAATCTGGTTTCTCACACATTTTCCGGGTTTGTCTATTGGAGACTTCCATGTACAGTGTATAGTCTTCTAGGTTGGAGTTTAAACCAAGTGTTCATAATCATTAAATCATAGGACATAGAAAAATTTTCAAGTTCATCCTGTCTGGAATTCCTCTCTCCTAGTCCAAACGGTCCTACCATGTCTGATATCTTACCTTCCCCCACTTTCGCAATGAAATATCCCATCACAATTGTCAGATCATGTTTGTTAAGGTCTTCCAAAATTCCATTCATGCTTTCGTAGAATACTTCTACCTCTTCATCTTCCTTGTCCATTGTAGGCGCATACACTTGTATTATGTTTATGTCAATAGGCTTAGCACTCGGCTGTAACATCATTACTCTGGCTGATACGGGTGTGAAACTTTTGAGACAACTTGCTACTTCCGCTGAAAGTATTACACCGACTTCATGTTCACGCGTTCCAACAGCTCTACCCGAATATAGCACTCTGTTCATTTGTGTAAACATCTCCCGTATTCGGCCATCGCATCTCGCTAACGCCAAGTATGTCTATCTCCATCCTATCCATTTCTTTAATCGTATTATGTAATTTTACTCCTTGACTAACTGTTCTCACCTTCCAGGTTTCCACTTTAATTTTTTCTTGCAACTTGAATTTCTTCATGCCTGTACTCACACCAATTCCTCCCGGAGATCCCACTGAGGAACTTACTCCGGGGAATGATAATTTCGTCATGAACATAACCATAATGATTACCAGGACTTGCCATCAGGCCTTTAATGTAGTCGTTGTCCAGTGCGTTTTACATCCTTATGCCGTTGACCACCTTTGTGGTTCTTTCGCTTTTAAAGCCAGTTTACCAACTCAGTGATAAAGGAGTGCCCCTTAAGAGCCAATTAAGGCAAGAGAGGATATTTCTGTAGAAGTTTTCTCCCTTAGCCTTTGATAGTCCCCTATAAATGTACTCGCATTAATCCCTAAGTACAGGGCAGCCTCTTCCGCAATCTCCACCTTTTCCAAGTCCATTTTCTTCGTTGAAGATTCTGTTGAGGTCTTCACTCGTAACCTTGAGTTGGGACCCTTACCAGATGTTACACACCTGGCCAGTGTGCTCTAGGACTCACATAGGCAGGGACACCAATCCCAGGGTAGGGCTGCCTCCGAAGGGGGTCCCAACCTGCTACCTTCACTAGTTACCATACTCATTCATTATTTAGAGGCTAGCTAAATATCAATGGACGTCTGATGATAAGGAATTTTCAGAAATTCAGTGAGCAGGGAAAGTCACATAGCATTAAAAACTGTGCA
This sequence comes from Anabrus simplex, assembly GCF_040414725.1. NCBI lineage: Eukaryota > Metazoa > Arthropoda > Insecta > Orthoptera > Tettigoniidae > Anabrus > Anabrus simplex. The sequence continues at coordinate 1,233,149,154 of NC_090265.1, forward strand.
AAATCAAGCATTAAACTTGTTGAAGTATATACATATACACTGACTGACAGAGCAAATGCAACACCAAGAAGGAGTGGTCAGAACTTTATGCCAATTGCAGGGTAGACTGACGTCACTGAGGTATGCTCATGATGTGAAATGCGCCGCTGTGCTGCGCACGTAGCGAACGATAAATGGGACACGGCGTTGGCGAATGGACCACTTCGTACCATGATTTCTCAGCCGACAGTCATTGTAGAACGTGTTGTCGTGTGCCACAGGACACGTGTATAGCTAAGAATGCCAGGCCGCCGTCAACGGAGGCATTTCCAGCAGACAGACGACTTTACGAGGGGTATGGTGATCGGGCTGAGAAGGGCAGGTTGGTCGCTTCGTCAAATCGCAGCCGATACCCATAGGGATGTGTCCACGGTGCAGCGCCTGTGGCGAAGATGGTTGGCGCAGGGACATGTGGCACGTGCGAGGGGTCCAGGCGCAGCCCGAGTGACGTCAGCACGCGAGGATCGGCGCATCCGCCGCCAAGCGGTGGCAGCCCCGCACGCCACGTCAACCGCCATTCTTCAGCATGTGCAAGACACCCTGGCTGTTCCAATATCGACCAGAACAATTTCCCGTCGATTGGTTGAAGGAGGCCTGCACTCCCGGCGTCCGCTCAGAAGACTACCATTGACTCCACAGCATAGACGTGCACGCTTGGCATGGTGCCGGGCTAGAGCGACTTGGATGAGGGAATGGCGGAACGTCGTGTTCTCCGATGAGTCACGCTTCTGTTCTGTCAGTGATAGTCACCGCAGACGAGTGTGGCGTCGGCGTGGAGAAAGGTCAAATCCGGCAGTAACTGTGGAGCGCCCTACCGCTAGACAACGCGGTATCATGGTTTGGGGCGCTATTGCGTATGATTCCACGTCACCTCTAGTGCGTATTCAAGGCACGTTAAATGCCCACCGCTACGTGCAGCATGTGCTGCGGCCGGTGGCACTCCCGTACCTTCAGGGGCTTCCCAATGCTCTGTTTCAGCAGGATAATGCCCGCCCACACACTGCTCGCATCTCCCAACAGGCTCTACGAGGTGTACAGATGCTTCCGTGGCCAGCGTACTCTCCGGATCTCTCACCAATCGAACACGTGTGGGATCTCATTGGACGCCGTTTGCAAACTCTGCCCCAGCCTCGTACGGACGACCAACTGTGGCAAATGGTTGACAGAGAATGGAGAACCATCCCTCAGGACACCATCCGCACTCTTATTGACTCTGTACCTCGACGTGTTTCTGCGTGCATCGCCGCTCGCGGTGGTCCTACATCCTACTGAGTCGATGCCGTGCGCATTGTGTAACTTGCATATCGGTTTGAAATAAACATCAATTATTCATCCGTGCCGTCTCTGTTTTTTCCCCAACTTTCATCCCTTTCGAACCACTCCTCCTTGGTGTTGCATTGTCACTGTCAGTCAGTGTATTACATTTTACTGATTGAATAACAAGAAAATTCCGTCATTCCCATCAAAGAAATTGTAAATCGTAGCTTGCACGTTAAACCTCTATAATTTAAAATGTAACACGAAACTTGTAACATATTAGGGTGGAAAACGATTGCTTACCTTAGGATATTTTTGCCATCTTATACAGAGAAATAATTGTAACAGTAGTGTCAGTCCCTCCCGACTCCGAGTTTTCTTTCCTCTGCGTCTAGTTATCAAAAGCAATAAAATAGCTTTCAGCGCACATGTGTCAATGTGTATGAACCATCCGATTTCCTGTAATATGTTTACAATTTACATTTACAGATAAGAAATAAAAACATATTTCGGTTGTGATTATAGGCTACAGTAAGTGGTATAAAGGTCATGTGTTTCATATGTAAATTTCACAATTTGTCACAATGTGCACGTAATGTTCATACTGTATTATAAAAGGCAAAAAAAGTTGAATATTATGAAACTTTTTAGAAATTGCCGCTTTCGGCCCGGGCCTATATGGACTCTACCTAAATTCGCCACTGAAAGTTATTATGTTACACTGCTTGTAGTATAAGTAACTTTTAATTTTCTTGTAATTATGGTTTATTTTTTCTTTACTTATCATTCAGTTTCATGTTTTCATATAATGTCTTGAAATACATTTATACCTAGCTCAATAGCTGCAGTCGCTTAAGTGCGGCCAGTATCCAGTAATCGGGAAATAGTGGGTTCGAGCCCCACTGTCGGCAGCCCTGAAGATGGTTTTCCGTGGTTTCCCATTTTCACACCAGGCAAATGCCGGGGCTGTACCTTAATTAAGCCACGGCCCCTTCCTTCCAATTCCTCGGCCTTTCCTACCCCATCGTTGCCATAAGACATATCTTTGTCGGTGCGACCGTAAAGCAAATAGAAAAAAAAGAAAAAAAATGTTTTCTTGATATTTCTCGTTGTAATATCATTTTTGCGTAATTTTAATGAAATGTGTATATCCCTTTAATCTCATTAGGCTGCTGCTGTAAGGAGACATTCCCGAAGGGATTTATTTCAATTTACATTTGATAATCATAATATAGACTATTTTTTATATCTGCATTTTTACTTCTTCCTACGATTCAGTCTTTAAAAAATATCGAAATGTTTAATTATTTATGTACACGTTCCAGGGAATCGTAAAGAAGAGTTATTATATAAAAGGCATAGAATAAAAATGTTATTAACCTTTTTTTATAAGTAATCTGTGTTCTTAAAATCAAATAGCTCAATTATTGAGTAGTGAATTGAGCTGATCCAGAGTGTTCCACGACACGAACCTGTGACTGTATCTTTGATACCACGATCAACAATAGAGTATCTATACAATACTGTAGGATGTTACTCCTTGCGGACAGCGTTTGTCTTCTGTCTGATTTATGAGGCAGGACGCAGGACGTGCAATAGCAGTGTGCAGTGGCGGAACGAGGAAACGGCCTGCCCTATCTGTTATAACAGCATTATGTTCTAGAACAACGACCGTTCCTCATTTCCCTGCAGTGAACAACTGTTACCTCTTACTTTCTGCGACGCTAATGACTTCAACTGCAGAGATGAGTATTTGAGAGTCGACGTCTGCGAATTTATGGCGTCCTATAGCAGAATCATGAACTCCAAGAGGAGTCCAAGACCAGACCATATTATTATTATTATTATTATTATTATTATTATTATTATTATTATTATTATTATTATTATTATTATTATTATTATTATTATTATTATTATTAACAAACGCATTGCAATTGGGAGATATCCTGATGACAATTCCTGATTATAGTCGTACAACAACAAAATAAAATGCACCTAATTCCCATAGTAACAAACAATGACACGAAAACAATAAATTACAAGACATTGTACGAAAACAAGAAATTTCATGATAACGTAAGATTAAGATTTAAAATAAATACAGTATAATGAAACAAAAATTAAAAATAAAACTTTTTTTGATACTTGTTAAACGCCGCGCTAACAGGTCAAATGTTTTCGGCGACGGAAGGATAGGAAAGGGCTAGGACTAGTAAGGTAGTGGCCATGGATTTACCCGGTGTGAAAATAGGAAACCACGAAAATCCTTCTTCTGGTCTGCCGAAAGTGGGATTCGAACCCACCATCACCCGAATTGTAGCTCACGGCTGTACGACCATAACCGCATAGCTACATCGCTTGGTAAATAAATAATTAAATCAATCAATAAATAAATATTAAATATATTATTCTCCTGCAGGTATCGTTACTAATATCTGAAACTGAATGTTGGTCTATTTGCCTTTCTGCCTGTCTTTCACCTACGAAGTACATGGCCGATAGGGCTCAAATTTGGCAAGCTGATATCTGGTATCTTCACTTATTACACTACCTTTCACGCTGCCTTTTAATGAGACCATGCAGCGAAAGAAAACGCGAAGGAAGTGAGAGTAAAATGTATTCTTGAGACCCTTACAAGTGAATACGCTGTCTAAGTGGTTAATTCTATTTATAATAGAGCCTGTCAGGTGTACTTGGAATTCAATTCCTGGTAAAAAGAATATGCTTTTTCTTCCTAACATTTTTCCAAGAAGAAATGTTTTTCTTTGTTTTGGTTCAAATTTCATCCGGTGAAAACGAAAATATCGGGTGAACTGTTATGGTCTCACAATCGGAAGGAGCATACATACACGGTATAGAATAAAATTCCTTATACAATTGATCATCTGCGATTTCTTCGCATCTATAACGATTTACAAGAAAATTGTTCTTATTACGCGCTAAATATCCGTTTCTAGCGTGCAATTGTGGGCGATCTAACGTCCAGCATGGAACGCTGAAACACTAACTTGTCTCAAGGGAAGCAACCTCAAACTACTGTTGGTTGAATTTCATATCTGACTTTAAAGAATTCCATGCGTAAGAAACCACGGGTAAGCGCTTGTCGTAACATGAAGAGCATTATTTTTAAGGTGAAGTTTCTCCATTAAATCATGACGTTCAGAAAAGAATAGTAGGCCTATGTTTATTATATTTAAGGCAGGAACGTCATTAATGGAAAATCTGTTCCCCAATTTATTTCAAAATCTAAATATATGAAGGGAGATAATCTGAAAACTTTGGGTTGGTAGAAGTGAAAATACTGGGCGATTTGACCGTGCGGTTAGGGGCGCGCGGCCGTGAGCTTGCTTCAGGGAGATAGTGTGTTCGAATCCCACCGTCGGTAGCCCTGAAGATGGTTTTCCGTTGTTTCCCATTTTCACACCAGGCAAATGCTAGGGCTGTAGAAATATAAGCTGTTGAAATAAGGCAATAAAGTGCTAACACTTTATTAACATAATCCAACAAGAAATATTTAAGGAAATTTGAAGAAATAACATTAATCTTCATCACATTCATAACGATTGGCATATCATAACTGGAGGAAAATTGGTCTACTTTGTTATAAAAGTCAATCACAGGATTCCCTTACTTAAAAACCCAGCTCCGTAGCGCCATAGCCCGAAGGCCTGCAGATTATGAAGTGTCGTGTGGTCAAGGAATCCTCTCGGCCGTTATTCTTGGCTTGGCCCACATCTCACCGTCAATACAGGGAAATATTCCCAATTATTTTAAATTTAATTTCGTGTGGTTTTTTCTAGACGAGTGCAGCCTTTGTAAGGCAGACCCTCCGATGAGGGTGGGGGGCATCTACCATGTGTAGGTAACTGCGTGTTTCTGTGGTGGGGGATAGAGTTATGTTTGGTGTATGTGTTGCAGGGATGTTGGGGACAGCACAAACACCCAGCTCCCGAGCCATTGGAATTAACCAGTGAAGGTTAAAATCCCCGACCCGGCAGGGAATCGAACCCGGGACTCTCTGAACCGAAGGCCAGTACGCTGGCCATTAAGCCAACGAGTCGGATAATACTCCCAATACATTGGTACAAAGAACCTCGTATTTAAAAAATTGATAAACGTCATTTTGGAGAAAAGTCTTTCAGTTATAACATTACATAAGTCACTCACCACCTGTAAAACAACTTAAATGACCTAACCTCGTTCATCACTCGGGCCTGACAGACTCACTGGATGAATGGTGAACGTTGAGGCCTTCGTTTCAGAGGGCCCCGGGTTCGATTACCGGCCGGTTCGGAGAATTTAATCGCGTGCGATAAATTCTTCTGGCCAGGGCACTAGTTGTTTCTGTTTGTCCAAATACTCTCCACTTCATATTAAGACAACACTCTACCAACCACCACAGAAACACGCAATAGTGATTACATCCCTCCACTTAGGGTTAATATCAGGAAGGCCCAAATCCATATGTGTGCGGCACAGTTCGTACCCGCGACACTACAGGTGTGGGAAAAGTGTTAGAAGAAGATGTAGTAGTTCATTATTTAGGCCTATCATCAGACAGCTCCTCAGTTGACGACCAACGTCCAAAACGGGATTAAAATCTTCCGACGAACCATGTATCAAATCCAGAGCCTCCGGGTGGGGGGCGAAGAAAGTACTACATCACTGGGTTGGTCTATCTTAACATAGGTAGAGAATTCTAACAAGTATATTTCAATTTTTTACTGTTCCTAATTTGGTTAATCTTCCATCAATCCATCTGGTTAACGCTGACATTCAGGTATTTTTAAAAACCACATTGCCGCGAGTAAGCGGGAACTAATCATCCAGCTGATGAAGTGGAACAAGGAACTGTATACATTCGTCACTGCTGTGGAGGAGATTATACGCTGCTTTATGCAGAGAGCAATGTGCGAATGATTTAGTTGTGAGGGGCGTGGACATAAAGCTAAGATGCGGAAGGACCGCAGGGCAAGTGATAAAGCAGAACACAAAAGAGAGCGGACGACACGCCTTGCCATACGTCAGCTCCATCGTTGAGCGAATAATTTTATTGCCGGCGCGCAAGGTTGCACACCCATTAAGACATTCGCCACGCAGCGTTTCATCGCTTAGAGCGACCAAAACAGCGAGGGCGCGTCTTCACATGAGATAGTCTTATTAGTTGGCAGTGTAAATATATTGCTCTGTGAGCTAGAGGAGCAGGAATATTTTGAAAACAACGAAAGTAGACAAAGTTAGTGGACAAAGAAGTGTGATGAACAAAGGGCCATAAAGGTAAACATTACTTATTGATCGAACAGAACCCCCCCCGCGATATCCTGGGTTCGCACGATGGAATACCTCTATCGTATCAATGGAGTGGACACACCATACGGTACATGTGTTGGGCAGTTGATTCAGGACCTAAATCATCTGTTTCTTAGATGTGCTAATTACCACAAACAGCAAAATGTGTTGATTACATCTCTGATTCACGTTAAGCAACAGTTACCGCCTTGTATCAGTACACTACTGGCGACTAAAGACAAAAGAGGTGTATGCTACTATTAGGAACTTTGTAACATAAACTCGCCTACAAATTTGACTGATTTTATATGGATATTCATGTAATTATAATGCAAAACTGTGCAATGTGTATATACATACATAAATTCCAATCTATGCCAATGAATCGTAAAGTTCAAACCAGCATGTTGTAATATCCAGATGATTGTTCGTTGTGACACTGACCTAAAGCCAAATAAATCATATACAAAACGAAAGTATGCGGTCGAGACACTCGCTGCATTAGGCAGATTTTGAGCGAGAGAGTTCACTTTCGACTTCGTGCAATGGAAAAGTCAAGAAAATCAGTGGCCGTTATTGAAGGACAGGAATGAAGAAAATTGTCAAATGTCACGCCAAACGTATTATTCCTAACTTGACTGGGCTACTACAAACTTCGAAATAAAATTGTATGGACAGTAAATATTTATGTAGCTGCCAATTTACCCTAGGTAAGTTTAAAATTTAGATTTTAATTCCTCCACGTGAAAATCTGAGACATATAAGAGTTACTAAAATTAGCCAAAATTTCTACTGCATTAACTTTCTTGCCTGCGAAGGGTGATTAATAGCCTTACACTCCTGAAGGAATGCAATATGTTCATCAACTGAGGAGTGTCTGTTCATAGGGTGCTATTTCCACCTTAAGAAATTTGTGTAAAAACGCAAGAAACGTAAAATAAAAGGCACATAGAAAGTTCCCACGGTCGGGCATGGTACTACTTTTAAGGAATTACATATCTGGTCTGGATTTCTCATAGTATTCAACTACTGCAATGCTTGTGGACGAAATACTAAAATTCTTTTGAGGTGGAAACAGTACCTTTTGAAGAGATACTCGTCAAGTGCATTCCGAAATGTGTCGATAATGACTTTCGGGATTCGATAGTACGAACGTTGGCAACAGTTCATTTCGTCACAAATCAGGAAAAATGCTGGCAACATGAGATTTGAAAGATATCTGAAAAATCTTTGCATCAGTAAACATCGTTACATAATAACAGAAAGCGGCAGTTAGAAAATAACTATACATCATTAACTTCAGTATAGTAACATTAGATGATGCGGACTATACAATAAACTTGACCACTGTTTCGATAGAAGTCGTAAAAGCGCTTGCGTGCGTGCGTGTTTCCTGGTCGAAGAGAAGTACGTTTTCTTTGCCTGTTTGGATGAAATTTACATTTTGCCTTTCCCATATCCTTAATTTGCACTAGAAATGAGTAGATAAGACCTGTTCATGTTTGCTTCTAGCTTAACATGAGAAGTCAGTGTTTCTGCATGAAACCCTCATTTCGTCTCTAAACTTGAAATACAATTTCTTTACGCGTATAAAATGAACTGTGTAATTTTGATTCCTGTTGTTCTAGGTACACCTATTCTATTGGATAACAGGTAATTACAACCGGCACTATAGCAAGTGATATTAAATCCTTAAATATCTTTAACTTGAAAAAGTTTCTAAAATAATACTGCTTCTGAAACGAGAATTCTTGTAAAACGGTTATATGCTATCTATAGGCTAACACCTGGTTCTCTTATATATGACTAAAAGAAGATCCGAGTCGGTATTCTACTGCCATTTTAACAATTGAATAAAACTACTGACAGTGATTTGAATTCAGTTAAAATACACAAAAGGTGCACGTACAAAGTTTTTACTTTTTATCTAGTTCATAGCAGAGTAATATAAAATCCTGGAATGGAAGCACTATTTTACGGATAAATATCACACGCATATATTTTATATGTCGTTTTTCTACTCTGTTGAACAAATATATTTTTGTAATATTATCGAAAAGATAGAATTATGTAACTGAGAAAGTAAGTCAGCAGCCAAGACCTTAAGGAATATTCTTCATTTATTTTTCCGATAGCTATGTAATTTACATTATTCTTCAGGGTTGATACGAGGTATTTCGTTGGATTTGTTTCTGTAAGTTTCTAGTAAGACCGAAAGATCAAGAAAGGAAAATGGAGCTGTATCCTAATTAAGGCCATGGTCGCTGTCCACAGTTTTTTGGTGCATGTATAACTCGGCGGAGTTAATGGAAGGATGGGTTGGAAAAGAAGAGAAAGCAAGAAAGGAGGAAGAGAAAGGAAAAAGGAATGAATGAAGGAGGAAAAGGGTAGAAGGAAGGAAAAGATAAAAGCAAGAAAAAGAAAGCGAAACACAGAGAGAAGACAGGAAGCGAAACAAAAGAATAGAACGGAGGAAGAACGGAGAAAATTCATTTAGAGAGAAAGAAAATAAAGAAGAAAGCGTGAGAAGATAGAAAGTAGGATATATGATGTACCAGGAAGGCCTAGGTCCTGGTCCATGTTAATTGAAAGAAATGTTATTTCCAGCATTAAAGATCCGACCGACGTACGAACATCCATGTAAAGAATGTTCCAGTATGTGCCAGACCCTACGAGTGCGCTAGGCGGAGTCAAGTGACGTCACCTGTCGCTTGAAGCTCACCTCCCCTAGAGATATTTCTCGAAAGAAATTTTCTTTTAACAGCTTTTTAACGCCTTAACCAATTTCAACGGGACAAACGCTGAATTATAGCAAACATCATAAAAGTTAATCCCTGTAAATTTCAAATTAATTCATCAAACGGTTGTTGAGTTATAATAATTTAAAGTCTCAACGAAATTACGTAATCACGGTCACATGGCCGAGAGAGCCGCCACCCCTCCCTGCGCTGGTATCTATATATGTCAAGGCCAGACAGCCCGCAAACTAGTACAAGGACAAGCAAACAGCTGTGTGAGTGAGATAGCGAAGAGACCGGCCCGCGTACAGTATGTTCGCGCAGTCACGGTAGAAGTACTTTCCGTCGTATCTCCGGAACGCGAAATTCTATCACCGATAGAATTATTAAAGGACGTCGCACTGCAGTTAGTATACCGCGTCGCGATTACAATATAATCCTAAAGACATTTAAGACTGTAACGCGAGTGAACTTATTGGAGTACAAAATATTAACTATTTCATTACGTGTGGACTTAGGTAACTTCAAGTAACATTGAACTTCTACTGAGCCTAATACTTAGAATTACCAGAACTCATATTCACGTCACATCAATATAAGACTCACAGTAGTAATTTGAGTGAAAAAGTGAGAACTTTTCTGTGTTAATATAACATTATAGTAACAGGATTAGCAGAAAATAATCCCTAGCAACTTCAGACTGTGTTCAAAGACTGTGCTTATCGACTTACTTTCTTTCTTTCTTATGTGAACTGTGTGATTATGAACGTTTCAATAACGACTGTAAATAGCATTTCGTACAGAAAGGACTGTGATTCTTCATACGCCATAAATAGTGTTCAACAGTGTCAGTGATAAACTACTCACACTAAGTAAATTTTCGTGTGCGAAAATCACCCGAACAAGCTACAACTCAACGTGATCCAGTTTCAGCTGTCATCACCTCATTGGGAACGTCAACATCGCCAATCCTGATTCTACATGGAACATTCCAGACGTCCATCTTTCGACATTTGGTAGCAACAGTTCTTGTCATAAGTGAGTAACAAACTGACTAAACTTTTTCATTTATTTTGAACAGTGAAACTTCAGTGTCGCGTGTGAACAATTTCATAACTTCTCAAAAGTGATAAATTTAATTTCTCGTAGAAAGACTGCAGGCTTTCAAGTGTGCTATATATCGAGATTGACGAACTGAGAACTGAAAACTTTGATAATTTCTCATATCCATTTACAATTATAAAAGTGTGCTTAGGTTTAAAAAGACTTTAGGTGGAAATTCCCACATATGAAAGACTTTGAAACCAATGATATTTATGCCATTTTTTTAAGGAGATTATTTTCGACATTTAATTTCTATGCAAAATTTAAGTCAATAATCATACCGCAGGGTGAAAAATTAATAAATTGTTTTAAGAAAAAAAATTATTTACCATCTATTATTCGCTCTGCGAGACTATCCTTCTCTGTATCGGCTCCAAAACCCAGTTCCACTCCCTGAGGTCCTACTCATGCCCTTTGCCCACAACTTTTCCTGGTACAGAGAGGATAGTATAATAATAGATGGCGCCGCAACTTCAAGGGCACGATTTTGGAGCCGTACTATAATAATAGATGACGTCGCAACTTCAAGGACTCAATTTTGAAGCCGTACTATAATAATAAATGATGCACTTGCAATAATCGCAACATTCAGGGTTCGATTCAAGTCATTATATTTTGAGCACAGGACTTGACTGCAAAGAACTTGTTGTATTTGACTTATTCGAATATTCCGGAAACATGGATAACTTACTTGCAGCTATCGAAGCTCTCAGGCTTAGCATTAATGTTCAGAATGCTAAGATTGATAGGTCTAATAACCAGATAGCTCAAATACAGGCTCAAATGGTAGAGTCTAATAACCAGTTGCAGGCTCAAATGATCGAGTCTAATTCTCAACTACAGGCGCAGATGGTAGAGTCTAATTCCCAACTACAGGCTCAAAATACTCAACTTCAACAACAAATGCAGGGACAAAATACTCAACTTCAAGCGCAGTTAACTGAATCAAATAGTAAGGTTGAAGACTTAACTTCTAAAATTGATAGGACCTTGGACACTAAGTTTGCTGAAGCGGATAAAGTCATTAACAAAAGACTCACTGAATCTAGTGCCCTTATCGAGCAACGATTCCGTGAAGCTGGAACTCGCCTCGAAAAGAAACTTACTGATTCTAGTGCACAAGTCGAAGCTACATTGAAAAACATGCGGGATCAGTTTGTTGAAAATTTAGAGTCTATTAAGGAAGAAATAAAGACAGAGGTCGTCAAGTCTTTAGACAAAGATCTTAGAAATGTTCTTCCTTCCGTTCAAGCATTTTCCACTGAACTTAAAGATTTACGGACTGAATTTCAAGAATCCCATGGTAACATCTCACAAACTCAAGCAAAGTTAGCTCAGGTGCAGGAAACCTTGCGAGATGCATTAAAGAGCGACGTGGGTAAATTACGAAGCGAGATAGGATTAATTAAGAGCACGCAAGGAGAACTCGACAAGCGTATTACAGGACAGCTAGATAGCACGCATACCCAGATAGCTGCTTTCTGTAAAGACGTACAAGTCATTAAAACTGACTTGAGAAATGAAATAAAAAGTTTAGACACCTCAATTAATTCTAAAATTAAAAATTTGTCCGACGAAATGAATCAAATTAAACTTAAAGAACATACAACTGACGTCACAATTCCTGGTTCGTCGAGGGAAATACACAATACAACTACCCTTATTAAAGTACCAGATGACAAACCAGTCAAATTTTCAGGACGTGATGAGTACACTGCTCGAGAATTTTTGTTAAATGTCGACGATTACTTGGAAGAGAATAGGGTAGAGGACGATAGGAAACTTAGAGTAGTATCCAAACTTCTAGAAGGACGAGCCTTATCATGGTTCATAGCATTTAAGAGCAACTTTAAAAACTATGATGACTTTAAACAGGCACTTCTTAAACGCTTTTGGGATTCAGAAAGACAGCACCTTGTCAAGATGCAACTCTACTCTAGCAAATACAATACTTCAGTCAATACTTCCCGATATTCAGATTACTGTCTAATGCAATTAAAGAAACTCCAGTTTTTAGATCCACCTTTGCCAGATATTGAACTTATTCAGATCCTGACACTTCAATATCCGCCTCATGTTCAAGAGATACTAGTCGCTGCCAACATTAAAACATTGGAGCATTTTGACGCTACTTTGCGTAGGTTAGATACGGCTAATACCCAATCTAGTCCGAAAACTAACAGGAGTCGAGAAATAAATACGAATTCTGCGGAAATAAAACCTCCGGAGAGAGAGGAACCCAGGACACGTGAAGAAGGCATATTAAGCCCTACTAACCCAACCAGATTCCGGAATTTTAGACGTCAGAGGAATCAGGATAGACACCCTTACCAACCTAGGAATTCATGGAGACAGCGCGAAAGCACTCCTGAAGGAAATCGTGAGGCCAGACGGCGAGAACTCGAAAGTAGATGGAAGGACACACGGGAATACATCAGGGAGAGAAACCGTAATCCTGATGAACCTGGAGCGACATCCCTGGAATATCAACGTCAATTCGGACCAAGAGAACAAAGATCACCTGATCCTGACCCAACAGGCGCTATAAAAAAAACGCCGATCTCGCAATAGGGAGATTGACTACCGAACACGATGAGGTCGAAACGTCAAATTATTGTACTGCTGTTATCAATTACTGGCATATTGACGATTCCGAATTACTATTCGAAGACGCACAAACACTAAGGCCAATTATTACACGTTCATTACCTGTCATAACAGTACGCACAGGCAACCTACAGGTGATTACGCTCATCGATTCTGGAGCGCAAGCTTCTTTAATTTCTGATAAGCTTGTAGACTCGCTGAAAGATCAGAACAATGTTTTGTTATTACCTGCAGCTCAGATTAAAGTAAGAGGGATAGTTCCTGATAAGATTGTTAAATGCAAATCCCAGGCATTTTTAGAGTTTGAAATTAACAGTCAGATGTTCGAACACATATTTTTGGTAGTATCACGTCTTAACTTCAACTTAATACTTGGATCAGATTTTATGATCAAATACAAAGGAACCATTGACTATGATGCCAACCTCGTAAGATTACAGAATAATTCCGTAGAACTACAGCTGGTAGGACGAGGTGACCTGGAAGTTCAAGAGAAGGGAGCCCGTTTTGAAGAAGCCGGTGGTGACATTATTAAGCCCGCTGTAAGCGAGGTTGCGCCAGCCGTAGCAGAAAGTAGAAAGGGTGACCAAAGTGAGGACGACGCAGAGTCCCTATTCAATGAGAACTCCATTATAGGTCCGGATTATATAATGTCAATAGCCAGTGTGGTTGAAGACCCGGAAATTAAATTAAAATTGGAGGAGGCTAAAAATGACGTTCTACAGAAATTTGCATGTGTATTCGATGACAAGCCTGGAGAGATAGCTGACTACGAATATCATCTTGACGTAAATGACTTGTCTCCTTATCAGAAGAAACCATATCCCGTACCCGAGAAATATCGAGAAGAAGTTCGTAACTTAATTCATAAAATGACAGATGATGGGATAATTTCGCCTTGCGTAACTAAGTACTTGAATCCATTGGCCATAGTGCGTAAGCCTGTATTTATAACTCAGCTAATTCATAAAACAATATGTACCACAGGAAGAGTAAATCCTGGAAAAGAAAATCCTGCGTATTTTCTTTTCGTCCAACCAAGGGGAAGATGTACCAGGAAGGCCTAGGTCCTGGTCCATGTTAATTGAAAGAAATGTTATTTCCAGCATTAAAGATCCGACCGACGTACGAACATCCATGTAAAGAATGTTCCAGTATGTGCCAGACCCTACGAGTGCGCTAGGCGGAGTCAAGTGACGTCACCTGTCGCTTGAAGCTCACCTCCCCTAGAGATATTTCTCGAAAGAAATTTTCTTTTAACAGCTTTTTAACGCCTTAACCAATTTCAACGGGACAAACGCTGAATTATAGCAAACATCATAAAAGTTAATCCCTGTAAATTTCAAATTAATTCATCAAACGGTTGTTGAGTTATAATAATTTAAAGTCTCAACGAAATTACGTAATCACGGTCACATGGCCGAGAGAGCCGCCACCCCTCCCTGCGCTGGTATCTATATATGTCAAGGCCAGACAGCCCGCAAACTAGTACAAGGACAAGCAAACAGCTGTGTGAGTGAGATAGCGAAGAGACCGGCCCGCGTACAGTATGTTCGCGCAGTCACGGTAGAAGTACTTTCCGTCGTATCTCCGGAACGCGAAATTCTATCACCGATAGAATTATTAAAGGACGTCGCACTGCAGTTAGTATACCGCGTCGCGATTACAATATAATCCTAAAGACATTTAAGACTGTAACGCGAGTGAACTTATTGGAGTACAAAATATTAACTATTTCATTACGTGTGGACTTAGGTAACTTCAAGTAACATTGAACTTCTACTGAGCCTAATACTTAGAATTACCAGAACTCATATTCACGTCACATCAATATAAGACTCACAGTAGTAATTTGAGTGAAAAAGTGAGAACTTTTCTGTGTTAATATAACATTATAGTAACAGGATTAGCAGAAAATAATCCCTAGCAACTTCAGACTGTGTTCAAAGACTGTGCTTATCGACTTACTTTCTTTCTTTCTTATGTGAACTGTGTGATTATGAACGTTTCAATAACGACTGTAAATAGCATTTCGTACAGAAAGGACTGTGATTCTTCATACGCCATAAATAGTGTTCAACAGTGTCAGTGATAAACTACTCACACTAAGTAAATTTTCGTGTGCGAAAATCACCCGAACAAGCTACAACTCAACGTGATCCAGTTTCAGCTGTCATCACCTCATTGGGAACGTCAACATCGCCAATCCTGATTCTACATGGAACATTCCAGACGTCCATCTTTCGACATTTGGTAGCAACAGTTCTTGTCATAAGTGAGTAACAAACTGACTAAACTTTTTCATTTATTTTGAACAGTGAAACTTCAGTGTCGCGTGTGAACAATTTCATAACTTCTCAAAAGTGATAAATTTAATTTCTCGTAGAAAGACTGCAGGCTTTCAAGTGTGCTATATATCGAGATTGACGAACTGAGAACTGAAAACTTTGATAATTTCTCATATCCATTTACAATTATAAAAGTGTGCTTAGGTTTAAAAAGACTTTAGGTGGAAATTCCCACATATGAAAGACTTTGAAACCAATGATATTTATGCCATTTTTTTAAGGAGATTATTTTCGACATTTAATTTCTATGCAAAATTTAAGTCAATAATCATACCGCAGGGTGAAAAATTAATAAATTGTTTTAAGAAAAAAAATTATTTACCATCTATTATTCGCTCTGCGAGACTATCCTTCTCTGTATCGGCTCCAAAACCCAGTTCCACTCCCTGAGGTCCTACTCATGCCCTTTGCCCACAACTTTTCCTGGTACAATATATACACTGCCGGAAAAATGTAACATCTTCAAGGACGAGGTCATTTTATTCACGAGCGACGTGACAGGTACTTCATCATTGCAGGAGTTTATAATGACAAATTCAGAACCAAATGAAACACATGTGTCATAGTAAAGCGTGCCAAAGCAGTCGCATCAATACACAGTGTAACCCCCTCTGGCGGCAATGCACGCGCGTATTCGTGCATGCAAGTGATCATAAAGCTGTCGAATGGCATCCAGCGATAGACTGTCCCAAGCATCTTACACCTTTTGATGCAATTCGGCAATGGTTTTTGCAATTTCTGGAAAACGCATATGTTGTCGCGTCCCATACATGTTCAGTTGGCGAGAGATCCAGTCATCTTCCTGGCCAGGGCATTTTTTGTACACCATGAGCGCATTGCGTCGCAGCAGCTGTTTATGGACGCGCATTGTCCTGCTGAGAAAGCACATCACCTTCGTTTCGAAGAAATGGCAGTAGCACGGGGACAACAACCTGCGCAATGTACCGGGCACTGGTTACGTTGCCCTGCAGAAACACTAACTGTGATGTGTAATAATCCGTCGATACGTCCATCCAGCTTCCCGCAGGTCCGCAATGTGAATGATGGCACCCCTGGGGTGGGACCTGGGTGTCGTGGGTGAATGCACGCTGGGATAGGCCGCTCACCAGGTCTATGACGTACATGTTCATCACTTGCATACGGACAGAACCTACCCTCGTCACTGAAGACAACAGAGTGCCATTCCCCTTCCCAGTTGACTCTTTCACGACACCAGAGTAGCGATGCATGACGGTGTTTTGGTGCTAGTGGTAGACTGGCCAGAAGCACACGTGATCGTAATCCTGCTGCAAGCAGACGGTTCCCAATGGTCCTTAGTGACACAGCAGGTGCAACATGTGTCCGGATTTCGTTCCTGGATGATGTTCGGTCAGTCACCACTGTTCGCACAACGCGTCGATCTTGAGGTGTGTCTGTACTACGCGGACGTCCGGAGCTTGGTTTACGGGTGTGGGAATGTTCCACAGACCACTGCTGAACGCAGCGAAACACCACCGATAAACTGTGCCCAACATGTGCAACAATCCGTTGATACATACATCCAGCTTCCCGCAGGCCCGCAATGCGACCCCGTTCAAATGGCTGCAGTTGTTCAACAGGAGCCCGTATTCGGTGGCAGGGCATGGTTGTACTCTAGAATGAATGTTGCAAACACTGTTCACTTCTAACATCAACACAATTATTGTCTGCCGAGTCAAAACAGACTGCGCACGGACAGGTCTCCTAAGCGCCATCTGATTGCCGATGTCCGTAACAAATGAATCACTAACACAGTAACCCCTCAGTATGCATATCGTCGTTACCGGGACAAAACCTCCTACGTGGTAATATTTTTGGAGATATACTGACCGGCAGCACATACATTATGAAGAGCGAGAATGCCTTGACAAAATTCACACAATATTGCACCGTAGACGACAGAACCTTACAGGCCAAAGTTCTAAGCTAAAATATTTCACATAGGAGGTTTTGTCTCGGCAGCGACGATATATTATAGCCTGGTGTCACTGAACACAGTCCTTGAGGATGCTGCATGTTCTTTCCGGCAATGGAATAGGAAGAGAAAATAAATAAATAAATAAATAAATAAATAAATAAATAAATAAATAAATAAATAGTCCGCCTCTGTGGTGTAGTGGTTAGCGTGATTAGCTGCCACCCCCGGAGGCCCGGGTTCGATTCCCGGCTCTGCCACGAAATTTGAAAAGTGGTACGAGGGCTGGAACGGGGTCCACTCAGCCTCGGGAGGTCAACTGAGTAGAGGTGGGTTCGATTCCCACCTCAGCCATCCTGGAAGTGGTTTTCCGTGGTTTCCCACTTCTCCTCCAGGCGAATGCCGGGATGGTACCTAACTTAAGGCCACGGCCGCTTCCTTCCCTCTTCCTTGCCTATCCCTTCCAATCTTCCCATCCCTCCACAAGGCCCCTGTTCAGCATAGCAGGTGAGGCCGCCTGGGCGAGGTACTGGTCATACTCCCCAGTTGTATCCCCCGACCAAGAGTCTGAAGCTCCAGGACACTGCCCTTGCGGCGGTAGAGGTGGGATCCCTCGCTAAGTCCGAGGGAAAAACCGAACCTGGAGGGTAAACAGATGATGATGATGATGAAATAAATAAATAAATAAATAAATAAATAAAATGAATAATGAATGAAAAATAGACTACTGTGGGAAAGAGAAACTAATGAAGGAAGGAAGGAAGGAAGGGAGGAAGGAAGGAAGGAAGGAAGTGGAAAATTGAGGTATGATGCAGGGGATACAATGACAAAGGTGGAAAATATGTGCTAGGAAATAGGTGGAAAATATGAATGGAAGATGAAGTTATCTGGAGGAAGTAGTGAGGGAAATACATTGGAGGCTGATGAATGAGAATTATGGTCTCTGGAAGACGAAGCAGTAGAAAACACGAAAGTAGAATTAGTATGATAAAAGGTGAGGATGAAATGCAAGAAAGAAGAAGCTAGTAATAATGTTATTGATTTTATATTCCACTAAATACAGAATGAAAAAAACGAAAATTTGATAAGGAGGAAGGAAAAGTAGAACGAAGGATGGGAGAGAGGAGGGGTGGAAGATGAGAAGAATGGCAGGAAAAAATGAAAAAAGGGAAGTGTTGGACGATAGATATCAAGGCGAAATACATCCCTAAAATAAGATGTAGGAAATCTAGGAAAGGGAATAAGAAAATAGAGGAACAAATGTGTAAAGTTTAAGGGAAAGATAATCAGTGTTCATGTGCGATTAGTAATTAGCTAGAGCCGTAACGTTAAAAAGAATCTACAGACACAGAAGTTATCAGAGAGTCCCACATGCCATCTCCTCTCCTATCTTTCAGACAATACACCATAAATAGTAATATAATAGCAACATTCGTCAATTTTATTGGCAAGACATTAGTCTCGGTGTCTTCGAGTGAGCAGGCGAGACCGATCGTTATGGCCTGGACGTGTCGCGACCTGCCTGCAGCACGTGTGAGCATGAAGATGGGCGTGAGATACTCGTGTGTGCTGCAGCAAGCAGCTGGAGGTCCCTGGTTCTATCGTCCATGCAGGTAGCGATTTCTTTCTCCTACTTTAACCCTTAAACACTCTCTAAAGAGGAACCTGTCCCGCCTCGAAACCGGCAGAGCTCAATCCTGTTGATAACATTGAAATCTCCAATCAACGTCCACTTGCGGACGCAGTATCAGCTGATTGTGGAAAACCGCAAAATGGAAATTTGCTTGCCGGGCTGAGTGGCTGAGACCGTTGAGGCGCTGGCCTTCTGACCCCAACATGGCAGGTTCGATCCTGGCTCAATCCGGTGGTGTTTGAAGGTGCTCTAATACGTCAGCCTCGTGTCGGTATATTTACTGGCACGTAAAAGAACTCCTGCGGGACAAAATTCCGGCACCTCGGCATCTCCGAAAACCGTAAAAAAGTAGTTAGTGGGACGTAAAGCAAATAGCATGATTATTATTATTATTATTATTATTATTATTATTATTATTATTATTATTATTATTATTATTATTATTATTATTATTATGGAAATTTGCGTTTGAATGGTGCGAAATGCATCTGCTTTTGAATAGAAAGATAATCCATACAAGATAATAGTTACATTACATAACGATCAAGGCATAATTATAACTTACACCCTTCAATGTTAGTGCGACGTTAAAAAAGTCTAACGTACACTTCACTGATCACGAAAATACACCTCGTCTAAATCAAAAAAATAGAATATCATTAATGTGGTAAACCATTCAGGTCAATTACATTTTAATGGCATGGCGAATGAATACCCGATCTGCGAGATTAATAAAATATTTATATTTTTCAGTCCGTCGAAACACCAAATAAAAAAATGCATGATAGGAGTATCAGCATAACTCACCTCTAAAAGAAAATATTATTTATGACACACTTGTAGAAGAAAACAAACGATTGAGGTGGTTATGTGGCTAGGGTCACGTAGCTGAGAGCTTCCATTCGGGAGATGGCGGGTTCGAATCCTACTGTCTTACTCTTAAAAATGATATTCCATGGTTTCCCATTTCAACAGTAGGCACATGCTGGGGCTGTACCTTAAATAATGCCACGGCCACTACCTTCCCTTTCCCATCCTTCCGTCACCGAAAAATTTGGATGTGTTAGTGCGACGTAAAACCATTTAAAAAATTAAAAACACTATAGTCCGCCTCTGTGGTGTAGTGGGTAGCGTGATTAGCTGCCACCCCCGGAGGTCCGGGTTCGATTCCCGGCTCTGCCACGAAATTTGAAAAGTGGTACGAGGGCTGGAACGGGGTCCACTCAGCCTCGGGAGGTCAACTGAGTAGAGGTGGGTTCGATTCCCACCTCAGCCATCCTGGAAGTGGTTTTCCGTGGTTTCCCACTTCTCCTCCAGGCAAATGCCGGGATGGTACCTATCCCTTCCAATCTTCCCCATCCCCGCAAGGCCCCTGTTCAGCACAGCAGGTGAGGCCGCCTGGGCGAGGTACTGGTCATTCTCCCCAGTTGTATCCCCCGACCAAGAGTCTGAAACTCCAGGACACTGCCCTTGAGGCGGTAGAGCTGGGATCCCTCGCTGAGTCCGAGGGAAAAAACCGAACCTGGAGGGTAAACAGATGATGATGATGATGAAAAACACTATAATGTACTTGTAAAATAGAACATTAGTTATTCTAACAATATAACATACATGCATAAGAAAATCATTATTTCTTTCGTGCCAGGGAGTGTGAGTATAAGCCATGTTATAACAGGTCCTGATAGCACAAGTCCCTGATTTAAATTTCAACAGTTAGCAGAAGAAAAAAATAAAATAAAATGAAATTACAATTATCTAAAATATCAAAGTGTCGATGTAGGCCTATTCATTTCAAACCCTCAACGATTAATACTGTCTCTCTTTTTCAAACCTCAAAATTTTGTTCTGAAATGCAGCTACTTTAGACTCATACTCCTTAGCCCAACACGAGAGATTTATGACCGAGCAAGTGGCCGCGTGGTTTGGAGCACGTAGCAGTCAGCTTGCATTCGGGAGTTAGTAGGTTCGAATCCCACTGTCAACAACCGTGAAGATATTTCCGTGCTTTCCTATTTTCATACCAGGAAATGCTAGGGCTGTGCCTTAATTAAGGCTACGGCCGCTTCCTTCCCGCTCCTAGCCCTTTCCTGCTCCATCATCGCCGCAAGATCTAGTGTGTCGGTGAGACCTAAAGCATATCCAAAAAAATCAAAGAAGATTTAAAATAGCACTGTAACATACCTGTGATATAGAACATCATGTATGTTATCTGTTTTTTTTCTTGTTTTTTTCTATTTGCTTTACGTTGCACCGACACAGATAGGTCTTATGGCGACGACGGGATAGGAAAGGCCTAGGAATGGGAACGAAGCGGCCGTGGCCTTAATTAAGGTACAGCCCCGGCATATGCCTGGTGTGAAAATGGGAAACCACGGAAAACCATCTTCAGGGCTGCCGACAGTGGGGCTCGAACCCACTATCTCCCGATTACTGGATACTGGCCGCACTTAAGCGACTGCAGCTATCGAGCTCGGTATGTATGTTATCACTATAACATGGTGACCTATAAAAAGTAACACTATTAATGATAACATGGTAACATACCGGTACAAGAAAACATTATTCGTGGTAGCACATCAAGTTACGTGTATAGGAAGATGCTTCTTTTTATATTAATACTATAAAATACCCGTAAATAAAACATTATTTATAACGCTGAAAAACTAAAAGACCGTGTAGAAATTCTTGTTAACTTACCTTTTCTGCAAGCAGATCAGATATTCCAAATTCTTAACTGTTCAATCACTCCAAACACATATATCCATTCCATGCAACCCCTACGCATAAACTTCAACAAAAGTATCTATCCGATGCAGATAAGATAATAAAAACACTCTGAAAGTGGTCCTTCAACTAGCTACCGATATGTCAGACCATACATGCTTGCTACCTACACACGGCAAGGAAATACGTCCCTTATAAAGCTCGACTTCAACAAAAACATCTGTCAGGTTTTAAGTAGACAGTACAACCCTTATATAAATGGCACAAAGGACCTTAAATTAGAGACGTATGCTGCTTGAATCAACTTGGCACAGAAACGAGTGATCTAATCATCAACAATCGCAATCAATTTCCTGATACCAAGAAGGTCTGTACCGAATTGTGAGAACGTGAATTTTTGCACTGGAGTGAATTTCCCCATAAGGCTAAGGGTGTCATATTACTTATGGAATACACACCATCTAATAAGTGGATATCTGATCATCATGGTCTTTCACGTTCAAAATGGCGGGAAGCAATTAAGATGTCAGCTGAAGTTGTCGCAGTTCTCTCCTTACCGGGCAGGTTCCAGGACGGGGTTGGAACACTTGCACGGAGCCTTTCACTCTACCTAGCAGTACTTGGTGAGTCAGAAGTAGGACGGTTACATCTGCACAGAGTGACACTTGCACGGAGCCGCGATTTTCATATATTCAGGGTTTTATAGGCACGTGCAGTACATCATTCACGTTTTTCTTTGTAATCGCGCCACTGAATTTATAACGCAATGCAATGTTAGTTTTATATATTATAAGGGATATTTACCCGACATTGCACTGTTCACAGGAAACACCACGAGGAGGTAGTCATTTTTGCGTTTCCCACAGATACATTTGTTCACTTTACGTAAGTTTGTCAAGTTCCTTCTGTTTTAATGCTGATTGAAAATGTTTACATGATTATCCAGTGATATTTCATTATCAAGCTTTTCTTCCTTTATTCTGAATCAGAATATTTATATAGGCCTATTTGCAATATTTTCACGATTGATTAGTCCAGTAATATTCCGGTTACTGTTTCACTGCAGTTTCTCAGCGTAAGAAGTTTTAGAAATAAGCCATCGATACACTCCTACAGTACGGTACAGTAAGGTTCATTTTCTTTTACAGACGTGCATAAGAGAATCAACTAAACGAAAATTGTTCTGATGGACTGCACAATCCATATGTGGCTGAGAGGCGCGACCAGTCTTAAGGGAAATAATGGATAGGAGGAGCATTGTGTCATTCGCGGTTCTGACACAGAAGTGACGATATGGTCTACGAGGAAATGTCTGGATTGGTGGCAAATAGAAGCACCAGACAAATAGATAGCATAGCCTTCAAACCGGATGGCAAGAACAAAATGATCTTTGACCTAAATCTGCGATTTGCATCGCATTCTAGTCAAACGGAACAAGTGGATTTATAGTAGAAGAGTATTTATGAACCTACAGTTTCGTATTATAAAGAAAAATATGTACTGCACAAAATACCATTCACAGTCTTAATTTTGGGAGCCCGGGGAACAATTCCTATAATCACATCCGAGTTTCGGACTTCATTAGGCATGGAAAACATCTATTGACAAACATAGTGTTCGTTAAAATATTAATTCTGTGAAACCATCTTTACAGTCAATAGTATCGTGCGTTGCGTACTCTTTGCTTAGTTCCTTTTTGTATTGTATCTGAAATATTTTTCATATTTCGTGCCGATCTGATCTGATTTATTAGATAATATTTTTCTATAACCTGTTAAGCAGTGATGGCAAATTGTGTATTGGAAAATGAAGTATAGTTTGTCCCATTGGCAACCCTATAATTAGGGAAGTTAAAAGAAATGAAATGAGAAAATAAAATAAATGCATATTAGTTCAACATTGTAATAAAGTGAGCCTAGTCAGTTATTAATAATGGACATAGATTATCACCGTGCCCGAATATAACAAAGTACACGCTACTAATCAAGATATCGTATATTTTGACAAACTTGAACTGACATTATCTTCTTCTCTTTATTATTATTATTATTATTATTATTATTATTATTATTATTATTATTATTATTATTATTATTATTATTATTGTTGTTGTTCCGAGGTATCTGTGGAACAGCAGAGGTGAAAGAAGGTGCGGGGGTGAACGGGTCTCAAGATGCGAAATTAAAGTTAAGATAAAATTTAACAAGGTTATATTTTCTTTGAAAGATCAAGAAATAACAAATAGAACAGGTACTCAGTAGCCGAAACACAATTTGAAAATGTACAATTACAAAGATTACAGGATTTGGGCTCCGAGAGCCAGACACATAATTCTTGAGCAATAAGCTCAACCTTATGCTATACAAGATTCAACCAAGGGGCAGTAGACCCCAATCATGCCCAGGAGCATTTACTCCTCTTTACACGGTAAAGCCTCCTCGAGGCATACAACAACTCAATTTTCAATAAAGAGCAACCCGCTCTCAAAATTTAAGCCTATCCAAGGCCACACCAAATTCTACTTTCAAGCTGTCCTCCACGGACACAGACACAGGGGTAAAAAGATACCCAACCTACAGAGGCCTATTAAGTGAAGAAACAGAAATATTACATGGCCTCGACAATACCAAATTGAGAGGAGGCGAAGCTGCACTCCTAATACTTTTTGTTTAAAACCTACTTGGCACTAGGCCGTTATTGCAAGGGCTAATCCCATCCTAAAGAGGTGACTTATATAAGAGAAACAATTTACGTTACATTAGAAGGGAAGAAACGGTTGTGAAAAATAAGTTCACCTCAATGCAATGTGAGTGGGAGCTCGAGAGGGTTAAGCACTCTCTATCCCAATATGTAGTTAAAACAGAAAGAATTGACACCGAGTGTCTTTACATTTTTAAAAGGAAGTTACATGGAAAAGGCTTCGGACCTGCCCCGAGAGTTAAACTGCTGAGCTAGCAAGAAATGAAGTTATTAAAAGGCCATTACCTTATGGATGGACTGCTGCCCGAAGAAAGAGGCGCTTCCCGCCCCCTGCTACGTACTTTACACACTGAAAGATGTTACTGAAGTGGCGCGGAGACCCGAAAATCAGCAGTTTATATACTCTCGCGGAAAGTTCGAGGCGTTTCAGGAATGACAACACCCTCCCACAAGAACTTTATTGGCTAGGGTTAAGCAGCATATCCCCGTTGAGGAAGATACACCTGATTGGTCATAAATTAATTAAAGAAATTCGGGATTGGCTAAATTCAAAACAAGGGGAAAGAAAGGGGTATACAGCCAACTTAAACAATAACAGAAAGAAATTTAACAAGGAACAAACTTTTGAAATAAAAATTTCTCCAAGAAACAGTTCTTTCACTTCGCACTAGGGCGCACCATTGTAGTTCTTCAGTAGTGTCCTCTAGAAGAGAATGATCACACTTCTTACTACAGGCAAAACAAAAATACATCGAAAACAACCCAGTTCAGAAACTTCAAAATTTCCAAGTAGTGACATCTTCTGAAAAACTTGAAAATTAACACAGTAGATAAGGTTCAGACTTCCTCCAGTAGAGGAGTTTCAACTGGCGCAAAGTTTGAATTAGCGGCGTGGAGGTGTACCGCCCGGTACAATTATTATTATTATTATTATTATTATTATTATTATTATTATTATTATTATTATTATTATTATTATTATTGTCATAACTCTCCTTCGAATAAATGACAATTATGTTGACTTTAATAGACGTCGGATACCTCAGATTACAAGCACAAATATAAAAATATAAATGTAAAATATAAAGCTTTCAACTCCATTACGCCATTACGACTTAAGTCATCAGCATAAGCCAATAGTTCTATCACACTGAATAGACCTAGTATATACACTAATAATGTTATTAGTTATATGTCCTACTAACTATTTTTTACGGTTTTCAGGGCCAGCAAGGGGTAGAAATGTTATCGCTCAAGAGTTCTTTCTTTCCTTCTTTCTTAATCTGCTTATCCCCCCCCTCCCCCAGGGTTGGCTTTTCCCTCGGACGCAGCGAGGGATCCCACCTCTACCGCCTCAAGGACAGTGTCCTGGAGCGTGAGACATTGGGTCGGGGATACAACTGGGGAGGATGACCAGTACCTCGCCCATGCGGCCTCACCTGCTATGCTGAACAGGGGCCTTGGTGGGGGATGGGATGATTGGAAGGGATAGACAAGGAAGAGAGAAGGAAACGACCGTGGCCTTAAGTTAGGTACCATCCCAGCATTTGCCTGGAGGAGAAGTGGGGAAACCACGGAAAACCACTTCCATTATGGATGAGGTGGGAATCGAACCCACATCTACTCAGTTGACTTCCCGAGGCTAAGTGAACCCCGTTCCAGCCCTCGTACCACTTTTCAAATTTCGTGACAGAGCCAGGAATCGAACCCGGGCCTCCGGGGGTGGCAGGTAATCACACTAACCACTAAACCGCAGAGGCGGATTCAGCAGTTCTTACAGGTAATAATATAAAACATTATTTTTTTAATTCTTACCCGCTATTACTTCTTACCAATAAGTATCATGTAATTTTAATGCTTTTTGATTGTGTAGATCATTTTCTATTACCTCCAGTTTACAGATTTTCTGAATTATCCGGAACAATAATAATATAGAGAAAAGATTTTACATTAACTCAGTTTTCGAAATGCTTATTCTGTATGTGTGGTTTTTCCTAGGAGCTACAGTTTACCCACCTTACGAGGAACTCAAGTTTTTTACCTTCTCCTCCTTCTTCGTGTTAAAATGTCTCCAAGACTTTTATCTAACAATCCAGGTTCGTTCCAATACTCTCCCACAATTTGTTTTTGAATTCGGTAGTTACATTTCTTCATGATAATATTCCCTATCCAGAACTGTTTTTGCAGCCCTGCATGTTAAGCCATATTTTCATGTTTATTTGCTGCTTTGAGCACACATCTTTCCAAACATTACAAGATATACCTTTGTTGTTTCCGTGTGTCATCTATTCAATTTCCTGACGCATCAGACAGCTCTGTGTTACCAGAAAACACATGGTGTGCCTCTCCATCGCCCTTCATGTCACCACCACGTTTGTTGAGTTACAGAGAGTTTAGTAAGACACACGCTTCATTTAGCAGTGCGATCTGCTCCCCTGGGGGTCAATGCTTTGATACTCCCCGCACACACTTCATCAAATGAACTCCCTTCCCCTTCGCAGATAACCAACCTGTCTTAAAACAGCTCCAGCGGCGTCATAAGCACAACTGGCAGAAACCCACCGTCATTAGGAATATCGCTTTATTTTCCAACACTTGGTCTAAGTATACAGCCGGCCCACGGTGTAGGGGTGGCGTGCCTGCCTCTTACCCGGAGGCCCCGGGTTCGATTCCCGGTCAGGTCAGGGATTTTTGCATGCATCTGAGGGCTGGTTCGAGGTCCACTCAGCCTACGTTATTACATTTGAGGAGCTATCTGATGGTGAGATGGTGGCCCCGGTCTAGAAAACCAAGAATAATGGCCGAGAGGATCCGTCGATCTGACCACATGACACCTCGTAATCTGCAGACATTCGGTCTGAGCAGTGGTCGCTTGGTAGGCCATGGCCCTCCGGGGCTGTCGCGCCATGGGGTTTGGGTTTTTGGTCTAAGTATCCAACACTAACACGTTTTAGGTGAGTATTTTCTATTCTTAGAGTGATTATGAACTCTTTGTGTCATCCTCAGAAGCAATATGCCACTGAGCTTTGTTCTTATTTCTGGTCTTGTTCTCAGTTATTTGGGGTTGGCACTTCGAATTTAGTCCACATACAGGGTCCCTCATATAAACTCAGGCCAAACGCGCGGCTTTAAGCGTGTATAGAACCCTACACGAAATCTTTCTTACCTTATAAAAGATGCTGTAAATGTCGTCCTTCCCGGGATATACAGGCAGTGTATCTGGGTAACCACATTCTGGCTGACGCGGGTAAATTCTGCCAGAGTAATGTTTCCGATTTTATTCATAATGTTTTCTTTCAGTCCCCAATGTGTGAGGATTTGTTCGAGATATTTCATCTTTCGGTTTACCCCACAAATAAAAATCACGCACAGTTAGATCTGGAGAACGAGAGAGAAAGAGATAAGCACTGATCAGTCTGCATGCAAACACTTCAGAGATTGTAAGACGGGAATCTTCTGCTGTATGAGCAGGGGCTGAATCTTGTTAAAACCACGCACGCGATTCCTCTTCTTCCATTAACTGATGGAAGAACGGTGTCAAAATATCATCTTGGTACCTCTCTGCATTTATTGTTATCTCGAAGACAATAAGCCCAATTATTCGTCTTGCACTAACAGCACACCAAACACCAATCCTCCTGTCATAATGAGGGTCTTCGTAAACACCACTAGGATTTTCTGCACACCAATAGAGAGAGTGATGAGTGTTCACACGACCATTACGATGAAACCAGAACTTTTACATGCGAAAATACGGTGTTGCAATGATAACTCTCTCATTGTGTTAACAGTTGAGACTCAGATTGGCGACTCATGCTTGCAAGGTCAAGAACTATGCGCGCGCCTTCCATACTGCAGCTGCCTTAGCGCAGAGGACAAACACCTTGCGTTCAGTCTGGTTTTATATGAGAAACCCTGTAGTTTAGTCCACACGGTATAAGATTTTCTATATCTCGTCCGGATATTAGAGTTTCCTTTCCTTACTCCAACTCTATTCAAAGGGATGCACTCGCTATTGTGCATCTCTGCGGTGGTTTCTAGTGTGATGTGTTGTATATAAATGAAGATTTATATTAAAACGAATACACGCCTCCGAGATACAGGAATTAACCAGCCAAAAATTCCCCAGTCATTTGATATAAACATTTAATGTTCGTTTGCATGTGGGTATTAGATTATTATTATTATTATTATTATTATTATTATTATTATTATTGTCAGACTCGTTGGCTGAATGGTCAGCGTACCGGCCTTCGGATCAGAGGGTGCCGGGTTCGATTCCCGACCGTGTCGGGGATTTTAAACTTCATTGGTTAATTCCAATGGCCCGGCGGCTGGATGTTTGTGCTGTCCCCAACATCTTTACAACTCACACACCACACGTTACACTATCCTCCACCACAATAACACCCAGTTACCTACACATGACAGATGCTGCCCACCCTCATCGGAGGGTCTTCCTTACAAGGGCTGCACTCGGCTAGAAGTATCCACACAAAATTATTATTATTATTATTATTATTATTATTATTATTATTATTATTATTATTATTATTATTATCTTCTTCGGCCTTTGGGGTCGTAGACACCACGTTTCTCATCAGTGGGGTGAGAAATGCTCATGCCGGCGTACACATCAGTGTACTCCCCCCACACAGAAAGACTGGGAGTGTTTTAATTCCGCCTGCAGTCGGTCCCCTGTTCCTGTTATCTGTCGCTGTCGTCTAGGGACGAGTAGCGTTTGACTGTTGCTACAGATAAGCCTCCCTCTCCTCCGCTTTTATCGTTCTGACGGTCAAACAACCATTGTCTTCCTTTCTTCTTCTTATGATTTATCTTTATTCTCTACATTGTGGTTTAGGTCACTTGCCAATTATTTCAAGTCTGCAAGCTGTCTCGTGCAAACGGGGACAAGTGAAAGTATGATTCACCCTTTTATCTAGAATCTAGATAATCAGACGGCAGTGCGGGCATTTCCGCTCACTGGATGCCCGGTACAGTACAGCGCATTGGACGGGTGGATGGGAAGTGGTACAGCCTTTGACTGCCATTGTTTAAAAGGAGCAAGAAGGAGCGACCGTATTAACCTTCGCATATTTCATATTTATTCTTTTTTTTTAATCTGTTTACCCTCGTGGGTCGGTTTTCCCTCGGATTCAGCGAGGGATCCTACCTCTACCGCCTCAAGGGCAGTGTCCTGGAGCTTCAGACTCTGGGTCGGGGGATGACCAGTACCTCGCCCAGGTGGCTTCACCTGCTATGCTGAACAGGGGCCTTGCGGGGGTATGGGAAGATTGGAAGGCATAGACAAGGAAGAGGGAAGGAAGCGGCCGTGGCCTTAAGTTACGTACATCCCGGCATTTGCCTGTAGGAGAAGTGGGAAACTACGGAAAACCACTTCCAGGGTGTCTAAGGTGGGAATCGAACCCACCTCTACTCAGTTGACCTCCCGAGGCTGAGTGGACCCATTTCCAGCCCTCGTACCACTTTTCAAATTTCGTGGCAGAGCCGGGAATCGAACCCGGGGCTCCGGCGGTGGCAGCTAATCACACTAACCACTACAATACAGAGGCGGACTCATATTTATTTATTTTATTTTTACAAGTTGCTTCACGTCTTACCGATACAGACAGATCTTATGGAAAGGGCTAAGCGTGTGAAGGGAATAGGCATGGCCTTAATTAAGGTACAGCCTTTGCCTGGTGTAAAAATCGGAAGCAACGGAAAACCCTATTCAGGGCTGCCGGCAGTGGGTTCGAACCCACTATCTCCAGAATGCAAGTTGACGGCTATGTGACCCAACCCCCAAAGCCACTTGCTGGATGTTTTCATACCTTTTTTTTTTTTTTTTTTTTTTTTTACTATTAACATTGCACCGACACAGACAGGTTTTACAGCAACGATAAGATAGGATAAGGCTAGGACATGGAGGGAAGCCACCGTGGCCTTAATTCAGGTATAGACCCAGCATATGCTTGGTGTGAAAATGAAGAAACAACGGAAAACCATCTTCAAGGCTACGGATAGGGAGGCTTGAACCCATCATCTCCCTGATGCAAGTTCACAGGTACGTAATCTAACCGCCTAGCCAACTCGCTCGGGTCCAAAACACACACAGAAAAGCAAACAAACATGCATACATAATGTACATCAATACATAGAGCTTTACAGCGTGTCTGGGTGGTCTTTCTTTCTTTATTCGTGTCAGAAGTATCAACTTTACTTACAGATATTTAACAAAAAGCAACAAGATATCTACATTCCTACTATACAAATATACAAGTCTATTATACAATCACAGATCAACAATATTCGAGAGCTAGATGATGCTTGCCCAGTATTGGGCGACGTCAATAGCGTTGGGGGAGGCTGCAATCAAGTCTTTCATAGTGCGTCTGGGTGATAAGTGCAAATAACCTTAGGGAAGGTAGGGATGAATGTCAGCAGTTCGTAAAATATATAATTTTTTAACATTTAGCGAATAGCATGTCCAAGGGAGGAGTTTGAATTAGAGCGCAATATTTGCGAAGTAGGTAGTAGCTTCGATTTGCCCTCGACTTATAACACCCGCCGTACCATGCTTCAGGCAGAATGAATGCGTTATATGTAAAAATCAGTACTAAGTAATCAGTGCACTGCCGGTGTACGCATCACTTAACTGCGGTTTCAGGACGGATTCTGCATGCGTAATGTGTAAGATGCAATTCTGAGTAGGTACATTAATTCACTGGACTGGAGCTTACGATAGTATGCACGCGCACGTTATATGAAAACGTTCTACGTACAAGAAGTGATGGTTTTCACACTGAAAAATGTTTGTCAGCAAAGACGCAAGTAGTTCTTCATTATATTTCCTAAGCTACAAACATAAAATTTTCAATTCTTTTTTTTTTTTTTTTTTTTTTTGCTATTTGCTTTACGTCGCACCGATGATGGGAAGGGAAAGGGCTAGGAAGTTGAAGGAAGCGGCCGTGGCCTTAATTAAGGTACAGCCCCGGCATTTGCCTGGTGTGAAAATGGGAAACACCGGAAAACCATCTTCAGGGCTGCCGACAGTGGGACTCGAACCCACTATCTCCCGAATTTTTCAATTTCAGATTTTATTTTTTAAATAGGACATCATTTTGATGTCATGTGTATTCAGAGTCATACTAATAACCAGCAGAAAATGTTCTTGTCCTTATCTCCCAAACACCCTGTGTATACTCTTTTGGCTTTCACCGATCAACCAATAAACGTCTGTGAATGAACTACAAGACCCTTTAACCTTCTACACAGTATTTGCAACTAGCACTGTGGCGTTTACTGCATGACTTTCACAGCTCCTCCTTGATATCATTAAAATAGATTCCAGCATTCATTGTCTAGGTTTCTTTCTGTTTTTCTACCATCCTTGGCTCATATTTCATCGTTCTACTTGGCAACCTACCCTCGTCTACTCACCTCATATAACCCCACGACTGAAATCAGTTCCACGATTTCATTCACTGATTTCATTCTTAGGCTTTTATATACTCTTTACGAGTATCTTCCTGACATTGTTACTACATTTTTTTGCAAGCAATCATTCTCGCTTCTTTCATGCCTGCTATTTCTAGTTTATGGACCAGATATTTTGAGTCATCCAACTTTCACTTCCATACAGCAAAGTCAATCTGAAAACAGAGTGTTATGAGAATAATTTAGTCTGGAAACTCACCTATTTCTTACGGAATATCACTGATCGAGACTGTGAGCTAACTGCGTTAGCTTTGATAAAATTTTACTTTGTATACTACCATCCTGGGAGGGTACAACTTAGGACACATCCGAAGTACTTGAAATGATTCTCATGTTCATGGCTATCTGCAATTCAGTCTTCGTTAATAGTTTCCGACTGTGATCATCTTAGCCTTGGAATTTTCATATAGCACTCCCTGTACCTCATTGCACCAATATGTTAGACTGCTTAGATTTTCAGCTCAGTCTACTGTTAAGACGAAGTCTTCAGCGTGACAAAATTAACTACATGTCCAAACAGCTGAATCCCTTCATGCCATATTTTTGAGTTCTTTAGGGCCGCTTGAGGACCATGGTGCTAGCGCTTTAGTTGTATTGTTGTTGTTGGTGTTGTTATTGACGATGTTTGCCGCTTTTAGTGTTCTTGGTAGTGGGTTTGGCTGTTGCTTTCTTCTTGGTAGCTTGAGCTTTACTATTGGCCCAGTATTTATTTATTTATTTATTTATTTATTTATTTATTTATTTATTTATTTATTTATTTATTTATTTATTTATTTATTTATTTATTTATTTATTTATTTATTTATTTATTTATTTATTTATTTATTTATTTATTTATTTATGACTTTACAAGTCGTGTAGTTAGAGCTTTCGGACCTCTCTTACACTTTCTTGATTAGGATTACTAAACAAGGTGATATGCTTGTGATGATGATGATGATGATAGCGAAGAAGAGGTTTTAACATTCAATCTTCAGTAAAAACAGGAAATATGGACACTTATAGAGTAAATCATAGTTCTGTGTTGTATCTAACTAGATCACTGGCGGTAATAATACAATAATGGCGATACAAAGGATGGTGAAAACAAGGAGGCCTAACTTAGAATATAACGCGCTTTTCCTGGCGAGACCTAGTATTTACCGTGCACTATGTCAGCCGGTACAGGTTAGATCAAATTTGTTACTTTCTTTAACCTGTATCAGTCTCATACTTGAAACTGACTGAGGTATGAACGATACTACGAAGGCGAATCGAAAACTAAGTTACATTAGCTCGCTGCGAGAATACGCTGTGTGTTGTGACAGTGGCCAATGCGGAGCAAGCTATAGTAACTGATGACATGTCCGATAGGAAGGTTGGTAAGGTATCCCGTAGTTTTGTGTGTGCAGAGCGGGCTAGGCTCAATGGCGCGTCAGCTGGATGTTCACTGCAAATTGGAGGTGCGTGCAACGATCAGATTTCTATGGGCTAAACGGCTCAATTGCGCGGACATTCATCATGAAATCACCGCTGTATATGGTGAGCGTGCAATTTCTCGCCCACATACTGTAAAGTGGTGTAAGCAATTTGACGCCGGACGCACGGATCTCACGGACGAATATCGCGAAGGCAGGCTCGCAACGTCTAGTACCGTTGCTAATGTTGACTGTGTGGATGGGATCATTAGAGAGAATCGGCGTATAGCACTGCACGAAATTGCCAGCATGCTGAACATTTCGTATGGCAGTGTGTTCTCCATTGTTCAACAGCACCTTGGATTTCGTAAACTGTATCAAAGATGGGTTCCACGTCTGCTCAACGATGTTCACAAGGTACATCGTTTCCAATCGTTACTGGAAATTTTGCAACGATATTCTGTAAAGGACAACGAGATTCTGTGGCGAATAGGGTATGAAATGAGGGTCCACTACTTCAGCCGCGAAACAAAGAGAACATCGATGGAATGGGTGCACACCACACCACCACAACGAAAGAAGGCTAAGGTCCAATCTTCAGCAGGAAAGGTAATAGCGACAATGTTCTTTAACATGGAGGGTGTGGTGCACATGAATTTTATGCCGAAAGGCACGACAATCAACTCGGCTTCGTATTGTCAAATGTTGAACCGGTTGTGAAAGGCAATTAAAGAAAACGGTGGGGTAAAATTGAGCACCGGTGTGATTTTGTTTCACGATAACGCAACACCTCACACGGCCCGCCAAACGTCCGAACTGCTGCAGCGATTCAAGTGGGAGGTATGGCAACATCCTCCATACAGTCCAGACTTAGCTCCATGCGATTATCATGTGTTCGATAAGCTGAAAAAGGATCTCGGTGGACGAGGATTCTGAAACGATGAGGAGGTGATAGCAGCAGTCTCCAGATTGTTACGTAGCGCTGGAGGTGATGTATACGCATTCGGAATCGAAAAGTTGGTTGACCGTTCCAAGAAATATTTAGAGTCTCTTGGGAACTATGTGGAAAAGTGAACTTGCAGTGTAGGTTGGCATAGCCTTGTTGCTCAGGTGTAGGTGGTTTCATAAATGGCCATAACTTGAAAGTGTAACTTAATATTTGATTCGCCCTCGTAATAATGCCATTCCTTATACAGGAATGATTTGTGTGAAAATTTTGCTCAAGGGGTTAGTTGGTGCGTGTTTATCAGTGGGCTTGGCAGACTGATACGTAAACCGAGCTCGATAGCTGCAGTCGCTTAAGTGCGGCCAGTATCCGGTAATCGGGAGATAGTGGGTTCGAACCCCACTGGCGGCAGCCCTGAAGATGGTTTTCTGTGGTTTCCCATTTTCACACCTGGCAAATGCTGGGGCTGCATCTTAATTAAGGCCACGGCCGCTTCCTTCCCATTCCTAGGCCTTTCCTACCCCATCGTCGCCATAAGACCTATCTGTGTCGGTTTTTCCTACGCCAACCCTATGAAGTAATGAGCATTAAGAACACTCCGAGCCTGAGGAATTAATCAGACTCGGCCAAAATCCACAGCCTGGTCGAGAAACGATACCAGGACACTATGAGCCAAAGGCCGCTGCGCACAACATTCAGGTAAGGAAAAGAATACTGAAGAAGAAGAAGAAACTAATCTACCGTGTGCAGGGATTTTTCTTTGGCACCATTTAGCCTAGGCTGCCTGCATGTCACTTTCACATTCCGATCTACTCTACCAGATTGCCTAGTAAGCCAGATCCTTCTTTCCTTGCTAGCGGTTTTACGTCTCACTGACACAGACAGGTCTTATGGCGACGATGGGATAGGAAAGCCCTAGGAGTTGGAAGGAACTGGCCGTGGCATTAATTAAGGTACAGCCCCACCATTTGCCTGGTGTGAAAATGGGTAACCACGAAAAACCATCTTTGGGGCTGCCGACAGTGGGATTCGAGCCCACAATCTCCCGGATGCAAGCTCACAGCCGCGCGAGCCTAACCGCACGGCCAACTCACCCGGTAGTAACTCACATCTCTGTAGGCCGATTGTGTGATTGAATTATACATGTTTTAAAAATGTTGCCCGGTTAACAGCAAATGTGTCAATAACGTTTTTTTAAATGCCGTCATCTACGAGCGCTGTTAAAAAATTTGACTACCTCTCTCGAGTTTGTGCCCACGCTCCAGAGGCCGAGACTTCTCAGAAGGCGCTGAACCCTGACTGATTATTGCATATCTTATTAGAATTATTTTTAAATAACTAATAATTTCTTGTTAAGTGAACATGTTGTCTCAGATAGAGTAGCGAATGCACGGGGGAGTTCCTGTCTATAGTAAGAGCTAATAAAAACTTTGCGGCCCACTGAGTTATGCTAATAAAAGAACTCGGATTAAATTAATGGTCTCATGTTTATGTCGAAGGCCGGCGTCAATTGGCTGCGCGGGTTGATTTTGTGAAATGTCACCCCACTTGGGGCTGTCCCCCTCGGGAGCTGCTTCCAGAGATAAGTTAGAGTCTCCCCACACTCAACACCCCTACGTACAGATTAAGCTGAACTTTATCTTAATACGATCTAAATGAAATTAGGACAAGTGAGGTGGTAGCCACCCGCCGGGCCATTACATGACCATTACGTCACTGGCTTACGAATCCATCCACAATACCAAGGGAGTGGAATAGCTCAGATTGATGTTATTCTGGGCCATCAACTGCTATGGAGAGGAGCATTACACGAACATGTTCTACATGCAAATACCAAGTGCTCATCTCCACAAAGATACTGTAGTTGACCTGCTCTGCTTATTCTTCCCTTCTGTCCCATACTTTCATTATACAGCCAGAGGCGGAACCTAGAGCTTTATACTCTTCTATTTCAAACCAGCCAACTTTTCAATTAGACATTTGGACATAAAAGTGATAAAAGAAGGCAATCAAGTAAAAAGCTTGGATTCATTCACAATATATTTAATTCGTGTCAGTATCATCATTCACACATTACAACAAGAGAGAGCATATCTTATACATATATACAATTCGTGAGCCCTAAATTTGGTCACGTTTACGGTACTGGTGCTGCCTAGTGACAAATCAGTATACGAGCACTGGTGTATAGATGAAGTTCATGTGTCGTACGATGTTCACCACAGTCGAACGAGGTGCGGTCTCCCCAAAATGTATGACTCTCTTGTGGTCGGTGGTAAGTTTGAAGAACACGTCGTAGGAGAGGTATTCATTCATGTTGACATAAATATGTCTTACGGCTGAAGGCCATCTGAAAAGTTGCGTTGTGAAATTAGGGATACAAAATGTGTGACGTGATGTTACCTAACAGCCATGCAGGTTGTGATGTGAAGTATTGATGGATGGCCATGACTGAGACACATATTATCAAAGATGGGCGTAGAGTACAGATGGCCTATGTGATCTTGCAGGCTGTGATGTGAAGTATTGATGGATGACCATGGCTGAAACACATATTATCAAAGATGGGCGTAGAGTACAGATGGCCGATGTGATCTTGCAGGCTGTGATGTGAAGTATTGATGGATGGCCATGACTGAGACACATATTATCAAAGATGGGCGTAGAGTACAGATGGCCTATGTGATCTTGCAGGCTGTGATGTGAGGTATTGATGGATGACCATGGCTGAAACACATATTATCAAAGATGGGCGTTAGAGTACAGATGGCCTATGTGATCTTGCAGGCTGTGATATGTTGATGGATGACCATGGCTGAAACACATATTATCAAAGATGGGCGTTAGAGTACAGATGGCCTATGTGATCTTGCAGGCTGTGATATGTTGATGGATGACCATGGCTGAAACACATATTATCAAAGATGGGCGTTAGAGTACAGATGGCCTATGTGATCTTGCAGGCTGTGATATGTTGATGGATGACCATGGCTGAAACACATATTATCAAAGATGGGCGTTAGAGTACAGATGGCCTATGTGATCTTGCAGGCTGTGATGTGAGGTATTGATGGATGACCATGGCTGAAACACATATTATCAAAGATGGGCGTTAGAGTACAGATGGCCTATGTGATCTTGCAGGCTGTGATATGTTGATGGATGACCATGGCTGAAACACATATTATCAAAGATGGGCGTTAGAGTACAGATGGCCTATGTGATCTTGCAGGCTGTGATATGTTGATGGATGACCATGGCTGAAACACATATTATCAAAGATGGGCGTTAGAGTACAGGTGGCCTATGTGATCTTGCAGGCTGTGATATGTTGATGGATGACCATGGCTGAAACACATATTATCAAAGATGGGCGTTAGAGTACAGATGGCCTATGTGATCTTGCAGGCTGTGATATGTTGATGGATGACCATGGCTGAGACACATATAATCAAAGATGGGCGTAAAGTACAGATGGCCTATGTGATCTTGCAGGCTGCGATATGTTGATGGATGACCATGGCTGAGACACATATTATCAAAGATGGGCGTAGAGTACAGATGGCCTATGTGATCTTGCAGGCTGTGATATGTTGATGGATGACCATGGCTGAGACACATATTATCAAAGATGGGCGTAGAGTACAAACGGCCTATGTGATGTTGCAGGCTGTGATGTGAAGTGTTGATGGATGACCATGGCTGAGACACATATAATCAAAGATGGGCGTAAAGTACAGATGGCCTATGTGATCTTGCAGGCTGTGATATGTTGATGGATGACCATGGCTGAGACACATATTATCAAAGATGGGCGTAGAGTACAAACGGCCTATGTGATCTTGCAGGCTGTGATATGTTGATGGATGACCATGGCTGAGACACATATTATCAAAGATGGGCGTAAAGTACAAACGGCCTATGTGATCTTGCAGGCTGTGATGTGTTGATGGATGACCATGACTGAAACAGATATAGAAGGCTACTTCATCAAAAAGACCCCATATCATCACTCTAGAGAATTGATCATTTCATTTGTGGTAGTTTCATAGGCCCTGAGTCATATTCTCCCTTTCGATAGACTGAATCCTACACTTGTCGGCTCCAAATTCCATAGAGATGTCTGTCGAAACGATTCGTTTGATGCAAATAAATTAATCGTTATCAATTTGAGTTTCATTTATTGAAAGACATATTATTGTTTTTTTCCGAAAGGGAATTTTGACACCGGTTGTTTTAAACAGAGTAAGACGTTAGTACGTTTGTTTTCAATCACGTCGTAATTATATCTGTGTAAAAGGTAATTTGAATAACATTGTCATAGTTACTTGACTGGAGTACAGTTCTGAAAATTTCTTTAAGTCCGCATCTGGAAAATACCCTAAAATATATGGTCATCACGAGTTCTGTGCTTAACTTCAAGCACGGCTTCAAGTCCGTCGAGATATTTAATCATCATCATCTTCTTAGTAATGGAGCAGGGTCCACTGTTTTGCAAGCCAATCTCCACTTCGTAGTATCAAAGACATCATTTGAAACTAGATGAAATAGCGCATATCTTCTTGAAGGGGATCAAGCCAGCGTTTCTTGAGCCCACCACGCGGTCTATTTTCAGATGGTGTGATGCGAAGTACTGTCTGTATAATACATTAATCTTCTCTACGCATTAAGTATCCATACCACCGAAGTCAGGGGCTGAGTGGCCGAGGCGGTAAAGACGTGCTCGGTTCGCCCGAAGGACGTGGGTTCGAATCCCCGCCAGGAAGTCGTAAAATTTAAGAAACGAGATTTCCACTTCGGGAGGTGCATATGGCCCTGAGGTTCACTCAGCCTACACCAAAAATGAGTATCAGTTTAATTCCTGGGGGCAAAGGCGGTCGGGCGTAAAGCTAACCATTCTACCCCATCATGTACCGAGGTTAACAATGGGGGAAGCCTTTACCTTCCACTCCTCCAAGGGCCTTCATGGCCTGTACGGAGGTGACTTTGCTTTTTTAACACCGACGTCGGGTGTCCGGTTCTATGGCTACATGGTTAGCGTGCTGGCCTTTGGTTACAGAAGCCCCTGGTTCGATTCCCAGTAAGGTCGGGAATTTTAACCATAATTGGTTTATCTCGCTGGCACGGGGGCTGGGTGAATGTGTCGTCTTCATCAGCATTTCATCCTCATCACGACGCGCAGGTCACCTAAGGGAGTCAGTTCGAAAGACAAAAAGCCATACGCCATTTCACTTACCGAAGTCGGGTCTCACGCATCTTGTCTACGATCGGACAACTGACACGATTTTCCGGATTTGTAGGTTGGTGACATGATCTCTCCGGGTCACTCCAAGTGACCAGCGAAGCATGCGCATCTCCATGACATAAAGTGTCTGCTCGTGCTTGACTGTTTCTCGCTAGCATTCAGAGCCATACAGAACAACTGGGCGAACAACAGTCCTGTAAACCTTGAACTTCAGGTGGATTGGTATCCGACGATCGCAGAGAACACCAATAGTTTGCGGAGATATCTAATATCAAGTTTCATTTCATTAAAACGCCTTGTGTGTTGATATTACAGCGTACACGTTCGTCCACTTAGAAGTTGTAAAAGTTCGGTTATTATTGTATGTGTGTTCAACGTGTCATTCATCATCTTTAAGATGACGCCAAGTGAACGAAAACTACGGTCAAGTGATAAATCGATTTCTGTAACTTCCTGCATCATCTTCAAGAATTCCAAACAGAGGATGCCAGACTACTGTAACTAGACTACATTCATACAAACTCAAGTCATTCACTGTAAATATTGTGTAAATGCTAAATTGTCAAGCCACAAACTTCCTAGTGTCATAAGTTGGGATGTAAAAGACTTGAAAGTAGCGAGAATGTTCACTAATATAAACAGGTGGAAACAATGGCAGAAGGGTATATATTTTCCGCCAGATTATGAAGACTTTTTGTTGTTAGTTGCTTTACGTCGCACCGACACAGATAGGTCTTATGGCGACGAATGGAAATTATGAACATATTACTTTATATTAAGTTACTACCTGATGGGCAAATGGTGAATTTGACTTGAAGCAACGCATGCTGTGATATTTATTTTATTTTGTATTGATAGTTAGCATATGTTGCTGGCTAGTGAAGGGATAGAATGTAAATGTTCATTCTACTCAAAGTAAACTCCGACTATACTGATGAATAATCCCTTTGCATAGCTGGGGAAACTGGCCAGTGCCCTGCACTATTGAATCAATTGATATCGAATTTTTTCTATATACACAGAGTACACAAAAATTAATTTCCTGAAATACTGTAGTTAATCTAGTGTTGCGCAGAAATGTAGAGCAAAAATACATGGTATTACAATAAGAAGGTCTACCTTAAAGGCATTCAATGTGTGCCCCACGTGTTGCACGCCAAATGACGAGGTGATTTTCACATTCACGCCAAACTTCAGAAGCACGTATTGAATGACTTTTCCGATAGTGGCGTTAATACATCGTTGCATCCCGGTAATGCCGTTGAAAGCCAAAAAAAGGTAATCTCTTTACAGGCAATGGAGGCCTTGGAGGGGTGAAATGTAAAGGCCTCCACTATCTATAACCTCGGCACTTTGTAGGGAAAAGAAGTTAGTTCTGCACCTGACCGCCTTTACCCCCAGGAATTAACCTGGTACTCATTTTAGTGTTGGCTGAGTGCACCTCAAGGCCATGTTTACCTCCGAAAGTGTAAATCATGTTTCTTAAACTTTTCGACTTCTTAACGGGAAATCAAGCCCACGTCCTACCGGATGAACCAAGCACTGCTTTACTGCCTCGGCCAGGCTGCTCCTGTCGTTGAAAGTGGAAGGACATAAACATTGTCTTTGATAACACATCATACACTGTGAGATCTGGTGAATGAGATGGCAATTTGCAGGTTTTAATTTTCGGCCGCAGTGCAACCAGTCCATAGACCTGGAAGGTGTTCAATTAGGTTATGTCGGACATCGACATGCCACTGCGATGTTGAAAAACCCTAGTTCAGCCATGAGTTATGGCATTAACCTATTCCATGCTGCCCAGGTACTCGTGTTCGATGATATTGTTGGGGAAGAAAAATGGAAAAACACGCGTCTACAGTAAATAGCAGAAAACACGTTCTCTCTGAGGCAGTTACATTCCATCTCAATGACCGCGTGGAGGATCTGGATAACCTACTTCCGGACACAGCGCCTGTTGACCTTTCCTTTCCTTCATCATTCATAATGATACGTTTTGGCTAACCCTGATCTCTTTCCATCATAGCCAGCAAATGTTTACAAAACTCCCAAGACTTGGGTGCATCATTAGGCTGCAGTTTTTGTAGTAGTTGCATTTTGTACGGGTACAACTGCTATCACTTCCGTGGAATATTCCACATTGTTGATTTCGGCGAAGGCAACTGCTGGCTAGTTCTCTTCACGATTATTGAGGGCTTCGCACAAAACGTTCTCGCCCTCGATCAATCATCTCTCATGACCGATGCGTCCTCTACCTCAAAAATGTTCTGACCACTTTCGAATTGATGACACGAAAGGGGAAAGCCCTGGAAGGAGCATGCACTCTTCCCACATATTTTGTGTCCGTAATCGAGACAATTAATGGGATGTGTGCAGTCGGGGCTGTTCGCAATCGAGATGACACCGTCTAAAATATGATCCCCGGGCTTAAAAGGGTAGTACTCACTAGGTTACCTACTTCCATGTTAGGAACTTTCCGAAGATTGAAAAAAATACCTCACTTGAATGATTTCATATTTAGCACCATTTACTTTGCAGTGGAGGGAGGTTCTTTCACATTCATAATTATGTTGTATGAGGTAGTACTGTCAAACAGGACGCACAACAGCTGCGACTAAGGCACGAATGATATATTTTTTTAACGAGAAAGAAAAGAAAGGACCACGAGGCACTACGGTAGGTATAATGGCGTATGGCTTTTAGTGCCGGGAGTGTCCGAGGACAAGTTCGGCTCGCCAGGGGCAGGTCTTTCGACTAGGCGACCTGCGCGTCGTGATGAAGATGAAATAATGATGAAGACAACATATTGAACCCATGACCTTTGTGCCCTAAGAACATTATGCATAAATCGACAATCATTTAAAAGTTGGATTCTTGATAGCATGGATTTGACACGTGACGAGGGGGTGATTACCTTCGGTCCCACGCTCTGGGGTACGTGACGTCAGCCACACGTGTCAACGGCGGAAGAATCTCAAGTCATTTTTGTGAACTATTTCAAAGCGCGTGTACATGGCGTGACCCAAGCCAAGTCAAAAAAATTTAGTGCCTATCAAAGGGGGTCAATCATCTCGCAAATCGAACCCGTAAACATTTTAAATGTCCATGAACACTACCGCCAGAAATGTAGCAAGCATGTACTCACTTTCAAAACTCTTGACATTACAGTTTAGGTAAGTCAGAAAATTTATAGAAATTTTCTTGGCGGCAAAGGGAGATATCCGAAGAGAGGGGGTAACTGCTATAAATATGAAGGGACGCCATGACGAAGTCTCCTTCTCCGGTATTTGTGATACAAAGCGGACGAAAAATTGTTGAGCTGCTCTGCGAAATCAAACA
This sequence comes from Anabrus simplex, assembly GCF_040414725.1. Taxonomy (NCBI): domain Eukaryota; kingdom Metazoa; phylum Arthropoda; class Insecta; order Orthoptera; family Tettigoniidae; genus Anabrus; species Anabrus simplex. The sequence continues at coordinate 1,233,191,956 of NC_090265.1, forward strand.
ACGAAAGTAGACTGAGTTCAACTGCAGATTTCAGCCAGTGTGGCTAGGTCTTTTCTCCATGAGGAGATAGTTTTCTTGAGTGAAATAATTGTACCAGATAGGACGGTCAAAGTACTGAATAAATTCTAATGTGATTAAGTAATTCGTGTGCCGAAATAATTATAGTACATCGTGTGCGCTCAGCAAACAAGTGAATGGTATTTTTTTGGTGCTTTATTCCAGGAAACCTGAAGAAACATAATGGTTTGTAAAGCCATGAATGTAAAAATGGCTAAATAAAATGCCAGGGTCGCAGGTGAGCCCTATGACGAACACTGGCGTGACTACATGAGGTAGGTGACTTTCCATTTTACTACCTCTTATATCTTGTCTAATGATCTCTAAAAGTCTATTTGAATGGGGATATACGACGCAGTGGTCATCCCTACTAAGTTTTGTAAATGTGAGAGTACGACTAAAAGAGTCATTTGTTTTATTTCCCACTTGGATAAATTTTTGAAGTCTTGCGAGTGCCGTATAATGTTGTAAAAGTTATTGAATAGGGTTTCGAAGTGATATCACGCCCAATGTAGATCGTCATCCGTGTGAGTGTACTGCCTATATTTTGTGATGTCAAATTAAGATGTTCATTCGACGTAAAATTTTTCTGTCTGCAATTTGACGTTAATAATAATAATCCATGGTCACTCATTTTCAATCGAGTGGAAGCGCGCTGTCGGGTGAGAACCTAGGGTGATGAATTTGGTCACGGAGAGAAACGTTTTTCTAGGCTCATTTTAAACTGTGTCTGACTGAAAATAAAAAGATCTAGTAGAATGTTTCAGTCATTTTGTTCATAAAAATCAAGTTATTAAATACGATCTCATTTATGCGAAGTTATTCATGAGTAATGCATTGTGCCATATTAGACGTCGAGATTTCTAGTAAGGATTTTATTCCAGTTCTTTGTCGGTGATAATTGTGGAGCTGGGAAACAGGGGTTAGTTTTGTTGTTATGAGATTTGTGAATCAGGTTGGACCTGTCATTGAAGCCGGGACATGGAAGCCCGAGGAATGTTTTATATGAGTTGAGATGAGATGTGCGAATCAGGTTAGAGTCTTGTCATTGAAGCCGGGACATGATAGCCCGAGGAATATTTTATAATGTTGGGAATGGAAAGAAATTCATAGAAATCCATAGCGGTATTAATTGGCGACGCGTATAATTAGTGTGGGCATCTTGAAGCTTAATCTGTGCATTTTGTTGGTTAGAATATCGTATTTGTTTAATTATGTCGGCAGAGTTTAAAGAGAGCATTTTGAGAAGCCAGTCAACTGTGAATAAACCAGGTGTTTCATGTAACTGCCAAGCGAACTTGGGGGTGAGAGGCCTCAACTGATAGGGGGAAACAGCGGGGATATAACGGGACAGGCGTGGAATTGAGATTGTACTGTATTCTCGGCCAGGGAAAACGTTAAAATGCTGGATTTAGTTGAAATTCACAGCCGGTAATGATCTGAGTATTGTGAAATACTGTAATTGGGGACGTAATGAACATTTGAAATCACGAACTTTGAGTATAAGGAACAGAGTAACCAAATTCAGGGTTGTCCAAAATATAGAGCGATGGTTGTCATGATCGGTTTGTCTGTGAGGGGTGTGCAAAATTCATAATGGTATGACGAGATATGACATCGTAATTATATGGCGAGTTGTTTGGTTTGTACGTAGATTATTAGGATATCCAAGTGCTAATAACGGTTAGGGCTATATTAGATTTTAAAAGTGTGAGATCAGAAGACAAGATATATAACTGGACATGAATTATGTAACAATTCTTTTCCAGCCAGATAAACATCACTAGATTGAATTCACATCACAGCTGCGTAGGAATTTGTGAAGAAACCAGAGTCCGCGGAGATAAAATTTACTGTTCTTTAACATTTCGTGAAATCATTTAAATTTATTTAATTATTAAATTCAGTGAAACAGCATTTTGAAATAACTTTAATCAAGCGAATAATTTGGAGATGGATTCTGGAAATTTTAGTTTGTTTTTCTGGGGGAATATTTAAAAATAAAGTAACGATTAAGGGGACATATCCGAAGGAAATGGAATTTACTGCCACAAAGTTTGTGAGCATTGCTATTGTTGTAATTATTGAACTTTGATTGATTGAGCAGTGAATGTGCTGGGGATAGTAAAGTGGAAACTTTGGTCATCAACCGATGTAACTTAATTGTGTTTAGCCTTCAGCCTAGAAACTTGGATGGTCAGGGGGTCATCAACCTCAGTGACTTAGATTAGGGCCATATGCCATTGTAGCATCATTTCCTTGCGGTCATCATCCACAATGACTTTAAAGTAACTTAGAAGATTAGATGTCGGTCCATGACATAGACGCAGGTCACATCGATTCAATTAAGGGTCCATGCCGTAGAACCACTGTGTGGCACACACCGATTGGACGGCCTTAATTATACCCAGAGTCCAGAGTTCGTGTTACGAGGGCTGGACCATAACGAATCACTATGATGGTACATGTGGTCTCACATGGAAGCCGAATTTAAGGATTTCCAGACTTTCCTTTCTTAAATGATTAATAATTGAGACAATGGTTTCTAGTATGAATGCCCGTCAGGCAGTTACGTTAAAGTCTCACACCAGTGTTCTGACCATTATGTTAAAATGATTGTGGTGTCCAGTGGACACAGTTGACTTCTATGATACCATTGGCATATCAGATTGCTTCATAATTTTCCTGAATAAATAGGAATCTTTTAAATAGACCTTTCATTCCAGTAGATAGACTAGAATTACTGAACCCTACCTTTACCTCAGCAAGTGACGAAGAACCCGAAACGACCCAAGAGACAGATCTCATGAACTTTGCTGATAGGTAAGGAAGGTAGGTATCCCTCAATATGGACCTAAAGGGTTCAATATACACCTAGCCCCCGTGCCAGCGAAATTAACCAATGATGGTTAAAATTCCTGACCCTTCCGGGAATCGAACTTGGGACCCATGTGACCAAAGGCCAGCACGCTAACCATTTAGCCATGGAGCCGGACACTGAGGTAGGTAGCCTTGGCAGATGTGACTTCCAAACATAGGCTACGGCAGACCTTGTGGGTATAGAATTGGTCTCTTTAGCTATCTTCTTCTTCTCTTCTGCATCTGCCGTTTTTTTCACACTCTGGTGTGATTTGATGCAAACTGTTACAAAAATCGTGGACTTCTTATTGTTTTATGATCGGTTGCCCTTCTTGACGCCAAACCTATATGGAGGAATGTATTCAAAATTGCGTGTTTCTGTGATGGTTGGTAGTGTGATGTGCTATACTAATACAAGGAGGAGTGTATAGGGAGTAATGCAAACACTAGTCCCCAAATTAAAGAACTAACCAAACCCGGTCAGGAATCAACCTGGAACCTTCTGAACCATAGGCCTCAGTGCTGACCATTCAGCCAATGATCAGGACTCTCTTCAGACAGCCGGCCTGAGTAGCTCAGACGGTACAGTGCTGTCCTTCTGACTCCAAGTTGATAGGTTCGATCCTGACTCAGCCCGGTGGTATTCGAAGGTGCTCAAATACGTCAGCGTCCTGTCGGTGGATTTACTGGCACACAAAAGAACTCTGCGAGAAAAAATTCCGGCGCCTTGGCATCTCCGAAAGCAATAAAAGTAGTTACCAATGTATGTATATTCCTTAGTCCTGTTTCTTGATACGGGGTCGGAAAAGAGATGAGATGGAATTACATGACTTTCTTTACTGCCAGATGCCCTTTCTGCCGCCAAACTCAGCTGAGGAGCTAATGATAATGAAATGAATGATGGCGAATATAATAAGGTGAAGAGATGGAAAGAATCGTCTGTGGCCCGAGAATAGGCTGGCATTTGGCTGGAAGTGAAAATAGGAAACCGCAAAAACCATCCTTAGGAGCGCCGACAGTGAATTTCGAACCCCCATTTATCTCCTGAATTTAGAGTTTGGTTGTATAGCTGTAGCGCGTTAACAAACGCGGCCACTCCACTCCTTGGGGAGTTAAACCATTCTTCTTCTTCTTCTTCTTCTTCTCATTCTTCTTCTTCTTCTTCTTCTTCTTGTCCGTTTCAGCCTCTTTGGGGTACGATAGATCTATCAATGGTTAGTGAGTCGTGTTTTCCTGTCCTCCCAGTACTTTTTCATTCTTTCAGATCTTGCCTTCCTCCTTTCTTCAGAAATTCTGTATAGTCGTTTGGGCTTCACCCTGTCCTGAAACCTCTTTATTTTTTCTTGGTTATTTTCTTCGCAGATCCATCTACAAGCATCTCTTCTGTAATTTGGAATTCCCGTAGGTCCTTCTCAGTTTCCTCAAACCAGTTCGGCTTGGTTTTCTTATTACGGAAATAGTCAAAGATTTTTTTAGTTATCCTTTTCGGGTCCATTCTTAGTATGTGGCCATAGAAGTCAATTCTCCTTTTCTTTATTGTGTCGGAAATCCTTTCTGATTTCCTATACAGGGTTTCATTGCTGGTGTGTGAAAGTTCGTTATTATGGAATTTGGGGCCTAGAATTTTTCCTAGTATTTTTCTTTCCTTTATCTCCAACTTTTCCTTTATAGACAGTGTTTCTGCAGCATAAAGGGCTTCAGGCCTGACTACTCTATTATAATGTCTGATCTTGGAATTCCAGGAGAGGGATTTTTTGTTATACGTGTCGTTCGTAAGCTGGAAGGCTGTTTCTATTTTGGTTCGTCGAGATTCCATTGCTTTCTTCTCAAGACCAAACTGATCCGTCCACCAAGGTATTTGAAATCTGTGACGATCTCTATGTTTTGTTCCCCCACTTTCAAATATTTTGGAGGACTCTTAATGTTGGTTATTATTTTGGTCTTTGAAAAGGCGATTTTGAGACCTATCTTCTCTGCTTGCTTCAGCAGTTTGAAGGACTGCTCCTTGGCTTCCTCCCACGTCTCAGCTAGTATGGCCATGTCGTCTGCGAAAGCTAAACATTTGATCTTGGTACCCTTGTTTACAGATCCCAATCGAATTCCACCACCGGTTGTCTTATCCCATTCTCTGACTACCTTCTCCAAGGCACAATTGAACAGTATGGATGACCGTCACCCTGTCGGACACCAGTTTTGATCTCAAAAGGAGCCGACAATTCTCCCATGATGATGAAGAAAACACATACATCCAGCCCCCGTGCCATAAATACATCACACTCTAGGAGCGGGTAAATATATCATGCAAATTTTACATTCCTACAGTACGGTACAGTAAGGTTCATTTACCTCCACACTCCCGCATAGGAAAACGAACTCAACCAAAATGGTTCTGATGGACAGCATATCAATATGTAGCTGCAGGCGTGACCAGTCTTAGGCTGATGACACACGGAGCGGTTTTCGCCGAGTCGGCCGCCGCGTCGGCGCATGTTTCTATTGTATCAGATGGGATGAAACAGACACAGCGGTGCTCGCCGACAGGGGGCAGATTTGCCGACTCGGCCTGTCGTGTAGCTGGCGGTGCAGCGAGCGGTTTGAAGACTTTGTGCGCGCTCTAGCGCCATAGATTTATTACATTCAGCTGAATCACGGCTGACTTGATGCTTCGCTCTAGTCGGGCGTGGCTGAATTTACGCGGCGATTGCATCATTGGTAGGTATTCTTGTATTAGATATCATGAAGTATCTTTGAAATTCAATAATATACACGTAAAAGGATATATAGAGTAAGTAGTCTTTTGGAATAAGAATAAGAACAATCCTTTATTTTTCGGTAATTTTAGCTAGCTTCCTCACCTAACGTCACGCTCACTAATGTGTTTTGTCCACTGCCAGTTCGATACGCACCCGCTGACTGCTTATAAGCAGTCATTTTAGGTGCAGATCGAGCAGGCAGTGGTTTCGTCACAGTCGGCAAAAACCGCTCTGTGTATCAATCACAGGCGGCGGCCGACGCGGCTGCCGACTCGGCAAAAATCGCTCCGTGTGTCATCAGCCTTAAGGGAAACAATGGATAGGAAGTGCATTGTCACATTCGTGGTTTTGGCTCAGCAGCGACGTTATATACTATTGTTATTGTGTGTCTCAATGATATTACCACCTTGAACGGTTATTTATTTATTTATTTATTTATTTATTTATTTATTTATTTATTTATTTATTTATTTATTTATTTATTTACTTATGCCTTTTTTGTATTTAGCCTGCAGAATGCCAAACCACCTATTTTATGTCACTTTATAAAACGTACTAAAATTCGGTAACTTATTATAAACTGATTGTAGAACATTATCATTTAGATCCTACGGTTAATATTTACATGAAGAAGTAAATTATTACCATGGACTATTTTTATATGCAGATAATGTCTGCAGCATCTTCTTTTAAATTAGCTGTGTACCAGGAATGTCTCTAATTTCAACCGGTGGGAAATTCCACAGGCGAATAGTAGCGGGTAGAATGAATCACTGTAACTAACCGTACGATGAGCTGGGAAACAATGAATTTGGTTGGTGATTATTTCTGTTGGACTAGTACTGAATGTCTGCTCTCAAGTAACCCGGCGTTTTCCTCCAAAGTACACGCTGAATAAGTGACACGGAGTGCAGATTCCGTCTCTCCTCTAAATGTAGGCAAGACAGATCATTGAGGCAGGGTGATATATGGCAATATCTTGGTTTATCTATATATATAAAATAGCTTGTCCTGACTGACTGACTGACTGACTGATTCATCATCACCGAGCCAAAACTACTGGACATAATGAAATGAAATTTTGGGGTACATTCATATTAAGATGTAGGTGCTCGCTAAGAGAGGATTTTTGGATATTCCGTCGCTAAGGGGGTAAAAAGGGGGGTAAAATTTTAAAATGTGTGAATCTATATCTCAAAACTTTAAAAGTTTACACATGTAAAAATTGGTATTTAGAATATTCTTTAAAAATAAGGAAATACGTTTTTTTTTTGTTTTCAGAAAATCCCAATAGGAGGAGTGAAAAAGGGTGAAAAAGGGGTTGAATGCCTTTAATCAGGATACCGGTACTTATATCTCAGAAACTGAAGGTATTACAGACCTGAAAATTGGTACTTTTGATCTCTTTAAAAAATAAAGAAACACTTTTTTTTTTTTTTTGAAAATCCAATTAATGGGAGTGTGAAAAGGGGGGTGAATTTTTAAAATCAGTGTATCTATAACTCAAAACTTTGAAAGTTTACAGATGTAAAAATTGGTATTTATAATCTTCATTAAAAATAAAGAAACACGTATTTTTTTGTTTTCAGAAAATCCCAATAGGAAAGGTGGAAAGGGGTGAAAAATGGGTTGAATGCATTTAATGAGGATACTTATATCTCAGAAACTGAAGGTGTTACAGACCTGAAAATTGGTGTTTTGGATCTCCTTTAAAAATAAAGAAACACGTTTTTGTTTTGTTTTTTGGAAAATTTAATTAATGGGGAGTGAAAGGGGGTCAATTGTTAAAATGAGTGTATCTATATCTCAAAACTTTTGAACTTTATAGATGTAAAAATTGGTATTTAGAATCCGCTTTAAACATAAAGAAACACATATTTTTTGTTTTCGAAAAAACCCAATAGGAAGGGTGGAAAAGTGTGAAAAATGGGCTGAATGCCTTTAATGAGGCTACTTACGTTTCAGAACCTGAAGATATTACAGACCTGAAAATTGGTATTTGGGATGTACTTTAAAAATAAAGAAACAGGTATTTTTGTTTTCGGAAAATCCCAATAGGAGGGGTGTAAAAGGGGGAATAATGGGTTGAATGCCATTATTTTAATTAAGCTACTGATATCTCAAAAATGAAGATGTTACAGACGTGAAATTTGATATTTGGATTCTGCTTTAAAGTAAAGAAACACGCATTCTCGAAACATCCAATGAAGGGGGGGGGGGGTGAAAGAATTGAAAAATTAATTGACTTAGTTGTATGAGAATACTTACGTCTAATAAAAACTAAAGTTGTTACAGACGTGAAAATTGGTATTTGGATCTCCTTTAGAAACAAAGAAAACGCGTTTTTTTTTGGCGGGGGAGGGGAATCATCTTGGTGGGCGGGTTTGAAAAGGAGTTGAGTTCCTTTCATGAGGTCACACAAATCAAAAACTGAGGAAGTTAGTCGTGATAATTGGTATTTAGAAGATCCTTTACTCTTAAAGAAACAAGGTTTTTGCCGGAAAATTCAATTCGAGGGGGGGGGGGAGGGGGATAGGAGTGTGAAAGGAAGTGAAAAGTGAATTATTTTTATGGGGATACTTATATCTCAAAACTGAAGGTAATAGACGTGAACATTGGTGTTTGGAATCTCCTTTTAACATAAATAAACATGCCTTTCTGTTTTGTGGGGGGGGGGGGGAATAAACTTAACGGCGGCGGGGTGTAAAAGGAGATGAGAATAGTTGATTTTACTGTTCATAATGTACTTATAAGGAGCCTCTGTTGCTCAGGTGGCAACGCGCCTGCCTCTCACAGCTGGGTTATGTGGTTCAAATCCCGGTCACTCCATGAGACATTCGTGCTGGACAAAACGGAGGCGGGACAGGGTTTTCTCCGGATACTCCGGTTTTCCCTGTCATCATTCATTCCAGCAGCACTGTCCAATATCATTTCATTTCATTTGTCATTCATTATCCATTGCCCCAGAGGAATGCGACAGGCTTCGGCAGCCGGCACAATTCCTATTGCCGCCGCCAGATGGGGGCTTTATTCATTCCATTCCTGACCCTGTCGAATGACTGGAAACAGGCTGTAGATTTCCGATGTACTTATTCTGATCATAAACCGATCATTTTTTATCTTTCCTGGGTTCGTTTTCAAGAGCCACCTTTTTCTTCGGAGAACGTTCTTAGATTACAGTACATTCTCCTGGCATATAAATAAAAATTTAAACACCTTTGAAATAAACGATAGGAATGAGATTGACCGTCCAATTGTTCACCTCTATAATAAGGTCAACAATGCACGGAATATGTCATTCGTATCACCAGAAATCCCGCACACTTGGCTACGCGCGACAATGGTGCTGGGCACATTGTTAACAATGACAGTGGCAGCAGATGTAATTTACCGCCAAGTAGCGGTCTTGCATCTTGCTGTTGGGTCCAGAACATCTATAATAATAATAATAATAATAATAATAATAATAATAATAATAATAATAATAATAATAATAATAATAATAATAATAATAATAATAATAATAATGGAAACGGGTCCTGGACGGGTAATGACTAAGAATGCAGTCCAGCCACGGGTTCAGTACCGCCAAGGCACCCAAGAGGACACCACGCCGGATCTCCTCAAGGATTTGATCCATATTAAAAATTCTTATAGGAAAAGAAGGCAAAGATTTAGGGACCCAACTGACCGGGTGGAATACCTGGACCTAGTCCGGGAAGTACGAAATCGATTGCTGGAAAGAAAGATTGAAAAATGGGAGGAAACTTGCCGTAATCTATTAGAAAACAAGTCAGATCGCGAATTTTGGCGGATTCTCTCAGATAACCAGTCAGATCGCGAATTTAGGCGGATTATATATAAAACAATAAGCACCTTGCTAGTTTAAAATAAAGCTGTACATGTGTTGTATGCTCCCTATAATTTGATACTGCATGTGCTGTTTGAACTGCTTTATTTATCGTCTCCGTGGTCTAAAATGGGTAGAATTAGACTTTAAATAATTCCTTTCTTGTAAGTGGGAGAAAATCTCTTATTCTTGTAAGTGAGTGTGGTGTAAAGAAAGTTCGTTGGCAGATTTTTGTTGCACCCTCAGACAAATTTATATTTTATAAATTTTGAATATTTTAAATACAATGAAATAATAAAATAATAATCAAGCTTCCGTGGCTCAGGCGGCAGCGCGCCGGCCTCTCACCACTGGGTTCCGTGGTTCAAATCTCGGTCACTCCATGTGAGACTTGTGCTGGACAAAGCGGAGGCGGGGCAGGTTTTCCTCCGGGTACTCCGGTTTTCCCTGTCATCTTTCATTCCAGGAACACTCTCCATTAATATTTCATTTTGTACCCTATAGGGCATAAACAACACTACATAATCGATCTTACCTTCTTACCTGTTATTTGATGAATGCGCCAGCTCAACTGCAGTCGGCAGGAAAGGTCGTTTACTGGGTTCTTGTGAACGAGAGTAGGGAGATAGAAAAAAATGTTCTATACGTATGCTTACGAAATGAGGAACACAAACGCATTTACTAACATTTTGAGCCTAAGTTGTGTATTCATTAAACCAATATTTTCTTTTTTTATATTACAATTGATTTTACTAATAGTGCTAAAATGGATGCCCCAAAGGCTCACATCTATAAATCCAAAGATAAACATAAAAAAAATATACAACAGCTGGTTGATGTCGTGCGGGAGACGATAAGTGAACCAAAGAAACAAATGTGTCCTTACACGGAACAGCATCGCTGTACCTACAAATAGAGTATATGATGCCAGGGTGAGAAATTGTCCTGCAGAAATAAAGCCATAAAAAGGTCCCCATACATACTTTTGGGAAATACACACAACAAATAGTAAGTTTGAACCTACAACTACAGCCATATCCATTCCGTCTCGCGTGAAATAATATTTTATGGATGTGAACCAAAGTCCATTAAACAAACGTTATATTTACAAAATGCACTGATTAAGCTAGTTTCCATAGTGCCCAGTTCCTACCTACTTCAGTTAACAAAAAAATAAAGAAAGAAAGAAAGAAAGAAAGAAAAAGAAAGAAAGAAAGAATGAATGAAACTGCCGTGGCAGCTTGTCTCGCCTGCAGGAGAGAATTCTACCCACAGCAGTCCTTTTAAAAATGGCGTCGAGCCTCCCTGCCGTGCAGGCTGGGGGAATGACCTCCAAGACTCGACCGTGAAACACCCTCACAACAAAAAGAAGATAAAACATAGCCTAGTTTCCAAGCATGCAAAGACCTTTGCCCCTGCTCCTACCCTCTTCTACACATGACGAAAATAGCCATATAAATGAGTGAGGAATCATCTACATTTTTCTAACTGTCCAACACCCGTGACAGACCGCCCTGGGTCTCAATTATAACATATGAAGTATAACATTCCGTTATTCACATCAACCTCGCCGTCAACCCATGCGACGAGTTCCAGCTACCCTCAAGTCTAGGGTTCAGTCCCTTACTTGGCAGAATATGAGGGGTCGCAAATATTCGTGACATAGCCTACGGTGTAGTTTCATTACACTCATAGTTAATCAAACTCAATACAAACACGAAGTAAACAATTAAGTCCAGGCCGCATGCGTGCTCTACATTATGCAGACAGATTCCCTTCCCAACATAATGGTACTCTATCATTAATAACCCATAATTACAAGCAGATATCGTCAGATGCCGGGCACTAAGAAACATTGACCTAAGCTCGTAATTAAGCTCCCCTACGACTATGTACACAGCAACACTATCACCTAAGCTACCTTGATCCTTGCTTTCTATGAAATAGAATAAAATGTATATGCCTTACCCTAAAATATATAAAGAAAATACCTCAATAAATGGCCTAATGGGCCGTAATCATATTCCCTACTATATTTACAAATTAATCACCGTATTTCTGCATGACAACCCCCCGACCCTACACATATATATTAATTACAGTTCACTTATCTATCATCTTGGAGACCTCTTCCTCACCGTCCGGGTTGACTGCGAATGCTTAAGCAGTCATGGCGGCAGCGTTGTCCCAGATCGATCCCTTAGGTCCAGTCTTCCAGTGTACCACGTTCATGATGTCTTCTTCCGCCTGGGTGGCCCGTTGGTCGTCTTCTTGGGGTCGTGGACGGCAGTTCGTAACACCAGTCTCCTGCACACCTCACCGCTCTTCACTAAAATGAAATACTCAGTTTATTCACAGCACACCACCTCCCGATCTATTTATTCCCTTTGACATGGGAATCAGTCCTGGATATCTGGGATCTCGAAACTGACTTTACTATTCCTGCTCCACTAATCTAGTCTTCTACATCTGACCGGAATAATACCAACTATCCTAGCTTATTGTTATTGGTATTCTTTCGCCCGTCGCCACTCCTCTCTCATCACCTCATAATGAAAGTCTACACAGGTAGCACTCTTTGCGTCAAATACTTAAACACTCGCGGTCTCCCTGCACACGTCTACATATTGTCATTTACTTAAAATGCTACCGGGAATTTTACAAATCTCGAAGCTACTGAATCAAATTATCGCCACAACACTTATTAATCACAATCTTTGTCTTAGACCAAGGTTTCTGGCGCGAATATCAGCAGAGACGCGACGCGCACGGACAGCGATCTTATCATGGACTGAATACCTCCTTCCACCTTTCTCTGCTCTTATAGAATCCAGGAACCCACGCGACGCGCTGGGAAGTCCCGGGAAACAACTTGAGATTGGCATCTGGCCTCGAAATATTTTCTCACGGTAGTTGGCCTCCCACGTAGTTATTTATTCGATTATATACACTGACTGACAGAGCAAATGCAACACCAAGAAGGAGTGGTCAGAACTTTATGCCAATTGCAGGGTAGACTGACGTCACTGAGGTATCCTCATGATGTGAAATGCGCCGCTGTGCTGCGCACGTAGCGAACGATAAATGGGACACGGCGTTGGCGAATGGACCACTTCGTACCGTGATTTATCAGCCGACAGTCATTGTAGAACGTGTTGTCGTGTGCCACAGGACACGTGTATAGCTAAGAATGCCAGGCCGCCCTCAACGGAGGCATTTCCAGCAGACAGACGACTTTACGAGGGGTATGGTGATCGGGCTGAGAAGGGCAGGTTGGTCGCTTCGTCAAATCGCAGCCGATACCCATAGGGATGTGTCCACGGTGCAGCGCCTGTGGCGAAGATGGTTGGCGCAGGGACATGTGGCACGTGCGAGGGGTCCAGGCGCAGCCCGAGTGACGTCAGCACGCGAGGATCGGCGCATCCGCCACCAAGCGGTGGCAGCCCCGCACGCCACGTCAACCGCCATTCTTCAGCATGTGCAAGACACCCTGGCTGTTCCAATATCGACCAGAACAATTTCCCGTCGATTGGTTGAAGGAGGCCTGCACTCCCGGCGTCCGCTCAGAAGACTACCATTTACTCCACAGCATAGACGTGCACGCCTGGCATGGTGCCGGGCTAGAGCGACTTGGATGAGGGAATGGCGGAACGTCGTGTTCTCCGATGAGTCACGCTTCTGTTCTGTCAGTGATAGTCACCGCAGACGAGTGTGGCGTCGGCGTGGAGAAAGGTCAAATCCGGCAGTAACTGTGGAGCGCCCTACCGCTAGACAACGCGGCATCATGGTTTGGGGCGCTATTGCGTATGATTCCACGTCACCTCTAGTGCGTATTCAAGGCACGTTAAATGCCCACCGCTACGTGCAGCATGTGCTGCGGCCGGTGGCACTCCCGTACCTTCAGGGGCTTCCCAATGCTCTATTTCAGCAGGATAATGCCCGCCCACACACTGCTCGCATCTCCCAACAGGCTCTACGAGGTGTGCAGATGCTTCCGTGGCCAGCGTACTCTCCGGATCTCTCACCAATCGAACACGTGTGGGGTCTCATTGGACGCCGTTTGCAAACTCTGCCCCAGCCTCGTACGGACGACCAACTGTGGCAAATGGTTGACAGAGAATGGAGAACCATCCCTCAGGACACCATCCGCACTCTTATTGACTCTGTACCTCGACGTGTTTCTGCGTGCATCGCCGCTCGCGGTGGTCCTACATCCTACTGAGTCGATGCCGTGCGCATTGTGTAACCTGCATATCGGTTTGAAATAAACATCAATTATTCGTCCGTGCCGTCTCTGTTTTTTCCCCAACTTTCATCCCTTTCGAACCACTCCTTCTTGGTGTTGCATTTGCTCTGTCAGTCAGTGTACTAATAGACTTTGATTTACCTATGGCTTCGTAAAATTCTGGCACTGATTTCCATCCTTTTACTTTCCTGGGAAACCTTCAAATATAGGAATTACGACTCAATTTCCGTAATGTGGTGAGCCTGTCTGTTCCCGCTGAAAATCTCTGTTAAGATGGCAGGTCTCTCCCCCAGACAAAATCCCATCTCTCTTTCTTTCTTCCTCACATATTCTTTCTTCGTCACACATGACCACGCCTTGCCTCGGGAATCCCCTTCAGTTCCCGCGCTTGGTATACCATCACGCCTTTGCAGTTAGCGTCCTGCTGCGCATTATTTTATCAGCGTTAAATATCCATTCTTATAATTAACCGAATGGTACAATTTCATCTGTCAGTCATTTATCCTTGGCCCAGAGGAGTGCGACAGGCTTCGGCAACCGGCACATTTCCTATCCTCGCCACTAGATGGGGGCTTCATTCATTCCATTCCTGACTTGGTCAAATGACTGGAAACAGGCTGTGGATTTTCAATAAAATAATAATAATAATAATAATAATAATAATAATAATAATAATAATAATAATAATAATAATAATAATAATAATCGTAGCCTCCACCTGCAGCAGTCACTGGATTGATTGCCTAGTTCGGTGGTTGCTGTTTCCGGTCCCAAGCCCGGGTAAAGGAGAAGGGTTGCTTTTGACGACATATTTGTTCAACCGTAGAAGAGAATTTAGCCAGAAGACACCAAGAGGCACCTCTCGATCTCAGCAATCGAGATGTAATCTTTTGATCATACCATTATGAACACTGCTGCATGTATCTTCAATTTGCAACAGTGGCATGATGGATAACACGTTATGACAGCAACTACCCAAGCTCCGGGCATACCTAGTCCAGTTTTTCCCAATCATCGGATTCTGCATCATGCAGAGAAGGGTCGGAGCTTCACAAAATCTCTTCGTCCCAAGCAAAGGACCTTCTTAGGTAAATAAATTACAAGTCCCTGCTGAAAACAGGAAAGTTTAAACAGCTCAGGGGCACCCTGGACAAGTTTGACAACCAAATAGCCGCATTCCAGGAAACGCGCTTCCGAGATTAATACCTTTTTAACTCTGAAGAGTACAGGATATTTACAGGTAAACATGACATCAGAATCCACGTTAACTTACCAAAACTCGGGACAGCCTTTGCGGTACGGAAAACAATCATCAATTCAGTACTTGACTTTACATCCCCATCTGAAATAATCTCAGTACTTACTGTGAAATCGAGCAACAAAGCTTACTCCTTGGTCAACACGCACGCTCCCACAAACAATGAAAAGGAAAACCCAGAGAAAGTTGAAGTGTTCTGGGAACTCTTAGAAGAAACTACTAGCATGATTACGAAACATCACGTGAAAATTTTAGTAGGTGATTTTAATGCACAGATTGGAAGAGAGAGGTAACACAAATGGATTGTGGGCCATCACTCGGCAAATCGTACGGCGAATAAGAAAGGAGAACACCGTAGAGACTTTTGTAAAACCTTCGCTTTGAAACTCATGTGTACTTGTTTTGTGAGACCTCCGCGCAACAAAAAGAAACGTGTAAATAACCGAACCCATTATGAGGGGAATACCAGATTTATCACGTTGCAGCCGCCAGAAAAAATATGCACGAGATCCAAAATGTCAGAGTACGGAATAAATCTCAAAGAGTTGACCTTAAATGCCTTAAACAGAACAGCAGCACCTTCTTACAAGACATCCGAGAGCAGGATCTCAAGGGCTGGCCAGACCTACGTAAAACACTTCAAACATCAGCCCTTAAGTTAGGACAGCCTCCGAGGAAACGAAAACATAGATGGTGAAACACGACCTGTGATAAAACTATTGATGATCGGATGAAAACGTGAAGTCAGTGGAATTGACCTCAAACAACTGAAAAATGGGAGGTCTTCTTAAAAGGTGCAAAAAGTTACCTAAAAAATAATCCGCCGGGATAAATGAGCGTGTGAAAAAATGGACTCATAGAACTCGAGCGAGAATTCCTGAAAAAGAACACTAGGAATTTCTACAAGACCTTCCGTGAGAATTTATCCAGTTATCAACTACCATCTTTATGTTTCAAGCGGATGGGACATCAGAAACGAACACCAAAGAGAACTGCACGGTTGTAGCTGAATACTTCCGAGACCTACTCAACTGTGATCCTCCAAAATAAAGACTAGACTTCTAAAAGCCTTTACCGAACTCTGATTCACAACCCCGACAACACAGGAAACAACAGAGATCATCCGTTCGCTTAAACATAATAAAGCCCCTGGAGAGAATGGCATGACTGCGGAGATGCGGAAACTAAGAGATGACCTCGTAAGCAGAATTCATGCCATCTTAGTAGAAATCTGGGAAACTGAAACGATTCCGCAGGATTGGAAGTGCGCATTAATTCACCCATTGCACGAAATAGACGACAAGGCGGATTCAAACAACTACAGAGGCATATCCCTACTACCGATCACATACAAAGTTCTTTCCAAAGCTCTCTTAAACCGTTTAGAAAAATATACAGATCACCTGATCGGCGAGTACCAAGCGGATTTCAAGAAAGGTCGATCATGTCCTGACCAAATATGGGATTTGAAGACGAAATACCAGCACGATCTTCAATTTTGTGGACTTCAAGAAAGCGTATGATTCTGTGGACAGACAGACCGTTTTTAATATTCTCTAAGAAGTCAGATTGGACAGGAGTAGCAGAGAACTAATCCAGAAAACTTTTACGAATACGACTTCTAAAGTGAAATTCCTTGAGTCTTTTGAAATATGCACGGGCATTCGTCAAGATGGCGGCATCTCCCCTATTCTGTTTAACTTAGTTCCAAACAAAGTTATTAGAGAATGGCAAAGGTGTAACCGTCCAGGCTTCTCCAGCCCTACTAATTTAATATAATATCATTTTACGCGATATCATTTGATATCAAGTTTATCCGCCATCGGCAATTATTTGTAATAACATATTTATTCAACGTCAATCATTTGTAATCAAGGCTTTTTGGAATCATATTGTATATATGATAACATCGTTTTATTATTTAAATTATTATATTATGTAGGATAGGAATTCATTATGTTGTAAATACGGTCAATATGTTGTGACATAGTTGTTTTCATTTCATCTCATATTTGTGTATACGGAGGGTTATTCTTGAAGCTGGCGATTTTGCGTGACTCATGGGTTTGGGGAAGGCAGTAAACAGCGACCCGCGCGCGAGGCTTGCAAGCTGGTCAGAGTACATCATCACCACGCCTACTGGACTCGGCAAGGATAATGCGATCTACGAATCAGATGTTTCGTTATATAGAGATCTGTGATTAAGCTGTTACCAAGAGTGGGGGAGCCCGCTGATATTATCAAGTGCGGAGCGAGATACTTACGGATACTCCATCACTGTGAACATCTACTTTGAACGACGTTATTTGATTTTTGAAACAGTGTTGTTCTTGTACAATGTGTTGTCGCTTCAATACAGTACTTAGGTGCGGTAATGTTATCGGATCTGCGTGAGACGAAACAAGCTTACGGCTTGTGTTATTTTCAGTAAATATTCTGGACGAAGAACTATGTTTAGTTCAAGTCTACGGAATTTGGTACAAGTCTGTACCGTAAAATTGTATAGCTCAGTTGGATTGAGATTTCTACTAATATGGAAAAATTCATATCTCTGAATTTTCTACTCTTACGATCAACGCTGATCAGTTTTTACAAGTATAGGGCCAATGTCTAATTTAAAGACTTGGCAATTAGGGAGTGTTAGTCCAGATAGCCCATACTACATCAGAGAAGGAAGGAAGGATGCCATGCAGCAAATTCTACATCGAGAAGAAGAGAACGAGTAACCACGGAAACCAGATGACTTCAACGGAAGCTGCAATTGGTGAGCTTCAATTAGATAAAGCAAGCAATTAGTAAATTCAGTAAAGTAAATTCTAAATTCCTCCACGCTTTAAGGAAACTTTTCCGATTCATCTAATTTTTTTTGTATAATAAATTCATTTGTATTTTATATTGCGTTAATTTTCTTTCTTAAGCGATATTTAATGGTTAATTATTTAAAATCCTACCCCTGTGATTTAATTATAAGTCTCTATGCTAGTAAATATAAGTTTTGTTTAAAACTGTAACCCTGGCGTCCAAACATCACATAGAGAAATGGGAAACCATGGATTGTTAATTGTTTCTATTTGCGTGGCAATTTGCGGGCAAGCCACAAATAGTTTATTTGATATTCATGTGTCCCAAGATAATAACTTTCATCTCCCCAAGTGTTTGTGAGGGGTCGAACAGTTACAAAGGGATGTCAAAAGAGATCTTTTAGAAGCGACGTGTACGGCGAGGTGTGTCAAATTTACATTTTTCTTCACCCTTCAAAAATCGTCTTTCTCTGCCGGGTTTGAACTCGTAAGCTTGGGATCCGGAGGTGTCACTCTAACACTCTGCCACTGCAAAGTGGTCGGGTGGACGCTGTACTCGACACGGGGATCTAATGAAAACCTACTGGATCAAACGAAAATTGAATAAACGCTAGAATGTGTAATGAAATGTTCTGTGCTCCCTAGTTGCTCAATTAACAAATAATAATAATAATAATAATAATAATAATAATAATAATAATAATAATAATAATAATAATAATAATATTAATAATAATAATAAGAAGAAAACGGAACGAGTGGCTGCTCGGTTTGGGTCACGTAACTGTCAGGTTGCATTTGGGAAATAGTGGGTTCGATCCCCCCTGTCGGCAGCCCTGAAGGTGGTTTTCCGTGGTGTTCCATTTTCACACCAAGCGGATGCTGGGACTGCACGTTCATTAAGGCCACAGGCGTTTCCTTCCCATTCCCAGCGCTTTCCCAACCCATCGTCGTCATAAGACGCATCTGTGTAGTTGCTACGTAAACAAATGGTATAATAATAATAATAATAATAATAATAATAATAATAATAATAATAATAATAATAATAATAATAATTGCAGATTTATTTGTTGTTAGACAAGGCGTTTACAATGTACTATGTCGACTGGTACGGGCTAGAAGAAGTTTATTTTCATTGACCTCCTTCAGTATCATCCTTGGCTATGACGATGTGAAGGTCACCGAGGTATGAGCAGTGCTAGTAATGTAATTTCTTATGCAGCCAGTCCTGTTACGAATGGAGTTACATTGGGGAGCGTTTGTGTAAGCCATTGGGGGTGGCAGATTGTTACGCAATAGTACCTTCGCACTCAATGAGGGAAAACAAGGATGGACTACCCCAGAATTTCCCTTGTATGCCTCTTCAGTGACACCCAGGCTTCCTATGATTGTCGATGGTGGAGCTACTTGTGATCTACACCGCCTTCAGGCTGAAGACTTAACAATGATAAATGTTTAAGAACTATTTTAATTTTATACGCTGTGCTCAGGTACTGGTTCCTGAGTTAGGACGTTCTTCGACCTGCGTTTTACTTGCAAATATATTTACATTTCAGATGTTACTTTTCAGCGGGTGTTGAGCGTCCCAGTCCGTATGGTGCGTCGATTGCGATGACTGATGACGGCTGTGTGGGTCGGAGGTCACGATTGATTACGTCACAAGGGAGCAGGCCCCACTGGGACCTGGCTAGAGCCACATTAATGACGGGGGAACACAACTTTGCCACCCTCCACTGCCTTTGAATTATTTATTGCTTCCAAACAGTGGAGGGGAGGTTCCAGGGAAATCGATAAGTAACTGAAGACCAGTCCGGCAAAAGAATGGAACATGTTATAGTGATACAGTATCAGTTTTAAGTGAATGCATTGAGAAGCATGAAGAAGTATATACATACAGTTCATACACAGCTTACGAATCAGGAATCCTGAGCCTAATAAATTTTGCTTTTTAATATCAGCACATTCGTTTATTATTATTATTATTATTATTATTATTATTATTATTATTATTATTATTATTATTATTATTATTATTATTATTATTGTTGTTGTTGTTGTTATTATTATTATTATTGTAAGATACGTCTTTCTGAATAGAAAGTACGGAAAAATGTATGATGTGCCTATAGTAGACTAGTGTTCGAACCCACTACCTCCCGATTTCTAGTTCAGAGCTACGTGACCCCGAACCACGCAGCCAGTTCACCTGTTAGTAACAATAAGAAAGTCAGTTCTTCTTAGGTATGAATGCCTACATGATACCTTCCCTTCAAGTCTCCTATTAGGTAGTGAAATGTACTCATTACATTTAATTAACCAGTAACGTATATACTGTATGTTTAATTTATAGATTGTGACAACAATCTAAAAACTTCAAAATAGTGCGAGTAATTAGACTAATATAATTTAAAATTCTAATCGAAGTGTCCTCTTAACAAGGAAATGTTTTCAAGTAAATAATTAGAGAGGAGGAGACATATGCGTGAGCAAATAATACAGCAGCTATATTTCTAAACGATGTCGGTGTTTTATTGGGTAATTAAGTAAGGGACAATGTTATGTGATGGGCGTGCAGATAAAACCTCAAAGTTATAGCAATAAAGTATGCAGTCACTAGTAATGAATTCAAGTGAATAGCTGGCTATATACAACAGTCATTATCGATATTCTCATGATATTACAGACGATCGAATATGTAACTAGTCGATGACGAGAGTGCTCGCTATTCACTTCATGGACGGGATCGGGGCTATAATATAGAGTACCTATTAATTTTAAATGCCTGTTTACTTCAGGAAATCTGTTTGCTTTAGATTGGGTTATTTCAATTTTAAAATAATAATAATAATAATAATAATAATAATAATAATAATAATAATAATAATAATAATAATAATAATAATAATAAACGAACGTAGTCTTTCGTGGCTCATTGTCAATTATTACCGTAAATAATAATAATAGGAACGAAATACGGCAAATGCAAAGAATCGCAGAATGTAAATACGTCGATGACACAACTCAAGAAAACGCCATCCAAACAAAAATCAATGAAATTATATACCACTAGCAGAAGTACCCGTTCTTCGTACGGGTTATCAGAAACTGGCATTAGTTACTCATACTGTTGGTGTGACTGACTTCATTAGATACTAGCTGATGTACCCGTGCTTCGCTACGGAATTCTACATTGTATACAAAATTCTAGATTAGGTAGTGTACACGTTGTAAGCAAGATTGTATTAAATTGCACAGCTCTTAACGTTACCCTAGAAACGCGACGGGGAAGTCACCAAACGTCTTTTCTCATATGAAGACTGTGTTAGGGAATTTTCATTGTAATGATAGGCCCGCTTGCCTACCATCAGTCACCGCCAAGTTGGGGAGTTTTCATTAAAATGGCAGACGCTCACTCCACCAGTCATTTTACATCCTCAGAAAGACTGTCTTAGTGGTTTTCCCAACTGAAATGAACATAGGTCATTGCAATGACGTCAGTAGGGTTGGTGCGATTAAAAGCAATACTTTTATATGAAATACTCCATCAAATGAAAGACCACACAATTTCTCACTTTTAACCAATAGTACTATGCTGGAATTCCAGAGCTGGAATGACCAAGCCGCAGACAGCTCTGATCCGTGAATACTCTTCGTCTTTTGGCGGCGGTGGGAGGGGGGGGGTGGAAGGGGAGGCGAATAGTGGAGAGTCCCAGCGCAAAAACTATGCCCTTTTACTAATCTGTTTCCTAGGAGTACCCGATGAGTGGTAAAATCTCAGTTCACTACACTGGCAACGGAAAAATCTATTTGACTTGGAGGCAATTTTTTCCTCCAAGTCAGAGGAGAAGCCCCCTCTTCACTGCTAATTTGGAATTAAATGAATGTAGATTTTCCAACTCCCCAGCTATTTCCCGCCAATGTTCAGTCGGGCTGTTATACTCGGTACACAGTAGTAATCCCATCTATCGGAGCTGAGCGGCACCATAAGAAACGAAAAACCTCACAACAAACAATGGTCAATGTAAAGTTATTGTTGATCAGTAACAAACAATGGTCAATGTAAAGTTATTGTTGATCAGTGTTATGCTCTTTCGATATTGTAGGCCTTCTGAAATACCACTCTTATCATAGTCGGTACAGTAAAACTGAATGAAACATAAATGATCGGAAATTGTATTGTCTATAACTTTTGTTTAGTACTTTTCGATAGCACCAATAACATAGGTACCGGTATTTAAAAAGTAAATTTTAGGCGCCTTCCCCTAAACTGCCATTTATCTCGGGCGAATACAATTATTTATAGCCCAGACTGTAGTTTCTTATTCCCCGACTCTATATAGCGGTTTTCATTCAATTCTGTTAACCCATTTTCTCGTGGCTAGGCGTTGATATGGACTTAGCAACAAAAATACAAATTCATTAATATCTGTGTTATCAGAGCCGGTACGGTAAAAATGTATAAGACATAATTCATTGGAAATGTAATTCTATATAACTTTAGTTATATAGTATTTATCGACACAACCACTAATAATATAAATATTCGATAATTAAATTTAAGGTCTTCCCCTAAACTACCATTTCACTCAGCGTGAATAAAATAATTTATAGCCTAGATTGTATAGGCTCATCCCCCGTTTTTACATACCGATTTTCATTAAATTCTCTTCAGCCGTTTTCTCGTGATGCGTGTACATACATACAGACAGACAGACAGACAGACAGACAGACAGACAGACAGACAGACAGACAGACAGACAGACAGACAGACAGACAGACAGACAGACAGACAGACAGACAGACAGACAGACAGACAGACAGACAGACAGACAGACAGACAGACAGACAGACAGACAGAAATTACGGAAAAATAAAAATTACATTTTCTTGTTACTATGGACATGACCGATACAGAAATACCATTCTTTTCAAATTCTGAGCAATGTACAGACAAAACTCTTATTTTATATATATATATAGATTTATATCACTGGTGTATTTACTTAAGTACGTAGAAATTATTTGTCATGTTTGCATTTATAGTGAATCATCTTATTCTTTTCTTCATGGGGGCCTCTAAATATTAGTTCCTAATTAGCGTCGACCTTTAAGATCTTTTGCTACCATGTTTTTCCTTCATTCCCATAAAGCTGCAGGTTTAGTGTAAGTATACTTCCGCTAAATAGTACCACAAATATAAATATTATTGAATGTATTTGTTTGATACGATATTTCGTAACTATTACAAATGATCAAGGAAATACGCGATGCATAAAAGAAACTACTATAATTATCGAGAATTATAATTCTCAGGGCTTGTCACTCATGTCGCACATCATATAATGAATCTGAGTATAAATGTTGAAAAAATTCTTCAAGTCATGACAATTGTGTACAGTAGCCTATATAGGTTGTTTTCGTGGTTATAATGATAGCAAAAGTGGACCAAAATATCTGCACTAATAACATCAGTGATCCTACTACTCCATGATTTGATAGAAAATAGTTTAAACTATAGGTAACAGATTCCGCAAAATTCTGAAACCTAAGCCAGTACGTAAAAACGGAGCCCCGTCGGCAACCGCTGGTCGCTGTACTACGGAGATCTCCGAGGCTATTATTTTTATACTTCACTCCCTTTCCATCCCCGCCCAAAGGAGTGCGATGAGCGTCTTACACAACAGTTTATTTTTTCTAGATAGTAAGTCATATGTGTATCAATTTTGGTTGGCAGCTATTCCCAAACGTACATGCATAATCTAGCTGCTGTAGAATCCTGTAGCTGACGTTGCCATGGTTACGGCCGTTCGTTTCTTTATCCGATTCCTAGAGCAGGGGTAGAGTGGTTCCAATATCTCCATAACGGTTGGTTTTAGGGCCTTAAACATGGTTTCCGGGCCCGAGGTGTTTACCGAGTTTAGTTCTTTGCGTCAAGGGGCTTAAAATGAGCTTTGTCTCGTTCTTGTACGACAAATTCTATTTCGCCTATATTAGCCTATTATTTTAATATTTTTATATCTCACCCCGTCGCCCGCTCCCCACGAATTGTTTTGAAAATAAAATACAGCCCATGTTACTCACTGGCATTGTAGTTTTCTATAGGTGAAGTTTCTTTTAAAATCGGTTCAGTAGTTTTTGAGTCTATCCGTTACAAATATTAATATAGAAGTATAGATTACATCCCTACACATACGGTTGCCGTCAGGAAGGGCATTCGGCCGTAAAACTGGGTCAAATCCACATGCGCGACACAGTTCGCACACGCAACCCTACAGGTGTGGGTAAAGCGATAGAAGAAGATACTCATTTTACAATTTCACCCGCTTCTTTTAAATTCTTTTCACCTCCTTAAGTGGGTTTTCCAAGAAGAGTGTGTTCATTTTTAAAGGAGATTCCACGTACCAATTTTAAAGTCTGTAACATCTTCATTTTTTGAGATATATGTATCCTCACATAAATAATTCAACTCCTTCCTCACTTCTTTTCATCCCCCCCCCCCTTAAGTGGATTTTCTGAAAACGAATATTTGTGTTCTTTTTAAAAGGGAATTCCAAATAACAATTTTCATGTTTGTAACGTGTTAGGTTTCTGTGATTTATTGTAGATAATTTCGCTGCTGTAGAATCCTGGAGCTGACGTTGCCATGGTTACGGCAATTCATTACTTTATCCGATTCCTAGAGCAGGGGTAGTGTGGTGCCAATATCTCCGTAACGGTTGATTTTATGGCCTTAAAACATGGTTTCTGGGCCCGTAGGGCTTACCAAGTTTTGTTCTTTGCGTCAAGAGGATTACATTGAGCTTTGTCTCGTCCTTATACGACAAATTCGATATTTTGCCTATATTAGCCTATTATTTTTATATCTCCCCTGTGCCCCCCACCTCGAATTGTTTTGAAAATAAAATACAGCCCATGTTACTCAATGGCAATGTAGCTTTCTATAGGTGAAGTAGTTTTTAAAATCGGTTCAGTAGTTTTTGAGTCTATTCGTTACAAACAAACAAATTTTTCCTCTTTATATTATTAGTATAGATAGAAAACATGCCGAAATTGGCCCCAGGGGCTCTGAACTTTGGAGCGTGGGTTGGCGACCACGGGGCCCTCAGCTGAGTCCTGGCATTGCTTCCACTTACTTGTGCCAGGCTCCTCACTTTCATCTATCCTATCTGACCTCCCTTGGTCAACTCCTGTTCTTTTCCGACCCCGACGTTATTAGCTTTGCGAGGGCTAGGGAGTCTTTCATTTTCACTCCCTTCGTGGCCCTTGTCTTCCTTTGGCCGATATCTTCATTGTTCAAAGTGTCGGATCCCTTCCATTTTTCACTCTGATTAGTGTTATGTAGAGGATGGTTGCCTAGTTGTACTTCCTCTTAAAACAATAATCACCACCACCACCATGCCGAAATTGTGGATACATGAAGCCTATACCTGCGACTCATTCAAAGGGCCTTAATGGCCAGTACATGGGTAGTTTTCCTTTTACTTACCAGGCGGTGAAAGCGTGCTCTGTTCACCCGAATGGACTTGGGTTCGATTCCGCGTCAGGGAGTCGAAAACTTTACGGACGAGATTTCAACTTGTGGAAGGGCACGCGGCCCTGGATTTCACATAAACGATTGAAAATCTGAAATAAAACGTACATTACGGGTGAAAACATTGTTTGTCAATGATAATTCGTTAGTCAAAACCATACGTATTCACATACAGGCAGGAGGATTTGATATGAATATTCAGGTATGGACAAATGGGTGTTTCTTTTTTTTTTTTGCTATTTCTTTTACGTCGCACAGACACAGATAGGTCTTGTGGCGACCATGGGATAGGAAAGGTGTAGGAATTGGAAAGAAGCCGCCGTGGCCTCAATTAAGATAGGCTACAGCCCCAGCATTTTCCTGGTGTTAAAATGGCAAACCACCGGGCGAGTTGGGTGCGCGCGCAGCTGTAAACTTGCATCCGGGAGATAGTGGGTGCGAATCCCACTGTCGGAGGAGCCCTGAATATAGTTTTCCGTGGTTTCCCATTTTGACACCAGGCAAATGCTGGTGCTGTACCTTAATTAAGGCACGGCCGCTTCCTTCCCATTCCTAGGCCTTTCCTATCCCATCGTAGCCATAAGACCTATCTGTGTCGGTGCGACGTAAAGCAAAATAGCAATAAAATGGCAAACCAAGGAAAACCATCTTCAGCCTGCCGATAGTGGGGTTCGAACCCACTATCTCCCGGATGCAAGCTCACAGCTGCGCGCTCCTAACCATATGGCACAAACGGGTGTACCAGTTTTATTCGTACACATGGACAGGATGATGCCCACTGTTTGTTTGCGACGCACTGAAATGTCTCAGTGACGGTGTACAACTGGTCAAATGCATTAGGCTCCTTCCTAGTGTATCTGTGGCGGACATGAGTAGGAATACTGAGTTAAGTACGGAGCTTAACAACACTAGGCCTATACTTAAATTGGGACTTAAAGGATTTTCACTACGACAGATTGGACAGCTGGTCAACAGAACACATTCTACGGTGTAATATGTGGTCGATAAATTTAAATACACTATTAAGAACACGCCAAGGAAACCCACGAGAAAGTGTTTAACTGAAAGGGAAGAACAGTTTTTGTTCGGCTGATAAAGTCAGATTCCAAATTAAGTGCACCAGTATTGAGGGAACTCACGGAGGAACGTACTGGAAAGAAGACCAGCAACTCCACCATCCGTCGGATCCTGTATCGGCATGGGTACTATGGAAGAATCCCTCCGAAGAGGCCATACGTAAGTACAGAAAACAGGCGGCTTAGACTGAAATTAGATAACGAGCATATAAATCAGGAGAACGAATTCTGGAATTATTTTATCTTGTCTGATGAGACAAAAAAGTAAACCTTTTCGGATCAGATGGTATTCACAAAATATGGAGAAAATTTGGTACGGACGATGATGTGGCGAATACACTCCCAGCTGTAAAATACGGTGGTGGGTCTGTAATGTTTAGGGCTGTATGTCAGCCAGAGATGTGGGTAACGTACATTTCATTGACGGAATAATGAACAACGAGGGATATAATGCAATCCTGAGGGCAAACGTGAAGCAGACTGCTGAAACAAATGGAGATGCCACCTGTTAATGTGTTCCAGCATGATAACGACCCAAAACACACTGCTGACATTAATAAGACATGGTTGATCTGGAACATTCCTAAGCAGCTTAGAACACCTCTCCAGTCTCCGAACATCTTTGTGTTATGTTGAAGAGCAATATTCGTAGGCAACGTGTGCGTACGAAGGAACATAAAAGCGTGATTCTTCAGGAATTGGTGAAAATCAGCCCGGACATGTGCAATAAATTAGTGTATTATACGCAGTGACGATGTCAGGCAGTTATAAAGGTTAGGGTACATTCCAGTAGATACTAACATGCCCCAGGAACCCTTTACTGTTTAGTTTATTTAAAGTGTTCAATTTGCTTTTAAGAATAGGAAAGATACAAGACTATGGGCGCGCTTTACTTTATTAGAAACTGTTTTATTAATAGTTGTGAACAGATATAGTAGATATATGCTTTCTGAAGCCTTTGTTCAATATATCGTTGCCGGGACAAAACCTCCTATGTGATAATATGTTTTGGAGATATACTGACCCGCAGCACATACATTGTGAAGAGCGAGAATGCCTTGACAATATGCACACGATATTGCACCTTAGATGACAGAACCTTACCAGCAAAAGTTCTAAGCTAAAATTATTTCACATAGCAGGTTTTGTCCCGGCAGCGACGATATGTTCAGTGAATAAAGTGCTTTTCAGTTTATTATTTTCTGGCAGTGCGTTCAGGTACTAAAGCATACAGCCCGTACGAGTAGAATAGGTACATACTGTATGTCTACTCCTTATTCTCGCTTCCTGATACCGGGTCGGGGATGGGGTGAGATGAAATTGTATGGCGTGTTTATACGGCCAGATGCCCTTCTTGACCCCAAGCTCCGGTGAGGAGCCAATGAAGATGAATTGATAGATGGTGAATGTAATTGGGCAAGGAGATGAAAAGAATAGACTGTGTCCGATGAATAGGAACTGCCCCAGCCATTTACCTGGAAGTGAAAATGGCAACCACTGAAAACCATTCCCTAAGGTTCATTCAGCGTACACCAACAACTGAGTACCAGTACCTCGTAACGGCAACCAGACATAGAGCTAACCACTCCATCCCACTAAAAATGAGAACTTACCATCATGTCCCCGGTCATTCGGTCCACTTTCAACATACATGTAGGCCATGACGAGAACTTCTACCGGTTCAAATTACATGGATCAACTCCCAACCAATCCCGAGAAAATGATATTTTAGTAAAGGAATTCGAGAGTGATTCACAAGACTAACACGTTGTTTATTGAAACAACGAATGTTTAGCCACGGGCCTCTCAAACGCCCAAAGTCTCACGCACAGTGCATCGGTCCCACTCGGCTCGGCTCGGATCAACGCCTCGTCTCTGGGCTACTTGGCTAAGCTCGGCTCAGCTGGGCTCAGATTTGGAGCGCTACAGAGCAAATGAGGAAGAGGGAAACAGACGGAGCGAGCGAGACAGGCGTCAGGAAAGAGAGAGACAGCGCTATTGTTCGAAATCGAGGAGTGAGTGTCTGCACTCTGGTCAACCAAGCGAAGTCGTCTTTTGACCAAGCTCGATAGCTGCAGTCGCTTAAGTGCAGCCAGTATCCAGTATTCGGGAAATAGTAGGTTCGAACCCTACTGTCGGCAGCCCTGAAAATGGTTTTCCGTGGTTTCCCATTTTCACACCCGGCAAATGCTGGGACTGTACCTTAATTAAGGCCACGGCCGCTTCCTTCCCACTCCTAGCCCTTTCCTGTCCCATCGTCGCCATAAGACCTATCTGTGTCGGTGCGACGTAAAGCAACTAGCAAAAAAGTCGTCTTTTGCACCGTGCACAGCTCAGTGCACTGGTACATGCACCCTGAGAGGCCCTGCTTTAGCCCAACGAGCAAACTCTTTCCTCTTCAGTACCTCGACCCCGCGGATCGATTCTCGCCTGTACAGTGCTTTTTTACAAATTGTATAAATTTATGCTTCACTTGTTTTATGATCAGTATCACCCTGGTTCATACAGCAATCTGTAGTCGCAAAGGCAACTCGTACAATGATGTGTACCGTACTACGAATTAGAGATGACAAATATATTAACGAATATGTGTAATAACTGTTGAGTGAATGTTTTGTTCATTATCATGCACCGAAACTCGCAATCATCTGTTATAATTGAAGGGGTGGTTGCAAAACAACGTAGCTCTAAATTGACTAATTTCACAGATAAACAGATAAACTGTTTAACAAGTTAGAAAATGACAAAATAAAACATTATGACTGGCCAATAGGTCTATACTAAAAGTTACCGCGTTGATAAATGCTTTCTGGTTTGTAGCAATCTCTTGTATTTTTCGTACTCTAGCAACCAATTCATTTTGGAGACACCATATTCTTGCGTCGAATTTTATGAATC
Source organism: Anabrus simplex (assembly GCF_040414725.1). Lineage (NCBI taxonomy): Eukaryota > Metazoa > Arthropoda > Insecta > Orthoptera > Tettigoniidae > Anabrus > Anabrus simplex. The sequence goes on from NC_090265.1 coordinate 1,233,221,288, forward strand.
CATTGCGTTCTGCAAAGTTACTTACATAATCATCATTGTAATTGATATTCCGGTATGTATATATCATACAAGGAATATTAGAATGTCCGCCTCTGTGGTGTAGTGGTTAGTGTGATTAGCTGCCAATCCCCGGAGGCCCGGGTTCGATTCCCGGCTCTGCCGAGAAATTTCAAAAGTGATACGAGGACTGGAGCGGGGTCCACTCAGCCTCGGGAGGTCAACTGAGTAAAGGTGCGTTCGATTCCCACCTCAGCCATCCTGGAAGTGGTTTTCCGTGGTTTCCCACTTCTCCTCCAGGCGAATGCCGGGATAGTACCTAACTTAAGGCTACGGCCGCTTACTTGTCTCTCCCTTCCAATCATCCCATCCCCCACCAAGGCCCCTGTTCAGCATAGGAGGTGCATGAGTAACTTACTAACCGTCCAGCCACGCGGTGTAGTGGGCAACGCGTCCACAGCAGGTGAGGCTTGGTCGAGGTACTGGTTATCCTCCTCAGTTGTATGTCCGACCTAGAGTCTGGAGCTCCAGGAGGACACTGCCCTTGAGGCGGTAGAGGTGGGATCCCTCGTTAAGTCTGAGGGAAAAGCCAACCCTAGTGGGTAAGCAGATTAAGAAGGAGAAGACTATTAAAATACTTCAACAAATTCCACAGAAAGCATAAAATGCATGAATGTTTGTGAGTCCAATACCCTTACTGCTAATATCATTCATTCGGAGACGAGTGGCTCCATTTTCAGTCTGCTGTTTGGGTATATTGTTGTAATACTATTTGTCAATAGACCAAGCGAGTTGGTCATGTGGTTAGGGTCACGCAGCTGTGAGCTTGCATTCATGAGGTATTGGGTTCGAACCCCACTGTCGGCAGCCCTGAAGATGGTTTTCCGTAGTTTCCCATTTACACATCAGATAAATTCTGGAAATATACCTCAATTAACCCTGCGTTAGGCGCGAGCAATTCATTGACGGGTTTAGGCGCGTGGATAACATCTGTCATCCTTTCGGTAACTCATGTATGAGTAACTTACTAACTACAGAAAGTTTAATTGGCACTTATTTATTAACTACAATAATTGTACCGAATAGCAGATAGCGTTTATTTTAATGCAACATTATCTGATCATTCAAAAGATATAATATTAACACAAAAATACAAGGAAATACTTTTGTCCTGACATTCACTGACCTTTTGGTGCTAAATTTTCAAATAATGTGAAAAAAAATGTGAGTACAGATGTTCAACTTTGCCTGCTCTTGAAAACATTCAGCACAAATGTCCATCACATATTCAGGGCAGGTCCAGTTTGTACACCACCTTCTTGTTGTTTTGTTCCAACTTCGCCCACATTGATGACAGCGGCCTCTATTGCCTTGCCGTTCCTTGACGGGTGATTTCTTGTCAGTCCAAGAAGTAACTGGGCTTGTTGTCTTATATCATTGGGAATGTAAGGAATTTTCACTCTCCTTTCAAAATGAGGTTTCAGCAGCACCCAAGCAACATTCTGTGAAGTCTTTCCTCCTGACTTTCTCGTCACTGAGGGTTTAAAATACTTCAGTTAAAACTATGATGAGATTACAGACGTGCTCTGTGGAATAATGAATAACAATTTACTTTCTAGAGAATCCCGCAGCGAACATGATAGTTTGCATTCAATCAGCGTAAACCTGCCAAGGGCTGAATGTGGGTGCTTGGATAACAGTGGTTCTCCAAGCAAATATACCGGCTAACAGCACAGTTAGTGTTGCAGCAATGCAGCTGAGACTCAAATGGATGATTAGATAAAAGATCGCCAAAGAGGTGCACAAAGCTGTGCATGCTTAGTTGCTCAGAGTTTTAAACAACCATCGTGAAAGCTGATTGGATGACACCTGTCATCCACGCGCCTAATCTAGGGTTAAGGCCACGGCAGCTTCCTTCACCCTCATAGGCCTTTCCTATCCCATCGTCACCATAAACCTATCTGTATCGGTGGCACGTATAGCAACTTCAAAAAAAAAACTGTCGGCATGTACCCTCATGTATAGAACTAAAAGAGGCCACAACACTAGTTGCAAATCTAGGATGGTGGCGACGTTTAGTAAATTCTCAGAGGCTTGCAGACTGAACGCTGAAAGGCATAACAGTCTATAATGATAATGTATGCATGTATGTATGTAATAAGCAGAGGTTCTAGATACAATTTTTAATAGCTTGAGTAGATGTATATTTATTCTGGTGTCAGAAACATATACATATAAGGCACAGTTCAAAATATTTGACCAGAACTTAGCTAGTTCCAGTGCATTTACTGTGGAGTGATGAAGGTCTTCTTGAATACAGGAGGCTGGACACAGTTGGCATTGCATTACGTGTTGTACAGTCTAGACTTCTCCACATTCACAATGAATATCATTCTTATCGGAATATCCCCATCTGGCTAAATCAACCTTTGATCTGCCCACTCCAGATCACAATATATTCAGGGACTTCCAAGTCAGCTAGTCCTCGTCATGCTCAGCAGGTAAAGTTTCCGAAATTCTTCTCCAGCCAGTGGAAGGTAGGTAGGTCGTAGTCTTCCATAGTTGTAGCCTAGCTTTTCCTGCAGTGGTTATAAGTTCCTTTGATACTCTAAGGAAGCTCTTCCTTGATTTCAGTTGTCGCGGATGTGGTTTGTACACACCCTTATTTGCACCATTGTCACTTCAAATACGAGGCGGTGCTATTCCTGCGAGGTGGTAAAGCCATTCAACAGGAGTAGATTTCAGGGAGCCTTCCCGAAGATTACGATAATTCACGAGCAAATTGAGAAATGCAATCGGGCCTACTCTGGAGAACGTCAGAAAGTGACTCGAAATAACCTGACGGCTGATCCTTTCATAACAGAAACATCCACATCTCAGTCCTTTACAGGGCCACAATTAACAATAGCTTGATGGAAACTTGGTTCACTGCTCTTTTTGAAATGAGGCAACTGTCCTACACAAAGCCTGATGTATTCTTTATCCATCACTCACATTAATATTATTAGAACAATTAAACCCCATGCCGCAACAGCCCTGGAAGGGCCTTGGCCTATCAAGCGACCGCTGCTCAGCCCGAAGGCTTACAGATTACGAGGCGTCGTGTGGACAGCACGACGGAACCCCTTGGCTGTTATTATTGGCTTTCTAGACAGGGGTCGCCATCTCACCGTCAGATGGCTCCTCAATTGTAATCATGTAGGCTGAGTGAACCACGAACCAGCCCCCAAATCCAGATAAAAATCTCTGGCCTGGCCGGGAATCGAACCCGGGGCCTCCGGGTAAGAGGCAGGCGCGCTACCCCCTACACCACGGGGCCGGCATTAGAACACTTACTCATTAAAAAGAAACATATCAGCTCCAACAATGGGAACGATAGTTAACGAACCACATCCATACAACAGCAGAACATTTGATAATTTGGGCAGTAGTGCCACCATTATGCGTTCACTTAACTAAAGTGACGCAAGAATCAGATGGCTCCTGCAGATGTCTTGTTCTTGCTCTAGCCTGTGGCTTCTTTCCCACTATAACACTAAAGGAACTAATTGGAGCTGCACCGTCCTTGCATAGTAGTGCGGACTTTTATTCTTTCCATAAACGTATAACAAAATCTCAATTTTGATCAAACGCGGAGCTACCTTGTTCTTGCATCCAACCCTTCAATTATACCTTCGTAGTTTGACAATCTACGTTTAACAGTAAGGTACTGACATTTTTAATACATATCATCCGATTTCGCAATGAGAAGCAGATTGACGATACGCGCACTCGTCAACCAATATTGTTAAATACATATTATTGCACACATATTTAATGTCAGGTGATGCAGGTAATGCTAGATTTTGAAATGGAGTTGTAAGTGGTGGTGGTGGTGATTATTGTTTTAAGAGGAAGTACAACTGGGCAACCATCCTCTATATAACACTAATCAGAGGGAAAAATGGAAGGGATCCGACACTTCGATAAATGAAGATATCGGCCAAAGTAAGACAAGGGCCACGAAGGGCGTGAAAATGAAAGACTCCCTAGCCCTCTCAAACCTAATAGCGTCGGGGTCGGAAAAGAACAAGAGTTGACCAAGAGAGGTCGGATAGGATAGCTGAAAGTGAGGAGCCTGGCACAAGTAAGTGGAAGCAATGCCAGGACTCAGCTGAGGGCCCCGTGGTCGCCAACCCACGCTCCAAAGGCCCCTTTTAGTCGCCTCTTACGACAGGCAGGGGATACCATGGGTGTTATTCTACCGCCCCCACCCACAGGGGGATGGAGTTGTAAGGAAGTAGATGAGTATTGTTACTTGGAGAGTAAAATAACTAACGATGGCTGAAGTAAGGAGGACGTAAAGTGCAAAGTAGCACAAGCAAGGAAGACCTTTCTTAAGAAAAGAAATTTGCTCAATTCGAACATTGATATAAGAATTAGAAAGATCTTTTTTTTTTTTTGAAAACCTTCATCTGGAGCGCGGCATTACATGGAAGTGAAACCTACACAATAACTAGTTCAGAAAGAAAGAGAATAGAAGCTTTTGCAATGTGGTGTTACAGAATAATGTTGAAGGTGAGATGGATATATCGAATCACGAATGAAGTGATACTGAAACGAAGGAGATCGATTTGGCTAAATTTGACGAGAAGAAGGGATGGAATGATAGAACACATCTTAAGACACTCAGGACCGGGCGAGTTGGCCGTGCGCGTAGAAGCGCGCGGCTGTGAGCTTGCATCCGGGAGATAGTAGTTTCGAATCCCACTATCGGCAGCCCTGAAGATGGTTTTCCGTGGTTTCCCATTTTCACACCAGGCAAATGCTGGGGCTGTACCTTAATTAAGGCCACGGCCGCTTCCTTTCAACTCCTAGGCCTTTCCTATCCCATCGTCGCCATAAGACCTATCTGTGTCGGTGCGACGTAAAGCCCCTAGCAAAAAAAAAAAAGACACTCAGGACTTGTTCAGTTGTTTTTTTAGAGCGAGTGTAAGGGGTAAGGAACGGTAGGGGTAGACCAAGGTATGAATACGACAAGCAGATTGGAGCAGATGTAGGATGTAGCAGTTTCGTAGAAATGGATAGGTTGTCACCAGATAGGATGGCATAGAGAGCTGCTTCAAACACTTCAGTGGACTGATGACTCAAACAACAATATTTAATGTGGTTGTTATGAAAATCGCGTCGAAACTGAACATTCAAGCAAACTTACGAAAACACTATTCGTGCGAGATTTGATCCGTGGAGCACATGCTTGTGAAGCACAGAGATTGCTCGTTGCCCTCAATGTTCGCTGTGGGATTATGTCGCGTGATGGTCTTCTTTGGTATTTTTATTTTTGCTAGTGGCTTTACGTCGCACCGACACAGATAGATCTTATGGTGACGATGTGATGGTCTTATGAAGCACTCTCCAAATATTCAAGTTCCATTCTTGCGATTGGGTAGCAGTTTCATTTGCCGGAAGTTTTCAGAATAGGTGCGAACATCAGTGTAATTCTCTCGTATAAGATAGATTACAAATCACTCGGCTTTAAGTTAACCGTGCGGTTAGGGGCGTGCGGTTGTGATGGGTTCGAACCCCGCTGTCGGCAGCCCTGAAAATGGTTTTCCGTGGTTTCTCATGTTCACACCAGATAAATGCTGGGGCTGTACCTTAATTAAGGCCACGGCCACTTCCTTCCCACTCCTAGGCCTTTCCTATCCCTTCGTCGCCATAAGACCTATCTGTGTCGGTGGGACATAAAACAAATAGCAAATAGCTTTAAGTTGAACTTTGATTAGGGTTATCTATTTCCAGACGTTAATGTCTTAATGTCAGAGGGGCGCGAAACCCCGTCGTCACTTCGGTAATATTTTTTTCCAATGTCTGCAGTATGTTTACTTTATTCTTAGTTTAAAAAAAAATTCTGTTCTATGTCTTAGATTTAATAAATATGTTATGTCTCAACATCGATATGGTTCTCATTCACATTTGTGTTCTCAGATCAATGTCCATTTAGATTAAGTTTTAAGAGTTGGAAACGGAGGGTCATCCGGACGCTCTACGACCCTGAACCAATGGACCTAGCCAGGCATAATTTAGGACAGGTGGTCGGGTACAATGGGGTATCGAACCACATGAACCGAGCACGCTTTTACCATCTCGGGTAGGCAGCATCCATCCGGAAGTATCAGTACGTCTAAAAAGTGTACATGGCTAAAGCTATAGAGTTATATTTAACTTTACCCTACGGGCTATGCTAACACTGATAGGCCTATACACGAATTTATCTTTTTTACTTCCAAGTCCATCTCGCTCTGTAGAGTAATACCCACGGTATCCGCTGCCTGTCGTAAGAGGCAACTAAAATGGTCCCCAGAGCCTCTTAACTTGAGAGCGTGGGTTGGCTACCATGGGGCATTTAGCCTGAGTCCTGGCGTTGCTTCCACTTACTTCTGTCAGGTTCCTCACGTTCATCTATCCAATCCGACCTCCATTGATCAACTCTTATCTTTTTTTTCGACCCCGACGGTATTAGGAATCCAGGCCTACGGATATTCACGCCCTTCGTGACCCTTGTCTTCCTATGGCCGACACCTTCATTTTTCGTATTGTCGGACCCTTTCAATTGTTTCTCTGTGATTAGTGTCAACAGAGGATGGTTTCCCAGTTGTAATTCTCCTTAAAACAATAATATTCACCACCACCACCGCCACCAACTTCCAAGTCCATCAACGGCGAGTATCGCTGACATGGGCATGTTATTCAATCGTCATAGTGACGAATAGTAATAATATCGCTGTTCTAAAAGAACAATGATGCAACTGCTAAAACTGAAATTTTACAGGGTACCAAAGGAAAGAAAACAATCATTTGAAATATTAACTGTGAAAATAAATTAAAATAATGACAAAGGTGTATGTATATTCCTTCCTATTCATTACTTTTATATTAACAGACTTGCAATTAAACATTATTAATTTTTAACCCTAAATTTCAACCCTTAATCAATTACGTCATTGTTCCGTCAAAATTGTTCCTTGCTTTATGGTGCGTAACTCTTAACATTTTATACATATTTAATGTTGTACCGTATGTAATATAAAATGGATAACTGATTTTAGGCATAACTAGTGTATAAAGGCAACAAAAAATAAAAAAAACACTTTATTTTATTTTATTCTTTCAAAAAGAAGATAAAGTGTAAATTATCAGTGCTTTACATTAAAACAATTATATAAAATAGATAGAAACTTAACGACATGAAAATTGTCAGATAACGAGGTCTAAATTATACAAACAAATTTTTTTGTCTTCTCCCTAAAAGAAAAACACATTGATGTCAATTTTAAATTTACAGAGCTTGGTAAATAGCTTTATAATAGTGGGGGATTATGTTGTTGTCACACAAGCTGATTAAGTCTTTTTTTCCTTTTTGTCAGGCAGAGTGATTTTACTTGCATATGCAGGTTTCACTATAGCCCGCCTGGTGGCCATGGTCGTTAAGGCGCTGAAGTCTAAAAACGGTCTAACACCGAGGTTAGCCGGTTCGAGTCCCGTTGGTCGAAAAAATTTCACCATCAGAATGTTGGCCGGCAGGGTAGGGGAGGTGGTGGTATACAATTTCTAATCACTAGATTGCGTGCCAAAAGCCTGGATTAAATTCCAAACCTCTCCGCAGTGCTCATATGGAGTGAGGGCATATGACGCTGTTGATGGTGATTCGTCCGTCGGATGGGGACGTTAAGCCTTGAGCAGACCCCTTGATGCTATTCGACAGGAGTAGGCTATGTGCCGGCACCGGGTTTCACCCTCTCCCTACTATCATATATCACGTCATTCATTTCATCTCCCATTAACTCCTCTGATGAGGTTGTCGTCAGGAAGGGCATCCCGTCATAAAAAAACCGCCACGACAGATTCATCTCACTTCATACCCGACCCCGTAAAGAAACGGGACAAGGGTTGAAATGCAGGTTTCACTATGTTTGTACAAAAAAAATTGTCACCTTCTTTCTAAAAACGGAATACTTTGACATCTGATAATTTAAATGTATTGCCATCAGAGTCCTGAAAAATGTTCATTGCCATCTCACTATGTAAATTATTAAAGTCTATGAAGTCTTCATAGCCCATTTCCCTAGCTTGAAGATGTTTCTCCTTTTTTTCACATTCCTGATCAACGAATTATATTGGTCAGGTACGTACACTGGTCCCGACATCTTCGCCCTATTCACAGACCTCTCAATGATGCTGTGGATTGCATCTCCTTCGTTTTGCGTGTGTCCACGAATCAGGTACTTGTGAGTGATTGCTTGGACATTGGACGGCATACAAATACATCGATATCATGTATCTAAAAAAGAAGACCATATATAAGTAAAATTATTTCTTTTTGAACGAGTTTATCAGTAAAACTAAAGTCTGGACCAATTAATTCAGTTTATCACTGCAAATCATGGACTCTATCTTTGTTCCTACCTATTTTCCTGTTGTCCGCCGCAACTGTCGGATTAAAAAACGATTTCTTTCCCAGGCTTGTTTATTGAAAGCTCTTCAATATATTTATAGACACCAGTGGCTATTTCATTGACACCCCTTTTTCCTAGTCCTTCATGCCAAAAAAAAAAAAAAGCTTGTGTCGTTTTCAATTTCAGGTAGCTGTAAAAAAAGGAGAAATTGTTGATTTTGACCTGGCACTGATTTTTGTAAGAAAGTTAAAAATACTTAACAGTAAATAAAATACAAAATAAAGCTTGTGAAAAATAAAATAAAAAAGAATACTGATATTTACTGTAAAATTGAAATAGTTGAGACGTGACTTGTAGTGAAAAGCTGATGTTTGACAAATTGGTACTGGTAAGACAGCTTGCAAATCACACATATCTAATTGTATTTCACCTTTTTTAGCGTTTTCTTTTGTCCGCTGCTTTTTCTGTTCGACTCAATTCTTTTTCTTCCTGATGCTCACGAAAGGTTTCTTCAAGCTTGGTCTCATCCTCTCCTGCTGCAATGTTATATGCTTCACACTGATCCCATTGGTCTGTTTTAGGCCAAAAATACCCAATGTCGAATTCAGTATTGAATATACGTGAATAAGTATCATAGTTAGCTACTGATTTATCAGCATCAGAACGTTCAGCAGAATAGTGTCGGTGCATTTCTGCAATAGTCAACCCACCATCTATAAACTCTCTTGAGGTGTCTTTTCTTACGTAATGGCTCTCAATGCGGAACATGTAATTTATGTGATACCTGACAGAGTTCAAAACCTCTTCAGGAATCTTTTGATTGTTCAGTTAACCTCTTTTATCTGAAGGTGCAGTTCCAGTTCTACTTGCTTTGGCTTGGATTACAGTGCGAATCATCCTTTCTGTTATTCCCAAGGTATTTATTAAGAACGTTTTGCATAGCCTTACATTTTTATCATTGTTCGTGAGATAAAAAAGCGAAATTAGGCTTTCTTGGTTCTGCGGCAGATATGCGGAGGTATTTTAGAATAAGTGGTTCAATGTATGAAATCAAGGTCTCGTTGCGCTGTAGTGAGCATAATTCCCAGTAACGTTTAAATATCTGGGATCTGAGGTTTTCTGTCAAGTCCTTTGAACAAGATAGGACACATCTATATATACATGAAGGGCCCATCTTTCGAGAATCAGCAGTTTTCCCTCTTCTTCCAGTGTAACTTTGCCCTGAGATTTTAAGAATTTTTTTTTTACTTTTTTCCAGCTATTTATATTTCGTGTTCTTCCTTTACCTCTTTTGGTTTCATTTATGGTTTCCATGTCATTATCATTAATGGCTGGGGTGTCATTAGGCCTATGAGGGACTAGTGGACCACTTGAATCCTCACTACTTGAGTCTTCGCCACATGAATGTTCGTATACATCACTAGAACCCCCAATTTTTTAGAGACTTCAGAGTCACTACCAGGACTGGAAAAGTATTTACGTAATTCAACTTTTCTTAAACTAACTTTAGTTGAACTTGCATAACCAACCACCCGATCTGATTTTCTGTTACTTGTTTCAGTGATAAATCAAACAGCGAAGTTGTTGGCTGTGGATTTTCACTTGTACACTCATTTACTGGACTCATTACGAAATCATTTTGTAAAACTGATGGCTGTTTATTTTCTGTTCCACCTTCATTTGTTGCGCCTCTGAGTTATTTCATTAGCTCATTACTTTTTGTACCGAGCTCGATAGCTGCAGTCGCTTAAGTGCGGCCAGTATGCAGTAATCGGGAGATAGTAGGTTCGAACCCCACTGTCGGCAGCCCTGAAAATGGTATTCCGTGGTTTCCCATTTTCACACCGGGCAAATGCTGAGGCTGTACCTTAATTAAGGCCACGGCCGCTTCCTTCCCATTCCTAGGCCTTTCCTATCCCATCGTCGCCATAAGGCTTATCTGTGTCGGAGCGACGTAAATCAAATAGCAAAAAAATATTACTTTTGTATTTTCTTTTTCCTTCATCATCTCATTTGCCAGCTGCATGATTTTTTTTATCGTTCACCCATTATTGGCACTGCAAGAAAAATAAACTGTATAAATAACCGTTTAATGACAAAGCCTTGAATTACCAATACATTTTGTACAAGAGAACGTTACAGTGCATCCATGTGCACTTGACCGTTTTGGTTAAAAATTGTTTTGTCTACACTTCTGATTCTGCAAGCTAATCGGAACCGGGACCTTGTTGATAATTTGCAGACCAATCATTTTTTTCGGTTTAATCATTGTTTAGTCAGTGTTCAATCGTTGTTTGATCATTGCCTAGTTGTTATAAATAATAACAAATAGATATATCAATTTGGTGTATTTGTTTACAATGGAAAACGTAAACAAATTCGAACTCGACTACCTGTTTTTATTTCAAATGAAAACAAACTATTATGAAAACAATTTTAAACCAGTTCCAACCGTTGTCATAAACAATGCTGTCTCAACATTCAGGAAAATGAGTGACGGGAAAATTATATTTAAAAAATGAGGGAAAGTTGATAGCGTACACAAAAACAGCACATCTTGAACTCGCATTATTGAACTGAATAGCATGTTCTAGTAATATAAAAGTAATAAGTACCATGACCTGTGCAGTTTGGAATATCGGACATGCTACGAAATAAGTGAAAATGACTAAATAATAGGTTATTCAGGTCAACAATGACATTCAGTTACGCAATATAATGCATGATCTCCTGGGTTAAACAATAGCGTAAAGTACAGTTATGACAATAAGAGTTGTGGTCAATCATAGTAATAATGACACAAAATACACTTACGTCGTTGTTGCACTTGAATTGTAGCCGATTTAGCGTCGGTTTATTGTCTTTCTCTACAGTTTCGTCACTGTTCCTCTAGCAAGTATATCCTCTTGTGCAGTCACTTCCTCAACTGGCACTTGTGGCGTTGTTCTCCTGACTGGAGGGGGCAAACAGCCGATGTTTCAACGACACAACTACGCCCTAGCGGCCGAAAGTCGAAATACAGTTACGTCGTTGTTCCACGTTAAGGCTTTGTGATATCATTAAGCATTAAAACCCAATTACTCGAAAATGTACAGTTACGTCATTGTTCTTAGCTTGGCCTTAGCTACCGTCCACAGACATTTGAATTTCATGCGATGATGATTGTTAAGATAGTTTTATAGGATGAAAATCCGCGTAGTCATCTGCCCATATTCTCCTTCTTATTATTCTACCGCTTTTCCCACATCTGTGGGGTCACGGGTGTGAACTGTGTCGCACATGTATATTTGGCCACATTTTACTGCAGGATGCCCTTCCTGACGCCAACCCTATATGGAGGGATGTAATCACTATTGCGTGTTTCTGTGGTGGTTGGTAGTGTAGTGTGTTGTCTGAATATGAAGAAGAAAGTGTTGGGACAAACACAAACATCCAGTCCCCGAACCAGAAGAATTAATCAGAGACAATTAAAATCCCCGACCCAGCCGGGAACCGAACCCAGAACTCTCTGAATCGAAGACCTCAACGCTGACCATTCAGCCAATGAATCGGACCATCAGCCCATATTCATCGGTAAGATAACGAAGGCCGCGGAAATGAGAAGGAAAATTTTAAGGATAGGAATAAGAAATCATGGAAATAAAAGAATGTTTTAACCTCGAATGCCCTAACACCACCGAGCGAGAAGAGAACTAAGTACGAAGGCCTACAATGTCTTAAGCCCTTTAAGCATTTTAACAATAACATTACTCTGACTACTGATATTAGTCGAGTCGTACTCTGTCTCTTCTGCTGCCGTTCTTCTCCATTAGAAGGCATTAATGCTAAAGACTAACTCGTCAACGACGGACTCAATTACTGTAGTCTAAAATATGGCACAGCAAAAGTATGAAAGCAAATTTTTCAGCCTGCCATTCATTACTGCCTATTGCTGAGTATCTCATTACTTATTCTGTAGGTAAACCACTGTTAGGCGATCCTGTAACTCTGTAACTTCAGTGAACTTTCCTGTCAAGATTGTCCACGGTAAGTGTTATCGAACTCTGAACTCTCCCATCCAAACAAGCATAAAGAGGGGGTCTGATTATGAGAAGTTGTATTTCGTTTGGGAAGAGTTTAGTGGTAAGAAAGAAAGTGTCCCGCGAGTATAAAGGCATTTCTCTAATCCTTGAGAAGAGACCTGGGAACCTCCTGTCATTACTGTACATTATAAACAATATTCGCACAATTTGTTTACATAAGTTCCAAGGGAAGTCTTTATCCTTGAATGTTAACGTCTCCCATGTTTCACTTTTGTAGACGAGCTTGGTTTTATCCCAGGATTTGCACACACACTTTCTGATGGGAATGCACGTGTAGACTAATTCTGCTGTACAGTAGGCGTCTACAGTAGGTTGCACCTGCTGCTAATATTTATTACGAGCTGGAGGCAACAGAGGTGTTGGCTCTCTCGCCTTCAATTTGTGATGTAGGCCTACACAGTTTGCATAAGAATGTTTTATTTCATTTTTGGGAAGTACATCGATAATAACATAGACTTGCGTTCCTGTACAACGTGTACATGGAAAGAAAAATGTTCAGACCCTTTTAGTGTTTGGGTTGAACGCGTATATCACAGAGGGTATTTAATTAAGTACAGTCCCAGCATTTGCCTGGTGTGAAAATGGGAAACCACGGAAAAACCATCTTCAGGGCTGCCAACAGTGGGGTTCGAACCCACTATCTCCCGAATACTGAATACTGACCGCACTTAAGCGACTGCAGCTATCGAGCTCGGTGAGAGTACAGTACACTGACTGACAGAGCAAAATGCAACACCAACGAGGAGTGGTTCGAAAGGGATGAAATTTGGGGAAAAAACAGAGTCGGCACGGAAGAATAATTGATGTTTATTTCAAACCGATATGCAGGTTACACAATGCGCACGGCATCGACTCAGTAGGATGTAGGACCACCGCGAGCGGCGATGCACGCAGAAACACGTCGAGGTACAGAGTCAATAAGAGTGCGGATGGTGTCCTGAGGGATGGTTCTCCATTCTCTGTCAACCATTTGCCACAGTTGGTCGTCCGTACGAGGCTGGGGCAGAGTTTGCAAACGGCGTCCAATGAGATCCCACACGTGTTCGATTGGTGAGAGATCCGGAGAGTACGCTGGCCACGGAAGCATCTGTACACCTCGTAGAGCCTGTTAGAAGATGCGAGCAGTGTGTGGGCGGGCATTATCCTGCTGAAACAGAGCATTGGGCAGCCCCTGAAGGTACGGGAGTGCCACCGGCCGCAGCACATGCTGCACGTAGCGGTGGGCATTTAACGTGCCTTGAATACGCACGAGAGGTGACTGGAATCATACGCAATAGCGCCCCAAACCATGATGCCGCGTTGTCTAGCGGTAGGGCGCTCCACAGATACTGCCGAATTTGACCTTTCTCCACGCCGACGCCACACTCGTCTGCGGTGACTATCACTGACAGAACAGAAGCGTGACTCATCGGAGAACACGACGTTCCGCCATTCCCTCATCCAAGTCGCTCTAGCCCGGCACCATGCCAGGCGTGCACGTCTATGCTGTGGAGTCAATGGTAGTCTTCTGAGCGGACGCCGGGAGTGCAGGCCTCCTTCAACCAATCGACGGGAAATTGTTCTGGTCGATATTGGAACAGCCAGGGTGTCTTGCACATGCTGAAGAATGGCGGTTGACGTGGCGTGCGGGGCTGCCACCGCTTGGCGGCGGATGCGCCGATCCTCGCGTGCTGACGTCACTCGGGCTGCGCCTGGACCCCTCGCACGTGCCACATGTCCCTGCGCCAACCATCTTCGCCACAGGCGCTGCACCGTGGACACATCCCTATGGGTATCGGCTGCGATTTGACGAAGCGACCAACCTGCCCTTCTCAGCTCGATCACCATACCCCTCGTAAAGTCGTCTGTCTGCTGGAAATGCCTCCGTTGACGGCGGCCTGGCATTCTTAGCTATACACGTGTCCTGTGGCACACGACAACACGTTCTACAATGACTGTCGGCTGAGAAATCACGGTACGAAGTGGGCCATTCGCCAACGCCGTGTCCCATTTATCGTTCGCTACGTGCGCAGCACAGCGGCGCATTTCACATCATGAGCATACCTCAGTGACGTCAGTCTACCCTGCAATTGGCATAAAGTTCTGACCACTCCTTCTTGGTGTTGCATTTGCTCTGTCAGTCAGTGTATTTAACATACGATTATGTTTAATGTCTCGATTGACATATAAAAGTGAAGGCTACCTGTCAGAAAAAAACAAAACAATAAAATCTAAAACTTAGTTTTCGTGAATTACCGCTTCAATGTAAGGTAAACTTATTGCTAAATATGTGATGTAACAAGCATACCCTGTTATAAGATGGCGCTATGTTGACTCGCGCGCTCAGTTGGAGGTTAGCTGTAGCGGTCAGTTTTTTTTTTTTTTTTTTTTTTTTTGCTAGGGGCTTTACGTCGCACCGACACAGATAGGTCTTATGGCGACGATGGGATAGGAAAGGCCTAGGAGTTGGAAGGAAGCGGCCGTGGCCTTAATTAAGGTACAGCCCCAGCATTTGCCTGGTGTGAAAATGGGAAACCACGGAAAACCATTTTCAGGGCTGCCGATAGTTGGATTCGAACCTACTATCTCCCGGATGCAAGCTCACAGCCGCGCGCCTCTACGCGCACGGCCAATTCGCCCGGTGTTGCGGTCAGTGTACGACGTTCTATTGAATAAAATTATCCACCTAATATTTGTATTTTACGTCTAATAAGTGAGTCTACGAAAGCCTACAACCCCAGTGGCCGTTACAATAGTGACAGCCAACCGCTAACTTTTCGTAATATGTTACGCTTGACGATGATAGGGCCTTTCAGCATGCCGTCCTGACTTGGCTCCAGAGACTGGACATTGATTTCTTCAATGCTGGCACCCATGCCTTGGACAAGTGGAATAAGTGGTTGGACAAGAATTGTGACTATAATATTGATTTTTAATAATATTCAGTGCCCTACTACTATGCATATTTGTATCTGCCTGTAAAACAAACTCTTTTTCCGTACTCAGGTCAAGGTCTGTGAATAATAATAATAATAATAATAATAATAATAATAATAATAATAATAATAATAATAATAATAATAATAACGAAAACTTGGTGAAAGCCAGAACTACCTCTGATGATTGATCATGAATACGTCAACATGTTCTTTTATTTATTTATTTATTTATTTATTTATTTATTTATTTATTTATTTATTTATTTATTTATTTATTTATTTATTTATTTATTTATTTGTTACATAGTAACATTTCCTCATTTCTGAGCCTGCTTAAAAGACAAAGTATACATTGTACCAGCTCAAAGAGTGTAGCGGAATTAAAGTCTATTGATTTTTAAAGATAATCACCGATGATGGTTTCTTAAAATACCTATTGATGATTTTAAGGCAGAAAGAACAATGTCACTAATCAAAGACTTTGGTAGCTGGAATGTCTTGCAGATCTGAACGAATTTTTGTGGTATTGTGTCCCTACTCTGGATTAGTAAGATTATGACTTCGATCATTACGTTATATGCTTGCTTGTAGTATGGAATAATGGGCTCATAAATTTCCTTCTTCTCACGATCAGCATCGTCAGGTCGACTCGCGGAGGACTCGAAGCGGACGTTTGGATCAATTTATATCCTTAATTGGTGTCTTTGAAGGCAATCATGTCGATTTATGGAATGCTTCCTTTCTCTAATAATCCATGGAGCTCTTCATGGACGAAGAATTCTGTTGATCTGAGGGCCTCGGCGATGGAAGTTCTAGCGTTGCACTGAGTCTCGCCATACTGGCGGGTACCAAGGACGTGTTGCAAGTAATTCAATCTCGTTGAGGTATCGCCTGCATCCATGGCCCTAGTTGCCTGCTGCTGCATTCCCAGTCATCTTGAGGCCGTCTCTAAATTCGCTGTGTGACAATCCTTCGTGGTGGCTGACCCATTTATTGGATTATTTAAAACGGATAACCACATTACCTTTGAAAGGGAGATCGCCCAACTTCTTAAATTTCAGATCTCTCATCCCCCTCTTCTTCCGAGAGTCCAGAAATCCATCTTTAGAATTCACCAGGTTGTCATCAGACGATAGACCGAGTCTTGTTCGGCAAGTTTTGTTTTCTTCCTAGAGGTTTCTTGTACTGAAGATGTAGGGGTTCCAGTATCTTTTCAGAATTTGCAGTCGATTTATCTGTTGTAGGAATGCCGGCCATTGTGCACTGAATAGTACAAGGCTGTGACTGTATATCATGCCATCTGGTAAATCGTCTGGTAACTGAAACAAATTAAATTAATTAATTAATTCAATAAATAAATAAATAAATAAATAAATAAATAAATAAATAAATAAATAAATAAATAAATAAATAAATAAATAAATAAATAAATAAATACAACTTTGGAGACTGTCAGCATGAAGAATAGTCCCTTCAAGTAGATAAAATATTTTAAAAAGAAACGAATAAAAATGTATTTAATGAGTAACATACATAATGCTACCCTCAAGGCTTAGCCTTACCTTTTTTAAGTTTCTATTTATTGAGAATGCCCACATTACCTGAACTAAGTGCATTCTAATAATAATATTATTGTTTTATGTCCTACTAAATACTTTCTTTTACGGCTTTTGGAGACACCGAGGTGCCGGAATGTTTTGCCGCGGGAGTTCTTTTACGTACCAGTAAATCTACCGACACGAGGCCGATGCATTTGAGCACCTTGAAATACCACCGGACAGAGCCAGGATCGAACCTGCCAAGTTGGGGTCAGAAGGCCAGCGCCTCAAACGCCTGAGCTACTCAGCTGAGCTACTGAGTGCATTCTCTTACAAACCACTAATAAACAGTCATTGTCAATATTTTCGTATTTGTAGCCTTGGTGATAAACCTCAATCTGAGGACTGTGTTCTCCACTACGACACAGCCTCTACTACTACTAAACGTTTACATTCCTCCCCTGAAGGTGGAGGCAGGCCTCTTAGACGGTGACGCCGCCTCTCAGGCCGGGAGATTTGATACGGTGAAGGAGATGTGCGGAGAAGGTGACGGGGTGGGCGGCCGTGGCCTATACTACGAACTGTCCCGGCATTCGCCTTAGTGCAGGAGAATGGAAAACCACGGAAAACCATTCTCAGGACAGCCGACCGGTGGGGCCAGGCGTGAAGTCCGGCACTGTGCCCCAGGCCCATCTCCCGAATGCAGAGACGTAGAGCCACGGTCGAGCCGTCGCCAACTTTCCTCTGCTCGGTTGGCCGGTCAGAGTACAGAGCTGTTGGACCACGGGCAAGCCGTGGCCTCTTAAGGGACGAAACCCACTCTGCATCCACCGACTACGACACAGCCCTCTCCATCCTTCTTGATATTGTGCCAGTCGCATTGCCTGTAGGAGTTATGCCCCAGTTACTCGCTTAATGGTGTCCGACCAGCGTGTGGGAGCTCGTCCATGATCTCTCTTTCTAGGAACATTCCCTGCGACAAGGAATTTTTCTAGGATTATTTCTCCAAGTCGTGCAATGTGCTCAAGGAAATGTAGAATTCTTTGTTTAGATATAGTTGACAACCTGATCTTGGTACGTAGCTCCTTCAAAATAGACCCTTTAGTGAGGAAATCTGTCAAAGAAATACGAAGAACCTTTCTCCTGCACCATATTTCAAAGGCATCGATTTACTGTAGCTCTGATTAACGAAGAGTCCACATTTCAGCTCCGTAGAGTAATGTGCTAAACACTCAAATCTGAACTCTTTTTGACATTAATGTCAAAGAGCAGACTACTTTTTCATGACACTTTTGGCCATAGGAGTTATCCTTCTTATTTCATCCTCACAGGTACATGTACTAGTTATCACTGATCCAAGACGTACTATTTTAGATATAGTTTCAATCTGTCCGACTCATTGGCTGAATGGTCAGCGTTGCTGCCTTCGGTTCAAAGGATCCCGGGTTCGATTCCCAGCCGGGTCGGGGATTTTAATCGCCTCTGATTAATTCTCCTGGCCCGAGGACTGAGTGTTTGTGTTTGTCCCAACACTTTCTTCTTCATATTCACACAACACACTACAGAACACTACAACCTCTACAGAAACACGCAATAGTGATTACTCCCTCCATATATGGTTGGCGTCAGAAAGGGCACCCGGTCGTAAAACAGAGCCAAATCTGCATGTGCGACAAATTCGCACCCGAAAACCCACAGATGTGGGAAAAAGCGATAGTAAAAGCGAAAGAAGAAGAAGTTTCAATTTCTTGTTTTTTTGCTATTTGTCTAACGTCTGACTAACACATCGAAAGTTTTCGGTGACGAAAAGATGGCAAAGGCCTAGGATTGGGAAGGTAGCGACCGTGGCCTTATTTAAGGTACAGTTCCAACATTTGCCTGGTGTGAAGATGGGAAACCACGGAAAGCCATATTCAGTGCTGCCGATGGTGCGATTCGAACCCATTAATTTCCGGGTGCAAAAATTTCAGCTGCGGACCCTATTCACATGGCCTACTCACTCCGTTTTCAATTTCCTTAAGTTCTCGTTAGCTTGTCGACGCTATTAGCTATCATCATTTTGCTTTCTTCACTCTGATTTTCAGTCCTATCCCATTGTTTAGAGCAGTTACACGAGCAAAGGACGTTCTCATTTCTTCCTCATCCGCGGCAATGAGAGCAATGTCATGTGCAAACTGAATATTTGAAATCTTCCTATCTCCAACAGAAAATCCTCCATCTCCTCTACCAAACGCAGTTCTCATTACGAATTATAAAAGAGGACTGATGGCAATATTCAACCTTCGAACACTACTGGGTGAGTCCCGCAAGAGTTTCCGCCCTTCCTGTATACCACGGGTCGGTAAACGAGAGCGCGTTTGTCGTCACGCCGTTCCCATAATTCCGTAGAAAACTTATAAACTTCAATGAACGGATAAATTAGATTGAAAACAATAAAACTTACCCCCTTATATTAAATTAAATTAAGTGTTGAAAATGTTCTCCCTCTGCCTGTAGGCAAGTGTTGTAGCATGTGATTATCTCACGATTCACTCTGCAATTTATCCATATGAATCTTCAACATTTCGGTGAAAATTGCATTTACAATGTACAACACACGAAAATGCGCTGTTCAACACTGATTCGGAAGGATTGAAAAGCACAAAATCTACCAATTACTGCTGGATATGAAGCAATTACGCTGTCTGGAAGCTTACCACAGACTAGTTGAGACCATGACATCACTGGGCGAGCTGTATGGTTCAGGCGTCTGTTACATCACGCACTCGCCCAAACAAGGCAGAGAGAATAATTGGCAACTCGACTGAGGCTCACTCTAGATTTTTTGTTCTTACTGATACATTTTCACTAAGAATTTCGTACATGGTCAAAATAATTTGAACTTAAATGGACTAAATCACAGGACACAAGTAAAATACTTTTTAAAACTCAATGTGGGCTACGTATTTATTTCTGTTCTTTGCAAGTTAGTGCATCACAGTAAAAATGCTAAAACGATTAGACAAATTATTTGAATAATATTACGTATATTATGAACATAAACTACATAAAACTGTTTATAGGCGACATAACATTAATAAAACTACTAGTATACTAAGATTCATGAAAGTAAATTATGAAAATCAAGCATACGCCAGTTCACTCTTCGGTATACATACCGTTAGTTTATGCATAATAGAGATATGATTTGTAATCCATGACAAATTTTTGCGTCATTTAACTCGACACTAATTCAAGAGATTACCACGTCCACGGTAATTAACGGTGAGTTTCAAAATTGAGATATTGTTGTAGCCAACACTTTCTTTCTGATGTGAATCTGTAGATCCTTTTTAACTCTTTCAGATAAGACCAACAGTACACGTAAATAAATATTCACTGCTGAGATCTTAATGGACACCAACTCATAGTGCGTATTTTCAGGAATCTAGCCGGCCAAAAATCGTATCTTGGAAACTAATGTACCGATTTACATAAAACTTAGTATGTAACTGCTATTATTGGAGATAATTAAGTGTGTGGTCAATCAAGTACAAAGAACAAATTACTACGCCAGGAATAGAATTAGTAGTCTTTGTAATTTTAATCATTTTTCGTTATAGCTTTAAGAAATTTAACAGATTTTGATAGTGGGACATGCGGTTTAGAATGTTTAAAGTAGATACAGAAATACGTGTACTTTCCAAACAATTTATTCATTAGATACAGTTACATCAGAATCGCAATCGTCACTGTCATTATCTCCTTCGGCAGAACCAGATACAGGAGGCTCAGACAGTAAGTTGAGCACTTCTCGTGAAAGCGAAATCAACATCCTTTTCCTTGATTTCCCTAAGCTGGTAATATAAGGGTCCGATGATATAAGCAGCCTATGGAAAAGGTCAGTATTTGTGCTTTTTGTGGAAGGTTTCCTATTATATTTATTCCTGGTCTCCTGAGCTTCCTCGGAGAGTTGTCCAACAGGTATAATACAGTGCCTAATGACCTCGTCTCCATGACTCAAGAGTTTGCGCAAAGTTACAGGCATGTAGTACGATTTATATTTTTGTAAGTACAGTTGTATAGTTTCCTTTGCGTACATGCCAAATGTCACTTTATCAATCGCATACCCACACGAAAGAGTTTATACGATGACACGTAGATGGTTTATTAAA
The DNA here is from genome assembly GCF_040414725.1 of Anabrus simplex. Classification (NCBI taxonomy): domain Eukaryota; kingdom Metazoa; phylum Arthropoda; class Insecta; order Orthoptera; family Tettigoniidae; genus Anabrus; species Anabrus simplex. Next base: position 1,233,242,412 of record NC_090265.1, read on the forward strand.
TTTATATCTACTCCAGTAATATACGCAGAAGTGGAAGCCTCTCTGAAGAATCTTCTAGCGGTTTCCATCACTGGTATTGCCAGCACTTTGCATCGGATACCAACCAATAGACGCGTTTTCTCCCTGAACATCTGTAGTGAAGTCATGTCAGTATTTATTTATTGCGTGTGTATTTTAGACTTTAAATTAGTGCGTAAATGTATTGTGTTGAATGAGAAATATGCGATAAGCCTACGTGTGTGATTTATTTCTTTAACATTAATACGGCGATCTTTTGTAGTCATCTGCAGTATTTATTTACTGCGTCTGTTTCCTAGCCTTTATTGTCTGGATAAATTTATTAAATGCAATTAAATACATCCCTCGCCCCTCGAGCCTGTAATATTGTCTATTTTCTCCCGCAGTTTGCCTTCACTGCTGAGGTTTCTTATGTGCCGTAGTTTACCTCTGATTCTCTACAAGCCAAAAGTGGCCCGTGGCCCCTGTAAACCCCACGTCCCCTTCAGTTCATAAAAGTAATTTGTAGCTTAGTTTCTTCAGCATTTGTCTTGAACTTACATACTGAATTTCACAAATTTATGTGCCGCCGTTTTCCCGTGATGGCGCTGAGCGGAGCCGTTCGATATGGCAACATTGTTGTCATAAGAGCAATACTGTTTTCTCAACATGGAATGAGCTATAGAACTGTCAGGCTCATCCTGACATTGTTGTGATGCACGTCCTTCTGCAAGGCTCATTCTCTGCTCGAACCAACTTTTATTGTACTTCAGCAATTTGTCCCTTTTTCTACTATATTTTGTCCAGCGTGATAGAATTTCAGCACACAAAATATTGACAGATTTCCTTATTGACTTGGATATATCCTCAGAACAATCCTCAAAGCCTAAAAGTTCAATTACAACATTCGTAATATCATCGTTCCGCTTATATTCCCTGCTGTTCCTCAACAGCTCGAAAACCGACCTCCGGGTTACAGAGTACATGGCTTCTGAAAAAAATTAATTACTCTCGTGGTCGCACCTGGTCGCAGCAAAAAGTCACAGTATTCTATTCATTAAAGTATAGATAACTCATCCAAAAGCTTTCATTGCGGAAATCAAAGGCGATCCATTTTGAAAGTCAGCTCAAATTTGTATAATTAGATAGCACTTGGACACCGTGTACCTGAATTTTAAGTGCATATTTCGGACAACAATATAGTAATTTTCAGAAAATGCTACATACTATATAAAAATACATACCTTCAACTAATATAATCACATTGCAAGGTAAATAAATATTTAGTTCTGACGTCTTTACTGAGCCCTCACATTATAACTGCGCGCTCGCCTTGCCAGAATATATTGCCCTGACGAAGGAGAGCCACTTTAGGCCTTCGGTGAGATTAGATAATCAGACAGCGCATCTTTTCAATACTTAATTACTGTACCCAAGAGTCTTATAAACACGACTCACAGAAAATGCGCACCAAAGACAAGGGTTGAAAATATTATTTTTGGCCGGCTGGATGCTAGAAATTACCCACTGTGCAACTTTGCACTGAAATGTCTTAGCCTACTCGTTAATGGTTCTGTGTTGATTCTTTTATGTATGACACGACCGTATGTTCGCCCAGATTCTGTTACAGACGTTGTGACGTACCCACTTAGCCCACAGATGTTAGACAAAATTATAACGTGGCGGGTCACTTTAATATTAAAATAAATAAATGATATCTCATTGTTTCTCCATAAACAATATCCCATGGGCGCCAGTCTTCAAGCTTATGGCTTGAAAACGAAAGTTGATAATTAATAATAATAATAATAATAATAATAATAATAATAATAATAATAATAATAATACGTAATGAGACTCAAAAAACTCCCAGGGGTGAGGTGAACGGAACACAAATCATTAAGTACACTCACTTGGAATTTAAGGATCATCAATAATAATTTCAGAATATACAAATTAAAACAGCTATTTATTAGGATGAAAAACGTGACGTAACGGCGTATTAACGAAATCTGAACTTACGGAAGCAAAAGAAAAATTGAATGAAATTAACTCTAAGAAAATGAACTGTTGCGTGAAGACTTGCAGTAACTTATGCCATAAGCTCACCATATGTAGACTCTGTTGTCTTGAAGCTGATGTGTGGATCTCTCGTACCGGCTGGCTCATCTGTTGTTGGATTCCAGTCCTACTTCCACATTTCCTGTCTTTAACACTTCCTACTGTACTCCTTACATAAAGTAGTAATGAGTCCTAATTTTAAATGCAAAACCACCATGGGTTATGTTCATGGAGAGAATACACTTGTATTCTTCCCTCTTACGGAACAGTAGTGTAGCTAAATTCATAATAAAAGCTCTCCTTCCCTATACTAGTCAAAACCGGTCTCCCGTTGACTACCTCTCGTCATTGAGTTAACAAGTCCCAATGAGAGTACCTTTTGAGTAGTATATACTCAGATGCGAAGTGAACTAAGTTAAAATCTTCTCCGATGTGCAGACGTAGAATCATAGTAAGAGTGTCTTCCAAGAGTGAGATTCAGAATGCCTAAGAGTGAGAATAAGAATGTCTAAGAGTGAGAATAAGAATGTCCTCCCCAGCTCTTGTCTTCGGAGTATATCGGTTCAAAAGTCTCCTTCCATCAGCCATATCACATGGTCCAGTAAGATTCGAGGTCTCATCCCTTCTCCTATGTATTGCTGTGAATCCATCACGTTGCCTCATTACGTTCATTCACATAGGCTGAACTTTCCCGCTGAAATAAAGCGTCAGGTAGCTAAGTTCGAAAAGTGGGCGTTTATAATGTATCAACTGTCTCTTCATGAGGTAGAGAGGATGAGGTCTCTCGTAACCTAGATGACGTACTTTTCCTGGAAATGGGCTAAAATTCGCCTGCTGACTCCGGTCACCTCACAAGGGCTATTGGAAAATTTACTGCAAGTTATTAATATGATATGATGTTGAAATGCTTTACCCAATAATTTGTTCGTTCAGAATACGTTATAGCCACGATACAAAGAAATGAAATGATGATTGAAATGGATGATAAAATCCCTATATATATATATATATATACATATGAATTTAAACATGACCCATCAGTGATTAAATATATACATCTTATCAATTAATTATATAGTTCAATAATTGAAAACATGCAGTGATGTCCCAAACATCACAACGTCGAAGAGTAAACATTATCTTCAGAAGTTTAGTGTTGTAAAATGAGATACCTTGCCTTGCTGGGACCACGTCAGTGTTGTTGCCTGTGGTGTATGCCCTTGCATGCTGAGTGAACATTTCAGAGAGATTCGTGACTGACACCTACAAGATGAATATGCATCACGAATGCTATCAGCTAGCGTCGGCCCCCGTAATGAAGATTTAAATGCGTAGCATTGCACCTTTAAAACCCGACAAGTGATCTGCCATAACAATACTTCCAGATGTATTTAAATAGTAGACTGTAATGTGTTTGATTCTTACACGATCTCCCCATTACTTCTTTCTTCTTTATCTGTTTATCCTCCAGGGTCGGCTTCCCCTCGGACTCCGCGAGGGATCTTATGGCGACTTTGGGATAGGAAAGAGGTAGGAGTGGGAAGGAAGTGTCGATCACCTTAATTAAGGTGTGACCGAGCTCGATAGCTGTACAGTAGTCGCTTAAGTGCGGCTAGTATCCAGTATTCGGGAGATAGTAGATTCGAAACCCACTGTCGGCAGCCCTGAAAATGGTTTTCCGTGGTTTCCCATTTGCACACCAGGCAAATGCTGGGGCTGTAACTTAATTTTTTTTTTGCTAGCGGCTTTACGTCGCACCGACACAGATAGGTCTTATGGCGACGATGGGATAGGAAAGGCGTAGGAGTTGGAAGGAAGCGGCCGTGGCCTTAATTAAGGTACAGCCCCAGCATTTGCCTGGTGTGAAAATGGGAAACCACGGAAAACCATTTTCAAGTCTGCCGATAGTGGGATTCGAACCTACTATCTCCCGGATGCAAGCTCACAGCCGCGCGCCTCTACGCGCACGGCCAACTCGCCCGGTGTGTACCTTAATTAAGGCCACGGCCGCTTCCTTCCCACTCCTAGCCCTTCCCTGTCCCATCGTCGCCATAAGATCTATCTGTGTCGGTGCGACGTAAAGCAACTAGCAAAAACAAATTAAAAAATGAAAATAAAGCCAATATATCCTAGTCTGATTCTCAGCCAATCGTACTTGGTTCGCGTAGAAGGAAGTGGGTACGATTGCCCGCAAGGAAGTTGAAACATTTAAGAAAACGAGATTTCGTCTTCTGGAGCGGCGTACCACCCTGAGATTCACTCAGCATACACCAAAAATTAGTACCAGGTTAATTCCTAGGAGTAAAGGCGACCAGGCAGTGCCAAGGTTACGAAGTATTGTGGAAGACTTTACCTTCCACTCATCCGAGGACCTTCATGGTCTTTGCGGAGCTGGCTTTGCAGTTTTATTGTTTCTAGGATCAAGTATGAAATGAAAAATGAAATGGCGTATGGCTTTTAGTGTCGGGAGTGTCCGAGAACTAGTTCGGATCACCAGATGCAGGCCTTTCGAGACTCCCGTAAGCGACCTGCGCGTCGTGATGATGAAATGATGATAAAGACTACACATACACCCAGCTCCCTGCTGGGACCCTTGTGACCAAATGCCAGCACTCTAACCATTTAGCCATGCAGCCAGACAAGTATGAAATTATGAAATTAAAATACATGAGAGACATTGATTCATCGATAGTGATTGAGGTTTTCATACTGCTATAAAAGCGCCTGACACCCGGCGTCCCCGGGTTCAATTCTTGGCTGAGTCACGATTTTTTAATTGTACATGATTAATATCCCTGCTTGTGTCGTCCTTAACGTTCCTCGCCTCACATTCAACACTCTACGCTTCCGCAATTCCACTTACACGCAGGTACCTTTCAAATAGTGAAAGTAGTAGCAAAAGATCTATAGAGGTCACCGCCACAAGCAAATATAATTTTTTTAATGTGTCAATATATACCTTCAAGTAGGATTAGCATCAGGAAGGGTATCTGGACGTAAAATTGGGCCAAATCCATACGTGGTCCCGACCTCAATAGGCAATTCCTATTTACCCTACATGAAATCTTGTGCGTGATTCAATTCAATCAGGCAAACTTAGGAATTCAAGGAATTCCTATCACATTTATGCCGGCCCCGCGGCCTAGGGGTAGTTTCTCTGCCTCTCGCCCAGAGGCCCCGAGTTTGATTCCAAAGCCAGGTCAACGAATTTCACCTAGTTCTGAGGGCTGGTTTGAAGTCCTCTAAGGCCACGTGATTACAATGGAGGAGATATCTGACAGTGATATAATGGTCGCGGTCTTGAGTGCCAAGGACAACAGCGGAGAGGATTCGTCGTGCTGACCACACATCAGCTTGTAATCTGCAGGTTTCGGGCTGATCAGTCGCTTGGTAGGCCAAGGCCCTTTAGGGCTGTAGCGCTATGCAGCTTGTTTGTTTCATATTGCTATTTACTGGTGCTGCCCAGCCGAGACGCCCTGAGGGGCGAGGGTTCGGTTTGCCGTCATGAAGTCCAAAATGGCTTTTATTTGTCGCCATAAATAGCCCAGGCGTCACTGAAGAGGTGAACTAGGGTAAAAGAGGAATGAGATATATTCCCGTTGCTCTCCTGTCCGAGCTAGATCATGCTGTTACTTATCAGTCTAGCAAGCCTACCGACCCTATAAGCAACACTTTCACACCATTCTTTACAGGATCCAACCAGCCTTCAGGCTGAAGGCCCAACATACATATGAGTTTCGGTATGATCCTCGTGCATCTTCCAGCGTTCTTCTGTGGTAGCATTTAGTCTACATAGGAGAACTGAGAGACAGAATGGCACCGATATGTCGATTAGTATGTACTTATCAGTGGGCTTCAATCAATCATCATCAGTGATCTTCATTTAGGGTTGTTGCCCCGGTGGCGGAATCTATCACTCGCTTACTTAGCCTTTTCTTAATTTCCATAGAAATTGGAGCATTTCCCTTCATAAATTATTCCACCCCCTCACTCCTCGTCTTATAAATGATAATTTGCCCCAATTTGCCCTCTTGAACTCAAAATTTATCTTCATATCTTATCTTCCTTACTTCTAAAATCTCTGCTCAAGCTTATTTCGTCTACTGATGTCATTCCACGCAATTTCACCAATGACAGCTTGAAACATGCCACTCAGTCAAGCATCTCGTCTCCTTACTATCAAGGTTTCCCAGCCTTAAGTTTGCAACATTTATATAACACTACTCTTGTGTCGGAAATCACTCAGAATGAATCGTGATGCTTTCCTTTCGATCTTTTCCATTTCTCGTATCAAGTAATTCTGGTGTGGGTCCCATACACTGGAAACATACTCTAATTGGGGTCTTACCAGAGACTTGTACGCCATCTCCTTTACATCCTTACTACAACCCCTAAATACCCTCATAACCATGTGAAGAGATCGGTAACCTTTCTTAACAACCTCTTTAATATGAATACCCCATTCCTTATATTAACACTTAATTATTTACAGTTTTCCCCATGAGTTACTATCACCATATCAACGCAGTAATCTCGTTTACTCTTGGTAAACCATAGAATCTAAGTCCGGCTCCATGGCTAAATGTTTAGCGTGCTGGCCATTGGTCACAGCGGTCCTGGGTTCTATTCCCGGCAGAGTCGGGAATTTTAATCATAATTGGTTAATTTCGCTGGCACGGGGGCTCGGTGTATGTGTTGTCTTCATCATCATTTCATCCTCATCACGACGCTCAGGTCACCTACGGTCGTTAAATCAAAAGACCTGCACCTGGCGAGCCGAACTTGTCCTCGGACACTCCCGGCACTAAAAGCCATACGCCATTTCATTTCATTTCATAGAATCTAACTTTTCATCCCATTTACCATCATACCATCTAACAACGTTGTCTAGGTCCCCCTGCCCTTGCTCACAATCCTGCAACTCATGTACTTCTCTATGCAGCATAACATGATCCTCTTGGTAGATTGACAGGATCATTGAAGAAAACAAAGGAAAAGTACTGTATTTCAGTCAACACTTCCCTAGTTCATTGACACCTAATGCTGGAAGTGTTGAGGATCCAAACAGTCTTCACACACGCACTAGGCTACTCCGGTCAATTGAAGGCCTACCCTTCACAAAGTCCGAGTGAATTACCTTCAAATAGTAGCATAGGCCTACAGCAAAGCCCTCAGCTGAAGAGGAAAGCTACACGAAGGCAGTTTATTTTCACAACCATAAGGAACACAAACCACGACGCGAAATGTCTTAAGGTAATTTAGAAGTTCACCCTCTAGAGGTCAGTGTATTATATTTTATGGACTTGTGCCCATGTTTTCGTCGTGCTCTGATGAGTGTCTTCTTTGTCCGGGCAGGTTTATTGACTGCAGTATAAAGTTCTCACCGTCTGTCTCTTTGTGTGGCAGACACCCTGTGGTGACTACCTGTCCACCTTACCCACTTGTCAAGCTGACAGAACGCCCCAGTGTCACCACAGCGTGCCAACTGAGGAATTTTGGTCAGGAAACCAAACACCTAGAAATTATCCGACCCTACTGTTCGAAACATAGACTGGCCTCAAGCAACAATAGCTGCTTTTCTATCGGATGGCAGCTTAACACTTTCGATAAAATAGGAATGAAAGTGAAGAAATAGCACCGAGCTCGATAGCTGCAGTCGCTTAAGTGCGGCCAGTATCCAGTATTCGGGAGATAGTAGGTTCGAACCCCACTGTCGGCAGCCCTGAAAATGGTTTTCCGTGGTTTCCCATTTTCACACCAGGCAAATGCTGGAGCTGTAACTTAATATGGGCCACGGTCGCTTCCTTCCCATTCCTAGCCGTTCCTTGTCCCATCGTCGCCATAAGACCTATCTGTGTCGGTGCGACGTAAAGCAAAAAAAAACAAGCAATAGTATGGAACAGAATCCCTTTCTGCTATGTAACTGAAGGCAGCAATTTGATTCAAACACAATGTCTCAGCATTGAAGCAAACATTGGATACTACATATACCAGCATTTGAATCAAAAACAAAGCTGTCTGAAGGACGTAACACAATTAGAATACATCCTGACACAATCAGCCATAGAGTACTTTTCTCTTAATACTGAAGCACATTTCACACCCTGCTCTCCCTGTCAGTATCATGCATGACATGCACAATCGCTCTACAATAATGTTACAAAACTATTTCCGAATATTGTTCGAAGTTTAAAGGAAACAATTAGAATGAATGGTATAATAATATTTCTATGCACTGTTTTAAGTACGGAACACAATTAAAATCAGAATCGATGATGCATGATTTACATAAAATTGTTTCTGTATTGCTTCTGCCTCCTCTAACTTGTCTAACAACCAGAGTTAATTGTGCAATCATACTTCTCAATGAACAATGTATATCGTTGGCTTAGAGCTAAAACTCATTAAGTGACATTTTCATCGTCCCGAGATAACTGGAGACTTTTTTTTTTTTTTGCTAGTTGCTTTACGTCGCACCGACACAGATAGGTCTTATGGCGACGACGGGACAGGGAAGGGATAGGAGTGGGAAGGAAGCGGCCGTGGCCTTAATTAAGGTAAAGCCCCAGCATTTGCCTGGTGTGAAAATGGGAAACCACGGAAAACCACTTTCAGGGCTGCCGACAGAGGTTTTCGAACCTACTATCTCCCGAATACTGGATACTGGCCACACTTAAGCGACTGCAGTTATCAAGCTCGGTAACTGGACTTTTACCTGGCCATAATTGAACCAGGAACGCAGTTGTGAATTCTTCTAAAATAAACAATGGGATGGAGCCTGCCTATGCACTTGATGACCTCTTCATGAGAGAGAAAAATCATATTTTGCTCTGAAACAATATATAACTCAGCTTCAGCCGAAAGTGTACTTAGTGACTTCTACCTCTAAATCAACGATATGCTAGATCACCATCTCGACCTGGGTTACTTGTACCTTGAATGAAAATAAGTAGGTATTCTGGATTCTTGACACGGTGGAATGCAATATGCAATTGTCGGTGAGTACTGTAAACAGAGGCTTAGGAAGATTGATGGAAAGCTTTTTAAAAGTCTGCTTTGTATTGGCTGAAAGCCCCATTTTCCACTGAAATAACTTATTGCTTTTAATGTCGGGAGTCTCCGAGGAAATGTTCGGCTCGCCAGGTGCAGGTCTTTTGATTTGACTCCCGTAGACAACCTGCGCGTCATGGTGAATATGAAATGATGACGAAGACGACACATAAGACCATGGCCCGTGCCAGCGGAATGATAGTTAAAATTCCCGTCCGTGCCGGGGTCGAACCCGAGACCCCTGTGAACAAAGGTCAGCACGCTAACCATTTAGCCATGGAGCCAACGTTCACTACCCTCACCATCATCATTACATTTTTAATAAGTTCCTTGCAAACAATATTTTCTGTTCTATCTTCTGGTTGGAGAATTACCACGCTGTGAGGGACGCTCACTTGCCAACTGCTGCCCAAGTTTTCCCAGCAAAGAAGTATTTATTTATTGTATAATAGTTTGACATATTGTTAATTCAGTCTTGTGTTGAATTCCACAATTATGTTTCTCAAAACACATGAGAAAGTGTCTTAGATGTGAATAGAGGCTATAGAAATTAAGAAACACCCGAACAAAATTAATTTAGGAGATGGATACACAATCAGTAATTCTTGGATGGATTAAAAGATGCAGGTCACAACATACACATACAGGACTAACCTCCAGTTACGTTAGCAACTCTGGCTGTGACACATGCGTTCCGGAATTCTCAAGAGGCAGTTAGGGTCTTACGTCAGCCAGAGAGAGAAGGATATTTAAGGCCAAGGACAGTAACTACTTTTGTAGCTGATTAGCTGCCTGGGGGACTGATTACCTTGGATCGAGTAGGGGTATTTCAGCCACCTTGACAATGAATACTGCGATGTATACGGAAAGTCAGCAAATTTTACGGAATGATTAATTATTAATGTTATTTTCTTTACGTCCCACTAGCTACTCTTTTACGGTTTTCGGAGACGCCGAGGTACCGGAATTTAGTCCCGCAGAAGTTCTTTTTACGTACCAGTAAATCTACCGACACAAGGCAAATACCACCGGACTGAGCCAGGATCGAACCTGCCAAGTTGGGGTCAGAAGGCCGGCGCCTTAACCGTCTGAGCCACTCAGCCCAGCTTTATGGAAGGTACAGAAAGCAACAACCAGTTCAACCCGGAAGAAGAACTAGAAAAGAAAGTGTTTATCGTGTAACGTTTCCGGTCATACGGAAGGGGGAGTCAGAATAGTCCGAATTTGTTTAAAGTTAAAGAACAGTACGAGGAGCGATTTAATAAAGAGGAACTAAATAATAGAACAACGTTCGCTGTCCCTGTCATACGGGCTCAGTGTTGTCAACGAAAAGAGAAAACAGGGCACCCAAGGTCCGTCGCGACGAACATCGATAAAACTCTGTTTGAGTGATAGAACTGTTCGGCGGATGTTTGAAGAGGTGGCTGGATTTGCGAACTGCGCTCAAGTTATTCAGCATCTAACAGAAGGGGATGAGCGATCCCGGTTACGGTACTGCAGTTGTCTGTTGTCCACGACGTATGACGATCCAGATCTTTTCTGCAACATATGAAAGCCGCATTCACATTGATGGCTACACCAACCGAAAAACAACTGATTTTTTACGGTTTGAACTGACTGATATTCTGCGGAAACCATCACACAGGAGGTGGGGTACGATTTGGGTGGTTCGTATCTGGTCATAGGCTATTGGCCCTTATTGCATTGAAGATTCTGCAGAGAATACAAAAGCAGTGCACCATATAGAATTCAGAGACCTCATTATCATCCCCATTCATGCGGGATTCGTGTTCCGCCAGAAACTTACTCCTCCAACGACAATGGATGCAGCAAGACAGAGCTACAGCATACATCGCGGGGAACTCACTTACCCTTCTGCAACGACACTTTGGAGATCACCTAATTTCTCGTGCAACTCCATTCCCGTACCCTTCCTGCTCACCGGATCTCACGGCCCCAGATGCTTTCATATGGGTTATGTTGAAAGAAATAGGTTTTAAAAAACCTACAAAATATTCCAGAATAACGATAGAAGATAAACATGCTCGAAAGTCTTCAGAAATCTTATGAACAGCATGTGGCACGTAATGGTACACATATAGAGCACATACTGTACCAACCACTTGAAGCAAAATGTCATTGGCATTTGTTTTGCCGCATACGGTATTATGTTTGTGAATCTGAATATGCTTGTGACTTACCTGGCTGTTCCCTTTCTTTTGGCAATACTTTTATTCTATGTAACGTCAGTCCCCTACTGATATTAATATTCAAAGGGACTGATAATCCAGCTACCATGTGGAGAATACATTTTTTAAACAAACCTAAGGCATTTTAAGGACATTTTTGTATTTCTTGCCCAAACATTCATTTTTCAAATTTGCTTTGTTTCTCTCCACAATCTACCTCCTCGACAGTCACGTAAGTTGGGAATATTTGAATTGATAACTTGCTTGAAGGGCAGTAACCTGTGTGTTCTATTTTGGGAACACTGGGCACAAGGGTTCACCCAAATTGTACGTCATACACTCAGCCACCTCCACCCATGCAATAAAAATAAATAGCCAACTATACCAAACAATACGTTTCGCGGATGATATTGCCCTCATAGCTGAAACTGAGAATGAGATTGAGACCTCACTGAAGAAATTGAATGATCTGCTAACACTAAAATGTAACATGAATGTTAACAAAACAAAAACTAAGGTAATGAAATGTACTCCGGATGGTAAATAGGATGTTAATATTTGGTTGGAGGGAGAAAAAATGGCTCAAGTAAATCAGTTCATTTATTTGGGAAGCATCATTGCATCCAATTGGGAGGTGTAAAAAGGACGTTCGTTCTAGAATAGCCCAGGCTAAAGAAGCTTTCAATAAAAAAAGAGAAGCCTGTTGACCTCCAAGGCAAAAAGCATTTCATTGAGAGCTTCATTTGGAGCATTGCGACCTATGGCTCTGAAATCTGGACTCTGTTAAAGGCTGACAAGAAAAGAATACATGCATTCAAAATGTGGTGCTGGCGTCGAATGTTACGAATACCCTGGACTCACAGGCTAATAAATGAAGAAGTTCTCAAGAGAGCTGAAGAAACCACCAGTCTAGAGAAAATGATCGCGAAAAGAAGATGTAGTTGGATAGGTCTTTTACTCCGGCATCATCATGGTGCACCACACTGCTTGAAGGGAAAGTGGAAGGAAAGACTAGAAGAGGAGACCAAGGGCAGGGTTCCTCGATGGCATTAGAGGGTAACGTCCATATCAAGCAATCAAGCAGCTGGCTTAGGACAGAAATTCGTTGGACGAGGACAGTCATGCTACCCACCAACCATCAGGTTGAGGAGAATGAGAGAGAGAGAAAGACAGTCTGCATTCGTATATAACTTCAGGACACGTTACGTGAAAAAATTAAAATGTACAAAATAATTTAATCATACACAATACGAAACAGCTATGTTTAAAGACAGTTTTATGCATTCTGATAATTCAGTAACTTGCTATTGCAATATACCCTGAATGTATTATCATTTGTAAACTGTTATATGCAGCAGAGCAAGTATCATCACTTTATTTTAATATTATTATGTTCTTACTTTTTTTGTGCTGTCATTGTCTAGAATATCACACTATTCAGTAGCTCACTGCTTCATGAAAATGAAATTATAGCAGTTGAAAACTCTTTGAATTGTTGTGCAGGAAAGCCAGCTTCACGTTTCCATACTCAGATATCTACCAGCTGTTGAAAATAAAAAATATTATAGATTTCTTTGAAATTTCTATTTTTGGAGCGGTGGAACAAAAGATAGTAAGGGGAATAGCGGAAGATAATAAATCTCTCTTCACGTTTGTTAGAGGAAGAAATGGAAATGTCCCGACTCTTAGGAAGATGAATGTATCGCTGGAATAAGTAAAAGAGGCTGGGAGGCAATGAAAATAAGTCTTCCTAAACCTCACCTCACAAACCATATACCACAGGGGTCAGAAGAACTTGTCGAAAGGAGGTTGAATACGAAAGATACAAGTAAGGGGACTCGTACAGGTTTGACATATACTAGGTTCCGTGCTGAGTAACTTAGACGGTAGAGCGCTGGTCTTCTCAGCCTAACGTGGCAGGTTCGATCCTGGCTCTGTTCGGTGATATTTGAAGGAGCCTAAATATGACAGCCTCGCTTTGGTAGATTCATTGGCATGTAAAAGAACTCCTGCGGAACTAAATTGCGACAAAAGGCCATGGCCCACAGAGGGCTGTCACGCCAATTATGATGATGACTCGCACAAGTAAGAAAAAGTAATACTAGAATCAGCTAAAGTTTCCACGGTAACTACTCGATGAGCGCATCATTCGATAGCTCCAGGGGAACCTGTTGTATCAGCAATAGCCCAGATAGCAATAGATATGAATTTTGGAAGGAGTAAGATTATCAGTGAATGCGATGAAAAGAAGAGGACGTCCGGCTCCATGGCTAAATGGTTAGTATGCTGGCCTTTGGTCACAGGGGTCCCGGGTTCGATTCCTGGCAGGGTCGGGAATTTTAACCATAATTGGTTCACTCCCCTGGCACGGGGATGGGGTGTATGTGTCGTCTTCATCATCATTTCATCATCGTGACGCGCAGTTCCCCTACGGGCGTCAAATCAGGAGATCTGCTACCTGGCGAGCCGAATTCCTCGGACACCTCCAGGCACTAAAAGCCATACGCCATTTCATATCAAAAGAAGAAGACGATGGACACTGCCCTATAGGAACTCCGCAGACTACGAGTTATGCTTACCCGGTATCGAACACTGTGATCATCCTCTGAAGTCCAGGCTTAGTAGCTCAGACCAGCCGAAGCTGGCGGATTAGCTCTGTTCGGTGGAATTCGAAGGTGCTCATATAGGACAGCTTCGTGTCAGTAGATTTTCAAGTTCGTTAAATAAACTCCTTCAGGAGAAATTTCCGGCACTTCTGCATCGCCAAAACAGTAAATGCAGTTAGTGGGACGTAATAACATTATTCTCTTCCTCTGAGAAAGTCCTGAACGAGAGTTAGGAAATGTGCATGTGCACTCAATCTTTCTAAAAAAAACTGAAACATGTTGTCTATGGAACTGTCGTATTTAAACACCCTCAGATACCATTAACCTCAGCTGGGATGTAATAATAATAATAATAATAATAATAATAATAATAATAATAATAATAATAATAATAATAATAATAATAATAATAATAATAATAATAATAATCCAATAGCGCCAGCTACTAAATTAACGCCTTTTAGACTGTCTGTATGTCAATTTAAACGTTCTATTTTACTCGAACAGATGGCAGAGAAATGGATTTCTGTTGGGTGATCTTTGGTGAGTTTTAATTAATTTTATTGTGTAAACGTCAAATATGTCCCCAGAGTTTTTACATGCCGAAATTTCACAACATGGAGTACCGAGTGGACTCCATCCTACTACCTCTGCCGGATTTGAACCAGAAATCTTCAGTTCCGTAGACTGCTACTGTACCACTGATCCACAGAGGGAGCTGTTCTTTGATGTGCCGGAAAAAACAGCAGAAGGTACGTTTAAACACTTTAACCCTTAAATGTGCAACTTATTATTTCTGTTAAATATGATGGTTTTTCATTCCAAAAGTTGTCCGACTCGTTGGCTGAATGGCCAGCGTACTGGCCTTCAGTTCAGAGAGTCCCGGGTTCGATTCCCGGCCGGGTCGGGGATTTTAACCTTCATTGGTTAATTCCAGTGGTTCAGGGGCTGGGTGTCTGTGCTGTCCCCAACATCCCTGCAACCCACACACCACACATAACACTATCCTCCACCACAATAACACGCAGTTACCTACACATGGCAGATGCCGCCCACCCTCATCGGAGGGTCTGCCTTGCAAGGGCTGCACTCGGCTAGAAATATCCACACCAAATAAAAAAAATTCCAAAAGTAATACATTATTTTCAGAAAAAAATTAAAAATTTATTTGTCAAAATTAATAATTTTTATGTGTTTGGATATTTGATATTTGAGTTTTGAATATATAATGTACCGGCATATGCAAAATTGTGCGATTACTGCCACACTTCAATCTCAGGGATATCCTTGCTCACGAAGTCTCTGAGGTACACAACATTATTTGTTTTACGTTAACAGTTTAAAATTGATACTTCACTCGAGCTGATTAGCAAGAAAAATCATAAAATGAAACATTATTCATTTTTAATACACTAGTGACCCCTATCGAGTTCGTCTGGAAGGTGGAATTAAATGCACACTTGCAAAATTGTAAAGCAGATATAACAAGCAGGTAAATTCTCCTTTGCACATATGCAAGGCGGTGCATTTAAGGTTTATATGGCATTGATCACAAACGAAATCAAACCGGCTATTATGGGAATTGTAAGAAAAATGCTAATTTCACACTGAGATTAGATTACTTTGTAAGTATTAACAGGTCTTTGGAATATTTACACACTGGTTAAACATTATAAATCATTGTCTAAAAATGGGCATTTTTAACATCTTTGTCAAGTGAACTCTGAGAGCTACTTACATAATACTAATGTTAACACATACTTTAAACTCTCCGCAATAAAGTACAAGCAAAAATATAATCACCTACAGTATAATATTCTGTTTTTATACTTATCCATTTTCGATCAGTTTTCTTTAGACAACAACAGGTCTTAAGTATCAAAAATACTGCAGGTCAGCATTTTTTTCCTTCACTGTACGTGTCTCATGTGTTAATACAAGCTGCTCAATAGAAGGACCCTTCGTATAACTGTGCTTGTTCAGTTTGGAGAGTGAATTTGAGCAGGGAAATCCTAAAACGACGGTAATAATCTTTAGTGAGATGTCATAGCACAGAATGAACGAGATATTTCCAATCCATATCTCATGGAGGATGAAAGACCAAATAGTTATTGGAATTGGTTAGCAGTCTTAAACTTTAAAGTACGAGAGAACAGCAGCTGAGAAGGATGACGGGGGCTAGGAGACAGCCAATGGACCCCTGTGGTGACTTACACAAGTCAACCAAACTACCAAAAATACGGGGCTGACCCAGACCCTGTTTGAATCCAGTGCAGAAAACATTGGTTGTACAGGAGCGGACACTTTTATATAATGGGCAGACCAATATGTAATCAAAGCTATACAGGTGTGCAGCAGTCTCGAATTTAATGAAGTGCTCATAATACCCTCTCTCACCGAGCGAGCTGGGGGCGTGCAGCTGTGAGCTTGCGTTAGGGAACTAGTGGGTTTGCACCCCACTGACGGCAGCCCAGACGATGGTTTTCTGTGGTTCTTCATTTTAACACCAGGCACATGCTTGGGCTGTACTTTAATTAAAGTCACGTCCACTTCCTTCCCACTCCTATCCCTTTCCTATCCCATCGTCCCCATACGTCAGTGCAACGTGAAGCAACTTATAAAAAGAGGAACTTTCTCAGCCCTACACTCACATAGGTACATCTCACAACTTACGATCCGCCAGAAGATTGAAATAATATTGGAAATGCGGGAATGAAAACAGAAAGCAGAAGGAAGAATGTGAAAATGACAGTTTGTTTCCTTAATTTCTTTATTGATGATAGATTGTCTTGTTCTTCCTTATTGTGTTCGTTACTGCGTGTGGATGCGGTGCAGTTTAATGGCCGGTTGCCCTTCCTTGTGTGGAGGGAGGTATCCATTGTATTCATGAGGTGGTTGGTAGTATGGTGTGTTGTGTGCAGATGAAGGGATGCGTATAAAGATGAACACGTACATCCATTTCCCGAGCCGGAGGAATTAACCTTATATAGGTATAACCCTCGGTCCGTGCCTGAATTTGAGCCAGGGGCCCACTGAACCAAAGGTTACTGCGCTGACTATCGAGCTAAGGAGCCAGATTGATGATGGAGAAAATAGAAAGCTTTGGAACCGTTGTTGTTATTGTTTTGCTGAGTACAAGGTATTTTTTGGACACACACTCTAGTTGCGTAAAGTCTATAGCTATGGTGTGTGTGTTGTATTTGTAACTAACTGGTACTAGCGATAAGGCAGATTTTTCTGTTGCTTATTTATTAGGTACTATCCTAGCATGCATCGAAAACATAAGACTCTGGAAAGACCCCGATTAGAATATGGTTCCAGTGAAATGAAATGAAATGTCGTATGGCTTTTAGTGCCGGGATATCCCAGGACGGGTTCGGCTCGCCAGGTGCAGGTCTTTCTATTTGACTCCCATAGGCGACCTGCGCGTCATGATGAGGATGAAATGATGGTGAAGACAAGACATACACCCAGCCCCCGTGCCAGTGGAATTAACCAATTAAGGTTAAAATCCCCGACCCGGCCAGGAATTGAACAAGGGACCCTCTGAACCGAAGGCCAGTACGCTGACCGTTCAACCAACGAGTCGGACTATGGTTCCAGTGTATGGGATCCACACCAGGACCACTTGATATGAGGACTGGAAAGTATCCAAACGAAAGCAGCACGATTTTTTCTGGGTGATTTCCATCAAAGGAGTAATGTTACGAAAAGGATGCTAATTTCGGGCAGAGAAGACTTGAGGGTAAGGAGAAGAGTTGCTCGACCAAGTGGTATGCTCCGAGCTTTCAGTGGAAAGATGGCATGGAATGACATTAGCAGAAGAATAAGCTTAAGCAGAGCTTTCAAAGTAGAAAAGATGAAGATGAAGTTGGAATTCAAGAGGACAAATAGGGTAAATATTAATTTATAGCACGAAGAGTAAGGGAGTGGAATAATTTATCATGAAAAATGTTCGATAAATTTCCAAGTTCTTTGAAGACATTTAAGAAAATGCTAGGTAAACAATTGATGGGCAGCAGGCTAAATTCAGATCATTGACGACTGATGACTGACTGATCGTATCCTGGCTGCCGAACAAGCTGGCTGCGTGGATTGGATCACATATACTGTGCGCTGTCATTCGATACAAGGTGGGTTCGAATTACACCGTCGGCAGCCTTCAACACAGTTTTCCGTGGTTTCTTATTTTCACACCAGGAAAATGCTCGGACTGTACCTTAATACCACTGCTGCTACCGTCTCCTATTCTAGTCCCTTCTCATCCTTGCGTCGCCGAAAACCTTCGATGTGTTAGTACGATGTTAAACCACTAGGAAGAAAGAATTAAACAAATAAAATGTTTGCTTGCTTCCCTTATTATCTGTATGTTTTACTAGTTCCCTTAGTTGATTGTTTGATTGATTAATTGTTTTTTCTATTTCTTTCTTTCTTTCTTTCTTTATTTATTTTATTCTTACCTGAATTCTTGTTATTCTTTCCTTTCATTATTGGTTATATGATTGTCCGTTTGGTTGTTCTCTTACTTCAGCCCTGAAGATGGTTTTCCGTGGTTTCCCATTTTTACACCAAGCAAATGCTGGAGCTGTACCTTAATTAAGGCCACGGCCGCTTCCTTCCCACTCCTAGCCCTTCCCTGTCCCATCGTCGCCAAAAGACCTATCTGTGTCGGTGCGACGTAAAGCAACTAGAAAAAAAGTTCTCTTACTTCGTTATATGCCGTCACATGATCTTTTGTTTGATTGCTTTCTTAAACGATCATTCGTTTGTTTACTTACTGGTTTGATTAAATAATTGATCATTTGCTTGTTTAGTTCCTTCTATATATGATTGTCTGCTTACTAGTGTATTTGTTTGCTCATATTATTGTTCGTTTCTAGCTCGTTTATATTATGGGTGTTTGCATTTTGCTTGTTGGCCTGCTACCACGCTTGCTTACTTGCTTGCTTGTTCGCTTGCTTGCTTCCTCACTTGCTTGCATGATTGACTTATTTATTTATTTACTTATTTATTTATTTATTTATTTATTTATTTATTTATTTATTTATTTATTTATTTATTTATTTATTGTGTTTAGCTTGTATTCTTGTTTGTGTTTCGTTTCTCTTTCCCTAGCCATTCTCTCTTTTTTTTCATTAACTTGTTTGTACCCTTCAATTGTTCAGTTGTAAGTTTGTTTTTCTTCGACATCCGAGATACGGCAGCTATGATCCAGGAAACACAAAACAAAATAACACCGCCATGGTTGCCAACTTTCTATGAGGAGACGGAAGAAGAAGAAGTAGAAGAAGAAGAATTTAATTTTAATTTTTCTTGATAGGTAGTTTTACTACTTCAATTATCCCGATGTAGTTACAAGTCGTATATTTATTAAAACATTTGATAACGTAGAAATGGATGGGAAATATCCAACTCATCAGGGTGTTGACTGAATGAAGACCCACTTTACTAAACACTCATTTACTTCCTGTTTCTATTAATTTCAGCTCCCATTTCACATACACATTCTCTATGTCTCGTAATTACGCTTTCGTTCTGTAATCATTTATCATAACCACTTCTTCTCTAAGAACAACGACTGTTAAAATTACGCGCTTCCGACTTCGACTCCCAGAACAGGCCTTTTATAATATGTGAACTTGATGATATCGGCAGCAAGAACCATAATTATGTCACAAAGGAGGTTAAACAATGCACTTGCACTTTGCACAACAAGGCAATGTACAAGGTAGATGGCAAAGGAAAACCTCCTGCATAATAACCTACAAGAGCAAGAATAACAAAAGACCTGATTTTGAAATGTGGGGAAAGTGCTGCTCTGTGTGACGTTTACGAAATTGCTCAAATTTAAACGACGGACATTCCAAAAGATTGATTAACCTGATAATATACCTTAGAGGACTTTTCATTCTTAAGAGACATTCCTCGAACTGGATTCATGATATCTTTTTTAAAAAAAGAAGGAAAAACAATTATTAAGAACGAAGCCATTCTTTTTCAACTCACTTAATATAACGTTTTAAGTTTTTCAGACCGTCGAAGTACTAAATAACTCTCTTACAGGTTCTAAGTGTATCGACAGTCTGTAAAAGTTATAGGTTATGTTATATTTTAAAAGAACATCATACTTTCCGAAGGAAGAGTATACTTAAGCTGCCAAGAAACAAACGCACTTTTTGTTTTTGTAAGTAGTATAACATCGCACTAACATATGAAAGTTTCCGCCGACGTCAGGATAGGAAAGGGCTAGGACTGGAAAGGCAACAGCCGTGACCTTAATTAAGGAACAACCTCAGCATTTGCCTGACGACCCTAATTGCATGCCAAACTCGCTCGGTAGATATGCATTTAACTGAACAACTCTTCAGTCTGTAAGTAAATGGTTTCATGCTCGATTGTACGTCAAATGAGGCCTTTCTTTCTTTTCTTTCTTTCTTTCTTACTTTCTTTCTTTCTTTGTTTGCTTTGGTTCCTTAGTCAATTTTTTGTTTATTTTTCTTGTAGTTTGTTTTAGTTTTTAAAGCCAGGTTGTTATACGTTTTCATCATCATTTCGTAAACGCTACGCTTTGTCGCTGCAACCACTGACCTCTTCTCTCTGCAATTCGCTTCATATGTGCATAACCATGGCACCCCATGATATCCGCTACCTCTTCTATGATCTTGCGTGGTTTTCCTCAGCCCTTCCTATTCGGTATCTTGTCTTCAGATATATTCTGGAGGAAATTGCTGTGGCGGAGAAGATAACCAAATACCGCTGTTTTCCTCATCGTTACTGTTGCCAGAAGAAACCTCGGAGTGTTTATCTCTTTAAGCACTTCATCATTGGTTTTCCTACCTGTCCAGCTGGTTCTCGTTATATTTCTCCACAGCCACATTTCCTCCACCTGTAGCCGTTTCTCATCCTCTTCAAGAGAGTCCAGCTTTCACAGCCGCAAAGTACCACACTGCAAATGAATATCTTAATGTTTTTTTTCTTTTTCAGTGCTCATTGATTTACTCAATAAGGGCTGTTTTGTGTCTTGACAGGGATTTTTCACAGCGCTATTTTTCTTTTTGCAAGTACATCTGTTATAACTGGCCCTAGGTAGCAGAATTTATGCACTTGCTGTATTGTGCTTTTTCCAGTTTAGAAATGCGTTGTTGCCTTTTCTTTTGATTTGCTTACAACCAAAACATTAGCTTTTCTTCACATTAATCTCCAGTTGACATAATCTGCATATTATTTTAGCTGTTAGCTAAAATTGTTATATCATCATCCAATCTAATACAATGTTGGTTTCTCCATTTAGTTTTATTCCAGGTGTGTGTGACTTAAAGATTTTAATTGCAGCTTCATAAATTAAACAGAAATGGTGATAAGGAAGAGCCCTGCCGCACTCTTTTTCTTATATTAACCTTGCAAATAGTTTCATTATTCTCAATATTCTCCCTCTGATTAATTAAGAGGTTTAGTATCTTGCTCTCCTGTCTTTCCAGTCCAAGTTGATATGTTTCATTATGCTGAACATTTTTTTTTTCATTGGACATTGTCAAAACATTTTTCAAGTCAACGAAAGCTATGTAGGTATTTCTGTTCAGCTACAGTCTCCTTTTCTAGATCGACGAAGGCTAGGTAATTAAAGGGATCTTCCTTCAATTACTCTCTTTCCCACTCGTCTTAAGGTAAAGATGCCAGCCATTGTTCTTCTTCCTTTTTTAAAAATCTGTTTTGCTCTTCACCCAATGACACTTCCACAAAGTCTTCAATTTTTACGCAGAGTTATTCCACTATACTGCTCAGGTTCAAAGGCTTCTCCTTTCTTTTTCCACACAGGAACAAAAACACAGATTCTCCACTCCTCCGGGATCTTTTCACTAGATAAGCATACTTTAATGAGTGAATGTACTCACTTGATGCCTGCTTCACTTAACTCCCTCATTTTTACCCTAATTTCATACATCCCAGGGGATTTATTTGTCCTCATCTCTTTTGTGCGCTTTTTTCTCCACGTCTGCATTTTGAGCACTTGGTGGCACTTACAGATTCACCAGATTCAAATCTGCTGCGTTACTAAGGAGTTTCATTACGTAATCCATATTTTTCGGCTCCGATTCTTTCAGGCAGAGGGTGCACTTGATATCAAGGGATGCCGATTCACTTTTCCTTACAGGATTCTAGCATCGTTTCACACTTCTATCCTGATTTAACTCCTTGCGTAGGTATTCTTCGACTAATTTATGAGGCAATGGTACCACGCTTTTTGCTTCTTTCTTTGCTGCTTGATACTTGTTCCATGCACGGTCATTCTCTTTCCCAGTTTTCTTCCAAATCTTACTCAAATGCTTCTGTTATTATTATTATTATTATTATTATTATTATTATTATTATTATTATTATTATTATTATTATTATTATTAATGTACAGTTCGATGGTTAAGCAATCAATGTCTTAGATTCTGGCGTCGGAGCCCTGGACATGATTGCTGGTTAGGACATGGGAAGTTAATCGTAAACAGTTAAATCACTTGGCTCGGCGATTGGGTGTTTATAATGTCACTGACTTTCCTAAAACTCACACATCACACATATCACATACGCAACTAACACCCACCTTCATCTCTTTTACAAGGGCTGTATTCGGCTTTAAAAATCCAGATGAAATTATTATCATTATTATTATTTTTATTATTAGTATTATTAATAGTAGTAGTAGTAGTGGTAGTAGTAGTAGTAGTAGTAGTACAGGCCTGAGTAGTTCAGAGGTAGAACGTTGGTTTTGTGAATCCAAGTTAGTAGGTTCGAACCTGACTTAGTCCGTTGGTATTGAAGGTGCTAAAATATACCAGTCGTGTGTAGGTAGCTTTATCAAGACATAAAAGAACTCCTGCGGACAAAATCCCGGCACCTAGGCGTCCCC